>NW_022196894.1:94884949-94949057 GCF_008632895.1 Mastomys coucha
CACACACACACACACACACACACACACACAGAGTGAAGATTAACTTTTTTACAGTCCCTGATCCCCAGGATTCATCCTTTGCTGTTACCAATCTTGATGGGAACTAGAAAATAGGACAAAACCCAGTGCAAACAAGCCTCACAACAAGGCCATGTCACCTCAGTCAAAGGCATCTCTATATTTCAAATCTACAGAAAAGTTTTGAAGTCACCTCTGAGAACCTTCTAAGAGAAATAACAGACATAAAAATAAATCCCCACAGTGACACGTTACCTTTGGAACCCTGTTTTTGAAGTGTGTTGTGAAGAGAAAAAAAATGGGTATTAAATTTTTCTACAGCTATTAGATTCAGTTATAGCTTTTCAGAGTTTAGAGGAGGTCATGCTCAGCAGTGAAGTCTTGGTGGTTGACACCATCAATCTGATGGCTTGTTTATCTTATAATCAACCTGATTAATTTCCAGGAGGATCAGTCTGTGTTCCCCATAGGGGTGATGTGACCTTGCTGTGGAAGGATGTGAAGTTCAGGCTCTTAGTCCTGGAGGTGGGAGTGGGTCAGACGCCCTCAGAGCACAATCAGCAATTACTGCCATTGTGTGGGTGAGATGTAAAAGTGCTTCTTTCTCTCTGTTGGGTAGGAACTACAAGGGAGAGAGCAGAATGGGTGGGAAATTCAAGACACCTGCAAAAGAGATAGATGCATTTCGGCTCAATCCTGCAGAACTCAGTAAGGCCTTGCACAAGGGGAAGGCTGAACACTTGGCTTGGGAACTGGCAGAGAAACAGTTGTCATTTGCAAGTGACCTTCCCAAGAGAAGTTAGGCAGGAAGAAAGGAAGATTTCATGGGCTTCCCTCCTCACAGAGCCTGGGAAGCCCTGCTATGACCAAGACGGGAGCATGCATTGCCCACCTGTGTCCTGTGATGGGCTGACACTGTAGCTGTCGCTCTCCTTGTCCACAGATCCTGTAGCCCTGGGTGTAGGGAGTCTCCAGTCTGTGGTGAGGGTATGTGCTGAGATGGTAGGGTGGGGTCTGTTGAGGGTCCACTGGCTGGCATACCGGTTTCTCGCTGTGGGTCCAGCCTTTGCATTCCTCCTGGTGGTGGGATCTGCAACGAATAAGGGGTATATTGTGTGTCTGTCTTCAGGGGTCAAGCAGAGCAAGCAACTGTCACCCTCTCTCCTGCCTCTCCGCTCAACCAAGCCCCTAGGAAGCCTTCCTTGGATTTTACCTGTTGAAAGCCTTCTTGCCCTCTTTCATGACCTACTTACTAAGTTTGCCAGATATTTAAGGTTTATTTTTTTTAAAAAAAAAAAAATTCCATAAGCAGAAGAACACCCCGTTTGGTTTTGGAAGCTTTAGATCAGAACCTTGTTTGTGGCCATTAACAATGGTCAAAACATTTGTTTAAACTTTCCAAACCTCCCATAAAACAAGGAAACTTGACCAAATGTATTTGAATAAGATTTCCTTTCTGAGGCTCATTTACCTTGGTATAGACTGAACTACACACTGCTCCCCACTCCACCTCAAGTTATATCCTCATCTTGACTCCAGGGTCCTAGAACATGACCTCATTTGGAAAAAGTCATTGCATACATAATCAGTCTAGAGGAGGTCACAGGGGGAATAGGGTGGGTCCCTATGCTGTAAGACTGGTGGACTTATGAAGGGAGAGATACAGGAGGAGGTTGCCCCCTGCAGGGAGAACCAAGAATTGAGTCTGAGCCCAGGATGGCCGATGGTTGCTGAAGCCTCGTTTCAAGTTTACTTATCAGTTCAGTCAATACCTTCCATCCAGTTATTTAAGTTGAAGCCCCCAGAAACAAAATACCACATTATTTTCTGTTCCAACGTCCTCTCAGCATGTGACAGTATGTCTCTCGATGAGCATCATGGGAACTTTGATGACGACTTGGACTATTTAATATGGACAACAAATAGTTAAATGATATATGGATAGCATGTGTCAACTGCTTATAAAAATGTCAAGGTCCATATGTATGTGGGCTGCTGCCAGGGGCTTACACTTCTTTACTTCTGGAACTAAGGGCATCAGGTACATAGGGTAGTGTGGTCTTAGCTCAACCCTGGTGAACTAAGAAAAGTGACATGCTAGCAGCAACATGTGTTGGGCCCTGGAGCAGGCCAGAGTATTACCATTCCTGAAATTCCATGGACCAGGGGAGGTGTTCTGTTCCCTGGAGTGGTTTTTCTGGGACTCCAACTAAAAGTAGTTCAGGGTTCTGGAAGGGACTTTTCCACTTCTGAATTCTCTGCTTCTTAGAATGGCATAGTCTGGACATTTTGTGATCAATACTTAGCACAGCTTTTTGAAGGAATAAACTGAGACCCAACTTTGGACATGGCTGTCTATGCTCAATTACATGCATCTATGAACTCGGATGTCTCTCCAGGGTGGGTGCAAGGGTCTGTCTTTAGAGCTGTCTACACAGCTGGCCCACAGTAATTGTTGGAATTGGTACTTAGCCTGAAGTCACTTCATGGATGAGCCATGGCAG
This sequence comes from Mastomys coucha, assembly GCF_008632895.1. NCBI lineage: Eukaryota > Metazoa > Chordata > Mammalia > Rodentia > Muridae > Mastomys > Mastomys coucha. The sequence continues at coordinate 94,887,472 of NW_022196894.1, forward strand.
CTTAGGCATGACACAGCTCTTCTGCCCGTCTACTCAGGCACTGTCTCTTACTTGGCCAGATGTGGCCTGATCCTGGCTGCCTGGGTCTGTAGTTGGGAGTGCACAGGACCATGACTTGTCCATAATCCCCACTGGAGCATGAAATGCTGACACAGGTCATCAGGGAAAAGCCTTTCTTTGCAAGTGGAAGATTTTCCCCTTTGCAGATTTCTAGTTATTGGTCTTTGAACTAATCCATCATTCTAGGACTTAGGAGAGAAACATTAAGAAGATGGCCAAATCAATACATTTTAAGATTCTCTGGGTCATCAAAAGATTCAGTCCTGCTGCATGCTTTTGGCTACATTGATTTTTTTTTTTAAGGGCACATTTCATCTCTTGCAAAAATTCCATAGAACAAGGCTTTATTAGAAGTTAGTTTCTGGCTTTGATGAGAATGCAAATGAGCTATGCCAAAGTGTTGGAGCCCTGTACACAACAAGGTGTGAATGATAATTGCATTTTTTTTTCCCGGGGAAGAGGAACATTCCAGAGAGGTCCTCCACGAGATAGAAAAACAGTGTCATGGGTAGGAGTCTAAATGTCTTCCAGGCACTATTGACTTGATAAGTGGAGCTTAAATAGTACCGCTTGTTATTTAAATGCTAATGAGTCTTTTCTAGAAAATTACCCAGCCCCTTATGTAAGTTTTGAGGAATCTCATTTTTTATTCTTCGGGTTTCAAATTGCAGCCACACTTGTAGAGGATTCTGAGTGCTCTGTTGGCCTGCATGCTGGAGCTGGGGCAGACTCAAAGTCCCTAACTCTCTAAGTCTGCAAGTTCTCACCCAGGTTTCGGGCCTTAGAAAGCTCATTTCTCAGTGTGGAGCTCAGTTCTTCCTTCCCCACGGAGACCTCCCTATTTGGAAAACTTCTATTCAAAGCCACAACTCTCTTCAAGTTAATTCTATTCATTATCCCTTGTCCCCCTGGATGAGGACAGAGCTAGCAGTGGCCTGATAAATGTTGAAAATATAGGTCGTGGTATCAGTTTTCTGAGCCGCAGGCCACAATTCTGCTGTGTGCTACACAGGCGTCCCAGGGTCAGAACCATGTCAGGATGGAGGAAGGCAAGGATACCTGACACATTTTGTTTTCTTTTTTCTTTTTCCTTTTTTTAAATATCCAGGTTTTAGCAACTGTTATTTTGTATCTGAACTGAACTTGATACGGTCGCTTCCAACAGCAATGTAAATACTGCTTAGATTCTGCTCCGTGGTGACTTTGCTCATCTAGGGATTTTTCTGCCACTGCATGGAAGATTCTTTGCCAACCTCCCAACCCTCTAATATAAATACAACTTAGTGATTAAGCAGCATGCTTGCCAAGCAGCCAATGAGTTAGAGGACAGGGGTATAAATAACTCCTGACCTTTCAACTCTGGGTCTAAATCTGCATTAAGTTTTCTGCCCATTGAATCAAATTATTTTAATTATCCTGAATTCAGGATCAGAGAGGATTGTGTGGGTAATAGGTTGATTACAAAGCATGTCACGTGTGACGTGCTCACCAGATCAGTCTTCCTTTAATCATCTGCTATCTCTTCTCAGCTCTCATACCCGAGGCCTCAGCTATGCACGGAGAACTCAGCAGCCTTCCCATGCATAACAGCCGATCATTTCCCTATTTAAGTAGCAAACGTTTATCCAGGGCTTGTGGTGCATTGGGCCATGGGATCACCCTGCCCACAGGAGCTATTTTTTTTCCTGCACTCTCTTATACCATTCTGGGTGACAGAGTATATATTCAGAGTTGTAGTAATAAGGATTCAATGTATATTTTAAGCTTTTTTTTTTCATTATTTGGATACAACCTACTCACATTTTCCTATGTATTTTTAAAATCATTTCTACATGAATTATAAAAGTCAGTACAACGTAAATGCTAGGAAAGCAGTTATTATATTGTATTGTTAGGGTGAAGTATATGGGGGCATTGAATTTACAGACACAAATGCAGTAGATATAAGAACTCATTATATGTATATGATACATGCATATGTATGTATACACAGACATTTATGTACATATACCTATGTGTTATATAAGCTTCTTTAGTTCCCACATGTCCTTTATGTAGTATCATCTATATTCAGGGATCACACACAGTAGCTAAGTGTATGGGTTTCGAATCATGTTGCCTGGCTTTCAAGTCAGGTTTCATTATTCAAAGGCTATGTAACTTTGGCTTTGTGATCTCATTTGGGCAGGCCTGTATCCCCCATTTCTGAGACTGGTGACATCACTGCCACCTCTAGCTTTGAGTGGTCTGAGTGTGTCAGAATACCCAGGGTATAAAAACCTATGGTGCTTAAGCAGCAGACCGTCAACCTGCTGGACCCTCAGCCTGGTGGAAAATATCCTGGGTGCACTGGGAAGATTCAGTGGGTTAATGGAGAGAGTTCAAATCTTGGTTTAGACAGTTTGCAGATGAATGCCCCTTAACAATTCATAAACCACACTTCTCAGAAATCTGATAGGTGAAGATGGCCAGGAATGGGCAGGTAAGGGCCAGGGTGAGAGCCACATGACCAGGTCACTCACTGGCTGTGGCCTAGTAGAGGGCTGTGAATTTGCTCTAGTCAGAAATGGTGCAGGACTGGGCAGGAAATGGGCATGGTAAGGACTTGAGTTTTCCTGGCCAAGGCTCAGCTACCTTCCCTGGGTTCCTCTGTACTGGAAGACTGCAGCTTGTGGCCTGGGGGCTTCAGCACATGGGAAGTGAATACATCTATGATTCACGTCCACATCTGGCAGGGAGCCAGGACCTGTGAGAAGACCTTAGCTCTTGTAGCTTTCACAGTTATAAAGCTCCAGTGCAGAAATGGCACCCATCTCTCTAGATAATTAAGGGAGTGAGGGAAAGAGAGGGATTAAGAGGGAGAGGGCTCTTCTCAGAGCCCCAGGGTCTTTGATTCCTGGGCTTACAGAGTCTCAGCAGCCGATGCTGCTGACTGGGACTTAGGGATGTTTGTTCTGCTATCGGGTTGAGGGAACTGAGCAAGTCATTCTCCTCTTGGGATCTTGACTTCCTCGTCTATGGGAGGACTGAATTACATGTGAACTTGACAGTCCGTGTCACTGGGTGGTGAGAGGACCAGATGCCAGCAGCAGCAGCAGCACCTGGTAACTATTTGACCCTCAATATCAAGTAGTTCTCCAAACCAAGGACTCAGCCAACCACTGACCACAAGTATCTAGAAAACAAAATGTGTCCATCTAGAACACGTAGGGACATCTTGTCATTAGTCTCTAACTGTGATGAGATAGCAGCTATCCATATATGATATACAGTGGTCATACAATGTACACACAGTGTACATATGGCAGTGTACACACAGTGTGCACAGCGCATATATAGCAAAAAACACAATGTACATACAGTGTGCACACAGTGTACATACAGCATACACACATTATATATACGGTGTACATACAGTGTACATACAGTGTGTGAGGCATTATAAGGAATGCACATTATTTAGAGTATATATGAAGATGACTACATCTTATGCAGAAACACCTGACCACTGTGTTTGTTACCGTTTGTGATCTTAGCACAACACAAGCTAGAGTTGCCTTGGAAGAGGGAACTTCAACTGGGAAAATGCCTCTATCAGAATGACTTGTAGATAAGTTTGTGGGGCATTTTCTTGACTCATGATTGATGTGCCAGGGCCCAGCCCATGGTGGTTAAGTGCTGTCCCTGGGTAGGTGGTTCTGGGTTGTATATGAGAGCACGCTAAGTAAGTTGCAGAGAGCAAGCCAGTAAGCAGCACCCCTCCATGACCTCTGCATCAGCTGCTGCCTCCAGGTTCCTGGTGTGTTTGAGTTCCTACCCTGACTTCCTCAATGATGGACTATAACATGGGGTGTGTAAGCTCGAAAAACTCTTTTCCTCCCCAAGTCGATGTGGATCATGATGTTGATCACAGCAACAGAAAATGAACTAAGAGAGCCATTATATACAAGGTACTTGAGCAGCCATAACTTGGAGGTCCAGGAACCCCTAGATATCAAGGAGAGATGGTATTTAATGGATGCGTGGCAAATGTCTGTACACAGGTGAGCAATCTGATGAATGAATGAATACCTTTTAGGTAACTATGATTGGTATAATTCAATCATAGGTCATCACACTTGCAGACCTTGCTACTTTTCCCAGGAGAAGATCTTGTGCATAGTCATCTTTCTATCAGAAATGAGGAAAGAATGCACTTTCTCTGGGATGGAAGAGCACACAGACCTAAGGAACAGAAATCTCCAGAGATGGATGAGAAAGGGCATAATGGATTGAGTTTCCAGGTCCTCCATGAGTAAGTTAAGTACCCGTTTACTCCTACCCCAATCACTCTGATCCCAGCACTCTGTAGTTGATCAGCACTTGATCTTAACGGGTTCATGCCTAAGGCATGTGCTGGGAGCAAGGTGTGAACAGAGCCCCAGGTGCAAGGGTGTAACATCAATGTCATCTGTACAGGAGGAAGGAAGGAAACTGAGCAGAAGACACGGCCAAAGTGTGAGTCTTCACATGCTGCCGAGAGCAGTGAATGGCACATTGTTTCCATTCCTCATCCACAGGAGAAGAATTTGGCCTAACTCTCTGGCAAGCTAATAAAATACTTGGGAACACAAACTCTGCAGTGCAATTGTGTTTGTATACAGACAACAGCTTTCCGATGCTCTAGTAATAAATAAAAGGCTACTGCAATAGCAACACGATCCTGACATAGAGAACAGAAGAGTGATACCCTTTGTAGTTGAGACCATGGGGGATATAGTTGGATCATAGAAACTTTGGCATCCACTGGGACTGCATCCGAGCACCTCCTGGGGTAGCAAAGCCTGCAGATGCTCAAGACTCTTTGACACAATGACACGGTGTTTGCATAGAACTTGTGTGTGTCCTCCCACACACTTCAAACCACAGATTACTAATAGTACCTAATTTAATGCAAATGCTATAGAACTCTGTTACACTGCATGTCTTGGGGAACTGTGATCGGGGAGCCTCAGCCCTGCTCAGTACAGGTGGAATCTTTACAAGGAGTTCTGATGTGTGTGCAGCTGCATCCATAGCCAAGAGGCAGAACCCTTGGCTATGGAGCTGGCTTCACAAATGAATCTCTGCAAACATAACAAGCTTTAATGAGCTGGGCTTAGGCCGTCGGACCACAGGACTTTGTTAAAACAGATGTGACAGCTGGTTAGAGGTGTTAGCAAGCTCCAGGGAGCAAAAGCATGCAAGGATCTGGGCTCCAGAACATTCCTAAAGGTCAAGCTTTTGAAGGTGCTGTGGGGCCAGTTACTCAGTGTCTTCATTAAAAACAAACTCAACATACACACATACACACACACACACACACATGCACGCATTCGCACACACACACATACACACACATACACATATACACATATACTACACACATACACATACATACACATACACACCTACACACGCATGCACACACATACATACACACATACACACACACATGCATGCATTCGCACACATACACACATACACACACATATACATATACACACGCATGCACACATATACATACACACATACACACACACATGCATGCATTCGCACGCACACACACACACATACACACACATACACATATACACATATACACACATACACATACATACACACACATACACATACACACCTACACACGCATGCACGCACATACACACATACACAAACATATACACACATGCACGCACACACACATACACACATACATGCACACACATACACACACATACACACACACACAAAACTTGCATATTACTGTTCTCAACCGTGTTTGGGTTTGAGAATATAGTTAATGGGATAACTAAAAGATTGTAGACATCCTCAATAGAGTGTTTTCACGGTGACTCTGAACAATTCCATCTTAGGATGGGAGGAGAGAACTGGAGGATGGTGCCCGAATTGCTTGCTTTCTGCCATTGTGGTTTAATAAAATTCTCCATAAAGAAAAGAAACATATTCTTAAGCTGTAGTGTTTTCCAGTGACAGCCAGGCTGGATCCTGGGACAATGTGGTAGGACCATCAGAATGGAACCTACGTGCACGCATGGCCTGGCTTGGGCCATGTTTCTGTCTCTTGCTCTCTTAACTGCTTCCATGACAGCATGCCAGCACCCCAGGGCTGTGTCTACTCCAGTGCTCCAGAGAGTCTTGGGGTTCTTCCCTCTCTGCTCTCTCCTGCCAGTCAGCTCCAGCTCTCCCTCTGAGGATCTTAGTTCCCCTCTGGCCCCTTATACCACCTTCTCCTCCATGGAGAAGTTTCCAAAAAACCCAGTTCCAGGACACTCCTCCCACTGTCCCTGTACCTCATTGACCTGAATCTGCACCTCTTCACTCTGTCTTCTTTTAATCTACCATTTCCTGAGAAAGAAACCATACTCCTTGTGTAATATCTGCCTTCCCACTAAAATGAAAGATACACATCTTTCCTCACTTTCTTTGCAGTGCATTCCCAACACTGAGTATGAGCCATATATGCAAAGTAAAATCTGAGTAAACATTTCTGAGTGCTGACTGGATGAATTCTATTTCCCCAGTGATACATAACAACTTCATAGCCACATGGAGGCATGGAGCACACTCCTCCCGGGCTTCCTGCCTGCCTGCTAGAGTACCTGGTTTACAATGTATGCACATGGTACAAATTCATCTCTGATATTTTAAATGCTGTCAAAAGCACTTCCTGTTATCCCAGGGCATACTCTTCATGCTGCTGGAAGTTTCCAGTATATTCCTGTCATTGCCTCTGCTCCTGCATTAACTATTTGTGATAGCCATTGTGTGTGGTACCTTTGCTATCAAAGGCCATTAAAGGAAAGCATGATTCTGTGTTGCTTTTTACCTGGCAGATGGAAGCAATGTGCTGTGATCAAGGCAGGCAAAACATATCTCCCAGGTGTGTCAACTTTCCTTTTATTTAAGAGCAAAATGTAGCCTAGAAACTTGAAGTGGCTGAAGCCAGATCTCAGCTCACAGTGGTGAAGTCAGTGACTAGAGAGTGGACAAGGCCTTGAAACATTTTAGTGACAAGGCTCTTAGCTTGTAGACACAAGCCCAGAGTGCTAGTGGTTCGTACTACTTGTGTCTCCAGAACATTCCTCAGAAGGAAGGAGACAAGCTTAGCACAAGGGACAACCAAACATGGCTTCAATGGTGGAAGCCACAGTCTCAGGTGATCCTCAGCTCTGTTCAAAGCCTGGTTTGGGAACTGATCAGTCATGCCATGATGCTCACTGCAGGGCATAAGCTAGAATTTGTAAGCTACAGCCTCCAGCAATGCATCATGGATTTCCTCATGATACTATATGGCTCTAGAAGTGTGGATTTTTGCAGAGAGAGCAATTAGAGACTTACAAGCTAGATAGCAAAGCTTCCAAAATGACAATTGGGACATCAATTTCTCACCCTTTGAGGGGATTTATGAATAGTTTCAATTATGAAGAAACAAGACTATCTAATTAATAAGCTAGATGCACATTAGGAAACTTCTTTGCAGTAATAAATTTACACATATTATCAATGCAAATATGAATAACTAAGCAGAACAAAATCTCTAGATTAGCCAGAACCATCATTCTTCTCTGTGTTTAGGAGACAAATGTGAGCTTTGAGGTCGGACATGTCTACAGCAGCTTTCTGTGTGCACTTCATGTGCACAACCTTAGACTATTTGTCTGAAACTCCATCTTCCAATGTCTGAAACAAAGACTCTGATGTTTACTTTGTAAGTCAGAACCTTGAAAGGTTGCTGTAGATAACACACATGCGATTGTGTGTTATCTACACTCTCCCGCAAACGGGACACTGCCCAACACATTAAAGTTAATCATCCTTCTCTTTTCCATGTTGTATAAAGTTCAAAAGGATTATATTCACCTGAAACTTCTAGCAATTTCTACAGTAAACCAAGACTGAGATGGGTTGGTTTGAGTTGACACACACCTAACAAGTAATAAATGATGCCTCACTATCCCAATTAAAAGTTCATCACATCTATTGCTTGGCTGTGTGATGGAGAAGACCTACCCTTTTCTTTGTGAGGGGCACAGATATTGTCAGCATTGACAACAGCCACACATTTCCAAGGGCTGCTGAATACTCACTCGTTCCTGGTCGAGCATCGGAGACATCCACTAGGGGCCCGGTGGCCTGAGACACTGATTGGTAATGCACCGTGTGGGTCACTGTCAGTGACTTCTGTTTGGCTGCCTCCCCGAAGTCAGCATCCGTCAACAGGACTGTGGAGCGGTCATCTGCAAGAGGGGGCACACAGGAAAGCTAAGTGTGTTTAACAAAGGTGAATACAAATGGGAGTCTAAAGACACACACACACACACACACACACACACACACACACTCAGCTTCTTGTGAAAATAATGTCATTTGGTGTAGCTGACCACTTGGCATAACTGACCACTTTGGGGTTTATGTGTTTGTCCAAAGCTTGCCCAACATATTGTACATTGTCAATGCTCCCAGTGATAGGGTTGCCCTGTGGGACAGGCCTTTTTAGCCTCTGCAACACTCTGTGGAACTAAACCTTGCATTCCCCACACTGGGGTTGGCTGTGACCTTGGTCAGTGCTTGGAGAAGGAAGAGAAGGACTGTCCTGAAGAATTGATGGTTCCATTCCTTTTCTCCAGCTACTGCTGAGGGCTTTAATCTTTAGTACATGCTTTGACGGACTTCAAGGATGTCTCTCTTGTAAGTCTCTCAGAGCATAGGCTCTGAAAGGTTAGGAAGGTAAGAGCCAGGGCCTTGGGGTCCCAAGGGAGAACAGCTGTGTGAGATGCACGTGCCATTGTCTGTCCGAGGACCGTCATTATCTTTCCTGTTTTCTTTAGAGTTCTTTGACACAAAGGGAGACTTTCGTTGGGAAGTATGGGGTTTCTGTACATTTTCAGAGACTGTGAGGCAGGCTAATGTTCTGATTATCAGTAAGCCAGGACCTGCTACAGCATGTCTGAAGGGATGGGGTTTGGGGGGGGGGGTTACTGATGCTATGTTCATAAACAACCCAGCAAGGATTCTGTGCCCAAAAATGGCTCTGAACAGAGGGAACCTTACAAAACCCAGTTGCTCAGGCTCTGGCAGGGGAGGAAAGGCCTCTTGAAGTTAGAATCAAATTTCTTGGCAGAGATCTGGAGAGGAGGCTGCCAAGCTGTCTGTGAGTGTCCCAGCGGGTGGCACAGCACAGGTTGGTATTGAGATGAGTGCCAGAGTTGGGCTTGGAGGCTTGGCTCTAAAGCTATCATTCAAACCCTCATAGAAAGTGGGATTTGCACAGAGATGGAGTCTCACAATTACAGCTGATACCAGAGGACCCCCTGTCTACATGGGTTTGTCTTCCATAATGCAGCTGCATTGTGGATTTTGGTAGGTAGTTGTATTTTTAAGATGAGATTCACGTCTGCGTTATAAACCTGTCCTGGGAAATGTCAAGTGCCTCCTCACTGATTGCAAGGTTAACTATTCATTCTGGGCAGAAATAAATGGTAGTCTAATGCTGGATCCTTATAACCAAAGCCTGGAGTGTTTCCTAGTAATTAGAAAACTCCATCGACCCACCATTTTGGAATTATAGGAGACAAATGATGGTTGGTGACAGATGATGCTCGGCAGCTTGTGATAGATCTCTGGCTGCCGGTCATGGTGACATACAGAGATGACTGGCAGGCCGTCTGGTATTCAGCCAGCAACAAAGAGCCCATGGAAGCCATGCACCACTGATAGGCTCCATCTTGCTGTAACAGGCATTTGAAGGATTATGAAGGGTCTGAGGGGGGACACTTGCAAATGCTCTCTGTACTCCTCCCTGTTATATAACCACTGTGACCTGCCAAACTCCCTAGTCTCCCTGAATTCTCAAATCAACACACAGGGTGTTGTTGGCCGAGCAAGTGCATGCCAAAGGTGATTTTAGTTTTAATGCCCTATCTCTGGAGGTCAGTGAGAGAGGCATCACTGAAGTCCCAGCAGTGAAAACATAGACATCCAGAAGCAAAGCATGGCCTTCGGTCTGCACTGAGAAAAGCTAACACACCCTACGGCACTTGGGAGAAAGCAGGGCTTCCTATTTGACATGGACCTAAGAATTAATGCGAGTCATGCGACTGAGGGCTGGACTGAACTTGGTCAGAGTTTTGTTAATCGGTGCTATGCCTGGACTGAGTGCTGATGTACGGAGGGCAGACTGGGCCTTGGCATTTCAAAGCCATCCGCTCAAGATACCTTTCAAGATGGTGGGACAAGGAAAGGGTGAAGGTGACAGAGGAGACCTTCCTTCCACCTGATCTCCTCTTGCAGCCTTCATGGTAGGAGGTGTTCAGGGATCATACTGGAAGGCAGGCAGTGTATCTAGGCCATGGGGAAAGGGCTGCATTTGTTTTAGAAGGGTCCCCTTCCACTCACTCCATGGCAGCCTTTTCCCCTTTGGCCAGTTATGAAAGCCTTTCCACATCTCATAGAAGAGCAATCTCTTTCCTGTGAGCCAATAGACGGTTAAGCAAGTAACATGGAATGTGCTGAAAGAGACCATGGGATTTAGAGAGCTCTCGATAAATGTTAGGGACTGTCATGGTTGTTCCCAATCACAGGAAGGCAGCAGGTCAAGATGCTGGGTTTATGGTGGATAGGCCACAGAGCCTGTCATTTTCATGGCTTCTCTTAAGACTGAGAAATTTGGGGACAAGGAGGTTTACGGGGTGGAGATCTGGCTGTTTCTCTCACCCCAGGATGTTATGGGATGCTGGGAATAGGGAGAGACAGCCTGCTTGGAGGCATTTATTTGTTTAAGTCTTAATCAAATCTTGAAGGTTTATTTAATGAAGGCTGACCTTGTCAGGGTTGGCAAGGAGAGCATAGAGGACTTCTAAGATGAAGCTTTGTGAGGCAGGGCCTGAGGAGCTCTCTGTGCTGTAAAGTTTTCATCACTGAAGGGACAATGGTTTCTCCAGGAAAGGCCCCAAGTGAGCAGAGTTGGGGAACTCTTGTGGTGTATTTCCTGGCACTTATTATTCCCCTCAGCTTCTCTACTCATGGGGCATCTAAACTATTCCCTTGTCAAGGGTTTCCTTCACTCATAGGTCAGGATGAGGAAGCATGATGGTCTCTCATCCTACAGCAGCCACTCCCGGAAATGTAACTAGCAGGGCACCTTACCTATGGTCTCCATTGTGTCTCTCTCTTCAATCAAAAGCTGAGCCCTGGGTATATCAATGTGCATTCTCAGAGTCTGCTGCTGTTTGCTTAAGGTATCTGAAGTCCGTGTGTTCTTGCTGAGAATAAGAGAGAATACGTGTTAGCCAACCCAGTTCAATATGACATTATGCTGACACGTCACTCTATATCAACCTGGTTTATTGTTTAATTATGAAAGCAGCTTGAAGAGATGAGAAGGCAACATACATGACAGAAAATGCCTCTCCTTCAATCAAGAGATATGTATTAAGATTAAATTTCAGTAGACAAAGGAGAGTCCAAACATATACTCTGCTAATAGTTGGGATCAATAATGATCAGTATTGAGAAAATTACCATTTCTTGGGTAAGGGTGAAAATAACAATTTTAAAAGTGGCATTCAGACAATGACATATATAGTTATACATTATCTATATGTCTATCTATCTACCATTGATCTATCTATCTATCTATCTATCTATCTATCTATCTATCATCCTATCTACCTATCATCTGCCTATCTGTCTATTATCTATCATCTATCTACCATCTGCCTATCTATCTGTCTGTCTGTCTATTTATCTTTCATCTATCTATCATCTATCATCTATCTATCATCTATCTTTCATCTATCTATCATCTATCTTTCATCTATCTATCTATCATCTATCTATCTATCTATCTATCCATCTATCTATCATCTATCTTTCATCTATCTTTCATCTATCTATCATCTATCTATCTATCTATCCATCCATCTATCCATCCATCTATCTATCATCTATCTATCTATCATCTATCTTTCATCTATCTATCTATCTATCTATCTATCTATCATCTATCTTTCATCTATCTATCTATCTATCATCTATCTTTCATCTATCTATCTATCTATCATCTATCTTTCATCTATCTATCATCTATCTATCTATCCATCCATCTATCTATCATCTATCTATCTATCATCTATCTATCTATCATCTATCTTTCATCTATCTATCTATCTATCATCTATCTTTCATCTATCTATCATCTATCTATCTATCTATTGTGAGGATAGCAGGGGAGGAAACCTGTGAACAGCTGGGCACTGGATGGTGACTTCACTAACGAATCTGTATTGATATCCTTTTGTTTTTCTTCTACTGACAAGCCACAAGCCTTGTTAGCATTTCCAACATCACTTTGATTTTCCTAGCTGAGCACTATTTTGAAATAGAGAGAAAAAACTCAATTACTAAAATAATTTTATCTCAAAATTTGTGTACCAGAAAATTACTCTGAGAGTGAATTCTCAAGTAATGGAAGTAGGTGGTAGTTCTATCTGCCTGGCGTAATCACAGCCTGTTACAGCCGGCGGCTCCGAGTTAAACCTTCATGCTGAACAGGGGCCTTAATTAGCAATCCACTTAGGGGTGGTTCAGTCTTTTATACGGATGGACGTGCTAGATGTTAAAATGTTTTCTGAAGCACCCCCTGGCAAGTGGAAGGCATTGGGATACTTCTTCAGTGAAGCTGTTTATAGCAGGCCTAAGTCCAGGGACAGAATCTTCTCTACAGGGTGATGATTCCTAGAATCAGGTTCACCTGATGGTTCCTTAACTCTACTTCCTTCCTTTTTCCTTCTCTCTCTTTTAATGTTTATCTTTCATGCCCACGAGGTGCACGTTGAGTTAACAATGGGTGCCTTCCTCAATACCTCCTCATCTTATCTTTTTGCGATAGTGTCTGGTTGAAGCCAGTGCTAGCTGTTGGTGCTAGGCTAGTTACCCAGCAGGTATCCAGTGACTCTGACCCAGGTACACCTGACTTTTTATACAGGTGCTTGGGATTTGAACTCGGGTCCCAGTACTTGTATGACAGGCTCTTTATCCACTGATCCATCTCCCCTGCCTCATTTGTTCCTTACATCCAACGGAGAGCAAGGTCTGCAGGATGCACTTAAAGTGCTTTTCTCTCCAAGGAAGGAATTCCTAAACCTCTGTCTCCTTAATCCTTCCTCACCCACTCCTAAACCAAGTAGCTGATGGAGCCTAGATCATGCAGGCATCCTGTCCATTTGAGAAAGCCCTGCATGCTGCCTGTTGAAGCCCAGGTTACAACTGGATATTTTACGACACCCCTCCCTTCATGTGAATGTACACAAAGCACCCCACAAGCAAGGCTCCATTCAGAAGGTTCACTGCTCCTCTGGGTGCTTCACCTCCAAGCACAGTTCTTGCTCTACAGACTTGTAACTGGGTCATATACCCCACTCACGCCAATTATGAGCAGCCCACATTCAACCCTTTTGACCTGTTTTTTTTTTTTTTTCACATGGTCTCTATACATTTTCAAATGATTTCACTTCCCACTGCACTCGTGGTTAAAAAAAGAAGAAGAAAGGGGAAAAGTGCAGAGATTCACACAGTTGCACTTGAGATCCCTGGAGGACTGTGTGCTGCCTGCCATATGTTTCTACCCTCTGAATCTCCACAGAAACACATGGGCAGCCTCTACCCGTGAATAGCCAAAAGATCCATTTAGAAGCCACGGAGGACTCAAGCATGTCCTTGTACCAAAACCAGAAACCCGAGAGTGTGTTCCCTTCTCAAGAACAGTCGTGAGGAAGCAGCTGCTCTGATGTGCGGTGAGCACCAGGAGCAGGTTACACTCAACTGATAAGTGAAGGATCCCTGTCTTAGGGACAGAGGAAACAAGCTAAATAACCTCTGTGAAGACTCTGCTGGTGTGGAACGATGATACTGGGTGACAAGCACAGTAAGGAAGTGAGGGCTGGACGGAGAGTCCCAGATCTCCAGAGAAGATGCTGCCAGGTCCCACAGTGGAAAACAAACAAATGGCTCAGTGAACCTTGAGACCCAGGCCCTCACCAGGGAGGCCCCTGTGTGTACTTCCTGTTTCCTTTGGAGAGGGCATATCCCCTGGCCCTATTGTACTTCCTGTCCCTTTGAAGAGAGCTTACCTCCTCCCTTCCCCCTGCAATGTCCTTGTGATGCCTGCTTAGCAGCCATCTTTTCAGTAGGCCAAGTTGGCCCTGCGGGGGAATCCCTCCTGTCCTAGCCCCATTCTCTACTTAATTTAGTTTCCTTGGCACCATCTCCGGCATATGTTTAATCAAGTCAATTAAACATATGTAATTGGCTTATCTTATTCATTATCTGTCTCTCCCACTGGAATTGCATCTCCACAGGGATAGGCTCATCTGCTCTGGTCCTTACACGTCCCCAGAACAGCAGGTGGCCAGAGAAGATACTCAATAAGTATTAAATGTGTCACATTATCTTGTGTGACAGGACATGAACTTAGTAACCTTAGTCCCAAAGACTTTGCTGTGGTTGATAACCTTCCTGGGCTAAAGGGCTAAACTCTAACTAAGGTGTTTCATGATATTAATATTTATGGCCATGTTTGGTTTTTTATTGTTTAACATATAAAGGAAGATCCTTAAAACCTATCACCATTGGTCATTATAGCCATAGGGAAACTTTAAACCTAATTAGAAGAAACCTATTTGCAACCTAGAGGATTCTAAATGTTTTTTTATTGTGGAAGCAAAATGATAATATGAAGATTACATAGCACAGGACTCAGCTGAACGGGTCAGCTATCAAAATACGACCTCTGACCAGCCATTCAACATTTTGCTGTTTGAATAAAACAGCAGTGGCCGGGAAAGTGGAGGGAACTTTATAAGACACCATCTTCCCCTGTCATCCAGCGAGTTTGTTATCGCTGTGATTCTTCAATGTCTTCACAATTCCTTAAATCCCTATGGGTCCATGTGTGTGTGCAAGTGTGTGTAAGTATATGTATGTATCTATGAGTGTGTATAAATGTGTGTGTGTGTGTATCTTTGTGTATGACTGCATGTTTATGTGTGTGTGTAAGCATGTGTGACTGTGTCTATGTATAAGTGTATATCTGTGAGTGTGTATGTACATGTATGTGTGTCTGAGTATGTGTATGAGTGTGTGTGTGTATGTGTGTGTGAGTGTGTGTGTGATAGAGGGGGGAGAGAGAGGGAGGGGGAGAAACAAAGAGAGAGACAGAGAGAGAGGAGAGAGGGAGAAGGAGGAGGAGAGAGAAGGAGGGGGAGAGAAAAGGAGGGGGAGAGAGAATGTGTTAGGGAGAACTAGTGGAGATACACTTGTCCCATATATGACCAAATGTCTCTGAGGTATAAAGTACAGACAAGATCATATCTGGTTGTGACATCTAGATTGGCATTTTGAGATTGTATATACAGAGACATGAACAAGAAAAGGCAAGGAAATTTAAATGTGGTTTGAGTTTTCTCTTTTCTAGCACTGGCTCTCATATTGACTCTGGTTCTTGAGCAATGACCTAAGTTGGTAGCTCCTCAGAGCAAGGCAATTTCCCCAGTTGGGACACTGGTAAACAAACATACTCTTCTTTTTCTCTTCTCTCTGTGTGCATGTGTGTGTTACATGCATATGTGTATGTGTATGTGTGTTATATGCATATGTGTATGTGTGTGTATATGTGTATGTGCATATGAGTATGTGCATGTGTGTGTGTGTGTGTGCATGTATATGTGTTACATACATGCATGGGTCTGTGTGTGTACACACAGAGGCCAGAGGTTGGTGACAGGGTATCTATCACTTCCCACCCTACTTTTCTGAGACAGTGTCTCTTCACTGAGTCTGGAACTACCACAGCAGTGAGGCAAGCTGGCCAGCAAGGCCCTGGTATCTGATTGTCTCCATCCCTTAGCACTGGGGTTATAGATCCCTATGGCTTTTTTGTGGGTGCTGAGAATCCAAACTTGGGCCCTGGAGCTTATAGGGTAAGCTTGTTAACCACTGAGCTATTGCCCCAGCTCAGGATTTTTTTCTTTGTTTTGTTTTCGTTTCTTTTTTCCTCTTTTTGCTGAAACACTGTCTCTCCTTCCCAGCAGATTCTACCAATTGGAAGTACTTGGAAATACTTTTCCCAATCACAATTGTTCTTTGGAGGAAAGCCAAAATCAGCAATAGGAAATGGTAGTGGTTGCAAGTTTTAATGTTTTTAACGTCACTTGATAGCCAACAGGGAAGACCATGATCTATTACTGGCCAACATGGTCTTTCATACCTATCTGCGTTACCAAGATATCTGCTTTCTAAGATCTTGCTCTGGGGCTAGTAGGGGAAGGCTATGTGTGTATGCATTCTGGGTCTCAGAAGAGGCAAATCTCAGATCATTCTTATCCAGCAGAAAACATAGACCATGGTTTCACATCCTTCAAATACAGGTGTGAGTTATGAATGGGGGACCTAGAGGGCATTGGGACAGATACTAATGGGAAGGAGGGACAGGAAAGTCCACACAGCAAAGGGAAAGTATCCTACAATTGCTTGCAGCTTTCCAGGAGGCTGAGAGGTCCTACTGGGGGCCTGATTAATAAAATGGCCCTGGAAAGGGGCGGCTGAGGTAAGCAGTGGCCACACATGTCTAAAGAGGCACCACGAAGAGCTCCAGGCAGCTCTCACCACGTACGCGGTTGCTTACTTCTATGGCTGGGCTTTTTGCAAGAGCAGCCAGAAAACTGAACTGTAAGAGAGATTACCTCACTCTAAATGTCAATTAATTCATAGTTTTCAAGCCTACATTATAAAATTTGTTCTGCTGAGTCAGTTAGTCATTATAAGTCAAGTGGCTTTTGCTTCTTCACCTTCTAGATGCTTTATCATATCCGACAAGTCCGGAGGAGCCCGGATACAACATATGGAACTGCAAAGAATGCCTCTTAGTTGCTTAGTGAACAAATGTGGATCTCCAGATGAGCACAGCCTTGGGGGATTTTATGCAGATTTGTGTAATCTCCTACATAAGTCCGATGTTTTCTGATTAGAACTCCATCCTGAGGTAGATGTTCTGAGGGACTTGGATTAGTTTGCCTTTCACCCAAGACTCTTGCAGCCATCTGTCCCCTGGATAAATTCATTGATGTGTGAAAAGAACTTCAAATTCAACATGACCCACACTGGCCCTGTGCTCTGATAAATAACAGTTCTCAACCACAACCACCAAAAAAAAAAAAAAAAAAAAAAAAAATCAAAATGTCTGTATTCTGCCTCTATTTCCCTATTCTTGGCATAGGACATCAACGTTCTTCTAATTCTGTAATTATGTCCCCCAACATTTCAGAGTTTTCCTGGATACTAGTGCTTTATCTTGGATGCACACAGGTTTGAGACACAGAATCTACAATAATGCCTCTGAGAAACAATCTTGGCATACCAGCGGGACCCAACCTTTTCCTCTGTTGCTGAAGGTACTGGTAATTTAGAACATGGACTCCTTGTGAAGAACACTGGCAGCTTTACATGTGTAGATGAAGAAGACACAAAGCGGAAACAACTCCTCCTCATCTCCGCCTTCTCCCAAGCAAGGCAACCTAAAATGGCGACCCTGTGGACCCTACAAGGGGTCCTGGTGGTTTCCTTATTGTCTAGACTCTTACCTTCTGGTTTCATCTTTTATTGGTCATAACATTATTAAACTGCTCTAAGTGAGGATATTGGTAGAGAGGTAACATGTCATGGGATTAACCCACACATGTACCTGTTCAGGATCACACTGATGCCATTGTTACAGAGTTCAGAGGTTAGAGTGCACAGGGGAACGTGTTTGCAGTTAAGAGACTGGAGGGTGGGTGGTAGGAATGCAGTCTAAAGACATGGAAAGGAGAAAATCCCTCCTTCATGCCATTGTCTACCCTGAGTGTGCTCTCCAAAGGCAACACATTTGCCTTCGTGGTCTTCCTTGAACTGGGCTAATTCTTTTAGAAGTCTTGGAGGCTGTCTACTTGAACAGTAGCAAAACTCAAGTTCCCTGTAGCAACCCAACCCTGCTTCAGTGGTCCCAGCCTCAGTGATCCCTGCCTCAGTGGTCCCTGCCTCAGTGGTCCCTGCTTCAGTGGTGTCAGCTTCAGGGGTCTCAGCCTCAGTGGTCCATGATTCATGGTCCCTGCCTCCATGGTCCCTGTGTCAGTGGTCCCTGCCTCCATGGTCACTGGTTCAGTAGTCCCTGTGTCAGTGGTCCCTGCCTCAGTGGTCCCTGCTTCAGTGGTGTCAGCTTCAGGGGTCTCAGCCTTAGTGGTCCCAGCCTCAGTGATTTCTGGCTCAGTGGTCCTTGCTTCAGTGGTCCCTGCTTCAGTGGTGTCAGCTTCAGGGGTCTCAGCCTTAGTGGTCCCAGTCTCAGTGATTTCTGGCTCAGTGGTCCTTGCCTCAGTGGTCCCTGCTTCAGTGGTGTCAGCTTCAGGGGTCTCAGCCTCAGTGGTCCCTGCTTCAGTGGTCCTAGCCTCAGTGATCCCTGGCTCAGTGGTCCCTGCTTCAGTGGTCCCTGCCTCCATGGTCCCTGTGTCAGTGGTCCCTGTGTTAGTGGTCCCAGCCTCAGTGATCCCTGGCTCAGTGGTCCTTGCCTCAGTGGTCCCTGCTTCAGTGGTGTCAGCTTCAGGTGTCTCAGCCTCAGTGGTCCCTGCTTCAGTGGTCCCTGCCTCCATGGTCCCTGTGTCAGTGGTCTCAACCTCAGTGGTCCCTGCATCCATGGTCACTGGTTCAGTAGTCCCTGCCTCAGTGGTCCCTGCTTTAGAGGTCCCTGCTTCAGTGGTCCCAGCTTCAGACGCGTCCTCCTCCTCCTTGAGTCCAGCCAACAACACAGCTACTCATGGCCTACATAAAAATAGTCATTTGGTATCTTCGTAGCCAACCACACATTCCATGGATGTTTTGGAATATAATGAAGATTACACGTTGAAATGAGAACATGTTACTAACCTCAGATCGTCTTTATCATTAAGAAGTAATAAAAGCAAACTAGAACTGTCTTTTGACACATAATGCCCAGGGAACAGTGTCGTGTTCTTACCTCATGAGCATTTCAGCTAAGCTCTTTGCATCTGAGGAAGAAAAAGCTGATATTAGTATAAGATCAATAACTCATAGTTAACATTTGCTTAGGAGAAATCAACTCACTTATATAGTTATAACCAACCCTCCAGTTACACGGTAAGCCATTCCAAGTGCAGCTGTTTACCAGGGTTGCACTAGTGACAGGGGGCTTTGTGGTTCCTTATTTCTTCTACATGTGACTCTTTTATGGGTTTTATTTATAACAGAAAGATGCATTAGTATCCCGCAGCCATAAAATTGCAGACATCTATTAAAGTTTTTATTACAAACTATTTGTTTGTCACCTCTAGAAAACCCAGTTTTATTTTCAACAGTCGGAAAAAATTAACATTTGGGGGAAAATCATGTATGGAGAACAAAGGGTGGGAACTCTTTCCATTACCCAAGAATGATAAGTGGCTCAGGCCTACTCTGGTTCACCTTAAAGTGGCTTTAGCATAGAGCTCTATGCCTACAGGTTGGTCACTTGAGTTTTACAAGCTTGGATGTTTTATTTTAAACTCAGATATAAAGCTTTATTGTGCACCCCCTGTTCCCCTGCCGGCCAGGACACTGTTTATGGAGACCTGGTTATCACCCCTGAGACAAGGAAATATATCTCAAAATACTGTAGGACAGATCGACTTATTTGGTAACACTATTTAGAAATGCTTGTTTCCCTTAAAATATGATTTATGCTTTTTACACATTCAATCCTGGCAAAAGTGAAGTTTCCTTTCCTGGAACACAGAAACCTTTTTTTATTCTCCTGTTAATTTCTTTCTTTGCTCTAAGACTTCATGTGAGGGATCGTGCTCAAGGAAGAGAAGTTTCTGGAAATGAATTTATTTGACAGTGAGT
Organism: Mastomys coucha; assembly: GCF_008632895.1. Classification (NCBI taxonomy): domain Eukaryota; kingdom Metazoa; phylum Chordata; class Mammalia; order Rodentia; family Muridae; genus Mastomys; species Mastomys coucha. The sequence continues at coordinate 94,907,500 of NW_022196894.1, forward strand.
GGCTCCACACTGAGGGAACGCCTATGCAGGAACACTTCCACCTTCTCTGGGGCTGTGATTTGCCTGTTACGTCTCATGTGTGGAGACATGAAGACAACCTCAGATCAATTTCCCAGCACCTGGAAACCCAATGACCAGAAAGCTTGCTCTAGAAGCCACAGGGCCATGCCTATCCCCATTGGCAGCCTCAACATTGTGCACAGATGGGTTCAGTCTGGAAGACAAAACTGGTCCCCTCTATTCCACCCACATGGAGAAACACAGGAAGCAAAATAGCACTGAATCTTTCAGCTCATGTCTTTATATTTGTCTGCGAAGATGAAGTAAATAGCCCGAGTCTCTTCTCTTCCTGAATGATTTAACACGTACAAAGTAAATATATCTATGGAATGCCAGAAGCTGGGATTAATTAGCTCCATGCAACACCCAACAGTGGCTAGTACAATATGCTAAGAAAGAAGACTGAACTTAACAGAGTAAACACTTATCTTCAACTTACACTGGGCATGTTAAGTCTGAGATATCCAACCCCCTACACTTGGCCATATACTGTGTCTTTGCTCCAGGTCAGCCTCACTACTCCCTGGGGGCTTTTCACAATGGTGTGTAGGTATCTTAGGCTCTACAAAGGACAGTAGAGTTCCCAAGTGTCCTAACAGCATAGACCTGCCTCTTTCTCAGGCATAGACCACTTCAGAATTTTGCTCCAAAGCCATGTCAGTCAACCCTGCCTATACCTACCCTTGAGAACAGATGTCTTCCTTCTGTTTGAGCTACCATGTCCTGCTTCCAACTTAGCTGAAAATTTGAGGGAAGTTGTACTAGTTAGAATTCCTCTTTTCTACAAGCTCCCTGGAACTAAGCTGAGAAGTCTGGAGTTTGGACGGCCTGGGTAGGGTAGCATGACCCTGGAGCATGTTCTAAGGACCTGTATCATATCATGCTTCTTGGGAGTGCAGGCTAAGTCTCTCTGGTATCACTATGTGGCACTTAGAGGTGAGGAGAGTGAGTTGTGAATATGCCCAATGGTGAGAAGTCTGTCCAGTGTTTATGGCATGAACAATTTCTCTGCTGTTCTAGTGGTCCTTTATACCTGGAACAGAATGAGAGTCAGACCCCAAGGGATACCAAGGAGCAGACATCTGGCCTCAGCAGGGTAAGGGAAATTATCTGAGGATAGAAGTGTATCAGGATGGGCCAATCTCAAGATAGAGAGAGACTGATCTGTTTAGAAGAGACCTGGACCATGAGGGGTTAGATTTGTTGGGCCATGTACTCCACAGAGAATTTACAGGCATTGGAATAACGGATGTGTTCAGGAAAGGACAGCTTCATTTTACTCGATAGAGACTTTGCTTGCGTGGTGATTGATGAGGGTGGCCCCAACATTATAGAGGTGACTAGTGTGGTCTGAAAGCTGTTACGTGGCTAAGATGAGGGTGATACTGCTTGCAAACATGGTGATGGGAGGGGACCCCAACATTCATCACACATCTTACTCAGAAGGTTTAGACAGGAAGTAGGGTACAATGTTCTGCTACCAGCTTCCTACAGGGATCCTAGTAAGAACCTGTGAGCACTGGATTACGGAATCCAGTGGTTTGGGGTTGGAAATGACATTGATAAGTGATGTTGCCTTTGAAGATAAACTGCCAAAAAAAAAAAAAAAATTCAGAGCCCTGCCAGTAGGGAGGGGACTGCATGGAGCTTACAGAAAGGTTAGAATTGGGGTACACAAGGTGAGATAGGAGTCTGGTAAGTCGTGGAGAGCTGGAGGGCCTGTTTTTAAGTCTAGAGGGTGCTAGGTGGGGCTGCTTAGAGGCAGGCTAAGAGTCACATTTGAAAGGAATCTGGGCAGAGAGAAGGATTGGAGTATTGTTCACGTTCACATAGGGAGCAGGCAAAGAGCCAGAGGCACATATCAGACATGCTTTCATTTAGGGGAAGGAGTGAATCTGGAGCAAGTTAGTACACTTTAATAATTCTGAAATATAGGATCTTAACAGTGACAGAAGCTTTCAAATTAGCTTCCTTAATGAAATTTAGGATCCTTTCCCTCGGGCCTCAGGCAGCTATTACAATGCGTGCTACCTTTAGCGGGTCCAGAGCTGGGGTTGTAGGTCACCACAGTGAGTATCTGTTGCCACTTTACACCCAGTGCTCCTCAAGTTCCAGGACATCCAGAATGAGCAGCTCTCCTCCCTGCCACGCATATTCTCATAAGAGTTTCATGTTTTGGTTTGTTTTTCTTTTCAGCTCAGATACCAACACTAGGTGACCCCTGCTCCAGGGTAGGATTTTCATGCCCTAAAGCAGCACCAGAAGAACACTTGACGTGCACTGTGCTTCCCTGGGCCACACTTATGGTGGATGCTCTCAAAGGGACCCCATGTTAAGGAACTCTTCAGCACAGAGTTGTGCACTGGGTGCTTCCATGGTGTTTTCCTGCTGTGACCTCTCTCTCTCTCCCTCCCTCCCCCTCTCTCTGTCTCTCTCTTGCAACTTCTCCAAGGCCCTCCTGTTCCTCAGCTGTGGGTTCTCTCTGCTCCCTCCTGGATCCTTCAGTGATTGACATCGTGTGTGGCTCTTCTAGTTGCCTGCAGCTGAATCTTCCAGTGCCCACCTGTTCTTCTTCCTCTTTCTCTTGGGTACGGTCTAGTCCTTAGTAGGGAAGTGGCCCGGAGACTTCTTCAAGGTACTCTTTTGTTGATGTTTTGAGACAGGGTCTTGCTATATGGCCCAGGCTTGGTTCAGACTCCTGATCTTGCCTGGGCCTTTCCAGTGCTGGAATCCCAGGTGTGTATCCTCTCACCTGGCTTTCTAAAGATACAGCTTTCCCCTCTAGTACTATAATTCTTGATGTATTTTTACCTATCCGTAGTGATGGGACCATGTGGAGCCATCTACAAGCCAATCTGATGGTATCATCACTCCCAATCTGATGGTATCATCACTCCCATGCCTGGGCTGAGTGTTCCATTCTTGAGTTTAAACTCTCTAAAATCCTCAAGTACTTCTCAGAGGGCCTGATTTCTAGTTAATTTTCTACTTAGGACTCTCTTTTATGAGAGGCTTGTGATTTCATAGTGTCCTTTATTCAACTAGCCTGAGTACAGACACTGGCAGGATTTTTAAAGTTTTTTTTTTTTATTCTCTTCCCACACACTCATGAGAGTACTGTATCCATTACTAGAGTCAAAAATGAATTTTTACAGCTTCTATAGAAGATGTTGCAGTTCTACCAGTTAAATTTTATCATCTTGGCTGTAGCCTTTCAAAGTCTCATGATCTCCGGGTTCTTCTTTTGGATACCTGACTTCATTTCTACCTGTGTGAACCATGTACCACAGTCTGCTTAGCCTTCTACAGGGCTCATCACAACTTGCTTACCCTTAATTAATCAGCTCTGTCAAAACAAAGAGTGGGTCTGCCCAGACCTCTGGTGGCTCCTTTCTTAACCTTAAATTAACTGACTTCAAACTAGAAGGCTCTGAATTAATTAATTTTTAGATGGGTAGACACTGCCTATCACCTAGCATCTCTCATTTGCCTTCAATTAGTCTAAGAACATCCACAAAAATTTGGGGACTGTGTGTGGGAAAATTTTGCTTTGAAACTTAAAATGGTCTCAGAGCCGGAATTGTGTGGTGACCCTATTCCTGATCTTTTTTAGTGGCTGGAGTGGGGAGTCTTCAGTGAAATATCATAGATTAATTGGTGTCTATATTTTGCTCATTGTCTTTTGGGACACGTTTTATGTCAACTCTAGAAAACCAACTCCCTCCCTACAACCTTGGCTACCACAAAGGTTTGGGGGAAAAAATAGCAAGCTAATCAGGGCTCTGGTAATTGTTAAACATTTTGAGCTTTCCCTGTCTCTGTCTCATCTCACTTGATTTCCTTCTTCCCTTCCTTTTTAATTCCCTTCCCTCCCTGCACTTCTTCCTTTTTATAATCCCTGGTCCTGCTGTTCTGGTTCAAATAGCTCTCCTCCTGCTGCACACCAGAGCACAGCAGATGTTGGGTGGCTTTCCTTCCACCTGCCATCTGTTCTGTGGGAACATCATCCAGAGCTCAGCTCTTCCTGCTCAAACACAGCCAGGCAGGCCTGGGCATAGTTTTCTACGTTTTCACATGTTTCAGACCAACCTAAGACATAGACTGGGTGACATATCTCCTGAGGTCCTTGGCCATTTTTACACGCCCCTCTTGTCTCCTCTCCTATTCAGTTGGGTAGGGAGTGATGGATTAAGTCTACCAGGCTGGTCCAGCAACAGAGTGTTTTCCAGCTCCTGAACAATACAGGGAAGACTAGAAAATGATGACAGAGATAACGGTGGCCAGGTGTCACGGGTCATCTGTTTGTGGAGAACAGTTTCATGTATGTGGTAGAGTGGAGAACTATGAGGGTCTGGCAGTAGGCGAGGAGCCATGTGGCTGAGCATATGATACTGGCTGGCTTCCAAACAGTCAATGGCAAAAGTACTCTGGGAGAGGTATGGCAGATATTCAAGGCACAATTTATATATATCATTGTGTCAATAAAATTAGACCCTAGGACAGAGAGTGATAAGGTAAAAAATGAATTAACCTAGGGTTTTTGAAGGTGAGAATATTTATATGCCTTTGATAGCATGTTCACTTCTTCTGATTCCATGAGTCATTGCTAGTCATTAAAAACTTACTTGAGCTTACCAAGAGAGCCTGTCTCTTACTTGCGTACGCCAAGCTTCTTAGGAGGAGGGGGGTTGGAACAGTGACCTGGGTTCTCTTCTCCCTTGTTCCCAATGTTACTTTGGAAGCTTTTGCATTTCCGGCCTTAAGTTTTCAAGTCTACAACATGGACAATGCAAAGTTCACACCCCATCAGGTCCCCTGAGTGTTGAGAGACTAAAACAGGAGTATGGGAGAGCATTCTAGAGGTGCACAGTTCTGACAGGCCTAGGAGAGTTGCACCAGGAACATCACGGCGTGGTCTTGTTCAGTATCTATGTACTCTCTGAGGACCATTGCTCTCCTCCTGGATCTACACATATGTGAAAGAGTACACCAGTGAGTGTGTACGGTGTCATGGTGTGCCCCACCCAGGCCCATGCCTGTGACCCAGCAAGGCTTTCTTACAAGGCTAAGCAGCTTAGAACATATAAGTAGTTCATATGTGTGTGTGTGTGTGTGTGTGTGTATGTGTATACACATATATACACACACACACACATATACACATATATATAGAGAGAGACAGACAGAGATAGACAGAGAGAGGCAGAGAGATAGATACAGAGAGATAGATACAGAAACAGAGAGAGACAGAGAAAGACAGAGAGACAGAAAAATGGACACACACACACACACACACACACACACACACACACACAGTGCTGTCATTTATAGCCCCAGGTCTATGTTTGCTTGTCTGAAGCTCTTGAGGAAAATGGCATGTGCTTAGACTAACCTCTACTGTGAAGTCATCTGTACACCCTGAGAGCACAAAAGGAAACCATCTATGGACAGCAGATCTCACTTTGCTGCTCCCCTCACCAAAAGCTTCTATTTGAAGGCTTCCCACTGTCAGCCCCACTTCTCCGTGGGACAGGAAAGGATATCATAAAGCAGCTATTTTTTGCAACAGCTGTAAACCTGCATTTAGGATTTTACAAGATCCCAGCCAGAACTTCCAATCACCTGCATGCTCGCATGGAAGATTTTAAAGCTGAGGAGAAATAAATATCCTCAGAGACAGTCATCCATGCTCGTGACCCAAGAAAATTGGAAGAGCAAACAAGGGCAGGGCAGAGTACCCTGGCAAGCCAGGCAAGGCTCCAGAGACAGCCGGACATTCACAGTGCCTGCTCTAGACTGCCCATTCTTGTGTCTAGCTCACCAGCTGCCCTGGTTCCACTTCCATCTCATCCCAATGCTTGTTCTACACACCCTCACATAGAAACTCTCCTCTACCCATTTCAGCTCTAACAACTGTAGGGAAGGGGAGAGAAAGAAAAAGAAAGGATAGGAGGCAGGGGGTGGAATGGAGGAAGAGAGGCTGAAAGAAGAGAGAGAAGGAAGGACTGGAGGAATACAGAAGACAAAACAAAAACTTTCATAGGAAAGGACCCTGATGCCGTATGTGTATGTGCATGAGTGTGTGCACGCATGTGGGCATGTGTGAGTGTCTGTGTGTATATGTGCATATGTGTGTGCATGTGTGTGTATGCCTGTGTGTTTATGTGTGTGCATGTGTGTGTGTGTGTGTGTACATATGAAAGCATGCCCTTAGTGCTAGTTCATGTTATATAGATGCAGGTACATATGCACATGTGTGTACATATGTGTGTATATGTGTAGAGGCTGGAAGAAGCTCTTAGCCTTTGCTTCTCAGCCACTATTCATCTGTCCACCTTTTTCCTCTTGAGGTCAGGTCTTTCATGGCCTGGAGCTTGACCAGAAGGGTGGCTGTTCACTGAGCCCCAGGAATATGCCTGTTCTCACTTCCTCAGTGCCACTATTATTGTCTTTTTTTTTAAATGTAGCATCTGGGGATCCAACTGGGATCCCCATGCTTCTGAAGTGGGTACTGAACTGAGCATCCCTCAGTCCTGATGCTGTATTTTTTCAACCACCATTTGTTGGCTTGGCATTGAGCCTCCCGAGGGCAACCATCTCTGTGTTCTTTCTCATTCCTGGGGGTTCTGCTCTTCAGTGTGGAGGCATATTTATCTTCCCTCCTTTCTCAAGTTTAAGTGCCAGCATGCTCTGAGGTTCACATTCTTGGCTGAACTTAGTAGAGTTCAAGTTGCTCTTTGGTTTTAGAAGTGGGGAGAACTTTTGGTTGTTTACAGAGGAGAAACAAGTCAGGAGAGTTAAGAAAATGGAAAGGATTTCCCACAGTTCACCCACCCACAGAGTTTTCACCTTGTAAACCACGAGCCCAGATTCTCTTGGTAACGGCCACCTGGCATTGGTCAGTTTTGAATCTTGTTTGAAATAATGACTATCTTTTGCTTTAAGGGAAAGGGGGTCAGATTGCTACAATGCAAATGGATCACTATGCTTATCTTATCTGAGATAGTGTTCTTGTCTTGGCACTGCCAGTTGATCCCTGCTGAAAGGCACCAATACAGGCTTTCAGTCCCTCGGGAAAACCTTTCCTAAAGAACACAGCTTTTATTGATATCAGAGTAGAGTACTAGACTTGGGGATCAAATTTTTATTAGGTTGGGGCTGCTGGGATTCTGGGTCCAGCTGGTGACTCACTCTCTAACCTTGTAGTTCAAAGTACCAAGAAGTTGGGGAAAACCAGGGCATCATTAAAAGCAAGATGCAGCTTCTGAAGTCCTGAATAAGGATATAGATTTTTTAAAAAAATCTAGTACTTGAAGACAATTTAGAAGGTCGCTCTGCTCTAAATTTAGTAAGTCCTCAGGAAGGGAGAATATAGGCTGGCTAAGCTGCTCGAGTCCCACTTTCTTTCATTTTACTTTTGCATAAAAGAATATTACCTTGTACTCCCCTGACTAAGTTGTTCCTCCACACAGCATGGTGTGGCATTTGTGTCAATATTTTAGTGATGTCCAACTTCAGACAATACCACTAAAGAAAAGAAAGGGTCGTCACGTAACCTTAAGCACATCTACCAGGTACTATATTTTTTCCTAATTCAAATTTGCTTACCCCATTTTTGATCCTGCTAAGAGGATGTTCAAGCAGTGTACCATGTGTTCCTAGAAATGCTGACCTTATTTGAGACAATTTTCCCCACCAATTCTGTAAACCTATGGGAACTGGTTTGAATGTAGCCACAGGTACCTGGGTCTTATGGGAGGCAGCTTTTAATTGAATGACATTACTAATGAAGTCTGAGGGTTAACAGACACTCATGACTTCAAACCCTGGCTGCAGGCCTCCCTGGGTTGGAAATGTTTTATGCCATTAATAGACATTTCAAGGGGCTAGGTAGCTTGTAGGTCTTTCTGGTGACTGACCTGGCATTTCATGATTCTTTCTCCATGCTCATAACTTATTCTGTCATTCCAAGACAGCACTTTTCAGGGTTACAGAGAGATGAGTGTGTCCTCTACCGTAACCCTTGATCTAGCACTTCCAGAGGATCACTGCAGCTCTGGATGGGATCTTAGGGATTTTTTGGTCCCTAGGAGCCTGTCAAACTCATATGATCAAAAATAATGAGCAATAAGAAAATGTTGCTTTTTAAAAAACATTATATATTGACCCATGGTAGACAACCAACAGTAGTTTGCTAAATTAAATCCATCTCAGGAAGTGTGGGGGGGTCTCTTCTTCTGTCAGACTATTCATTCTTAGAAGCCTTTATCATGAACCTATAAAATGCAAGAGTGTTGGTGCCCTTGTGCTGGACCAAGCTACTTCTTTTGAATTCTTTGCTCCTTAGCATCTCAGGAGGCAATATCCTGTATCTCTTGCTGCCTCCCTGTAGAAACCTTCTTATTGGCTTTTCCTTTTCTCCTATAAGAAGGAAAACAAAACCACTTCAGGGGGTGAGATCTCCAGTTATGGTGGATTGATCCCCTTAGAAATCCAACTACAAACCACCAGTCTAGACACAGAGAGCTAAGCAATAAAATGTTAATCCCAGAACCTTCCCTGAACATAGACGTTCCAAAGCAACAACAAAAGGGCCAAGGGGCTGGTGAGAAGGAAAACCTGAAATGCTGTGGGTCTTCCATAATTCTGATCTGTTAGCAAGAGCTTTTGTTGGAAATGTTCTTGGCAAGGAGAAGGTAGCGTTGGTTATTGAGGTTACAAGTACAGCAATTCAAATAAAACAGTAGTTGAGGAAGAGAGAGGAAGTGTGGGGCGGGGTTTGCTATTGCCCTGAGAAGCCATGCCCTGTTACACATCTATCAGCTGTCACACTCAGGTTTGTCCACACACGCCATCAGTAAGATGCTTTCACGCTTGGTGTGAAGCCTCTCAGGCAACTCACAGCCTTCTATGTGGAACTACTTTGACATGACTGTCTCCATGGAAGGAGGACTGCCATTTGATACCTCAAAGATAATATGGTGAAAGGGGATTATCAAAATGTCCATTTGATACTTTAGTGACAAACCCTCTTGGTGCCATGCAACTTGATCCTCTTTCTATTGAGTTTCTCGACCCATGGCGTATTATTCTATTTTTACAGTAGGCTTTCATTCTTCTTGCATTTGGGACTCATCCATCCCTCCTTCATGCGGCTCTAGGGTTTGTCTGAAGCCCTGTTTTAGCACAGGTGACCTGATAGATGCCGAGGAGTGCGCATCTCAGTAGTACTTAGAATCCAGGCAGCACATTCCCTTTATCTTTGTGAAGAATCTAGCCAAGTGCCTGGGTTATCTACAAACTCGAAATGCAATGGGTTAAGGCATTTAGGGAGGACGTTTGGTGAGATTGGCAGGTGGCTCATTTGAATTTCTGGGCTCTGGGATATTTAATGGAAAGACAAATGGTGGGCTGAAAGAGACTTCAGAACTTTTAATTTGTTGGCAAAGTGAAAGGAAATTGATAATATCAAGTGTGAGGGTCACCTACCAGGAGTTTTCTGGAGGGAGATGATGGGCCAGACAGCATCATACCTAGTTGTGCTAATAGGATCATGGTTAGCTTAAGCAGTTACAGATGAGATCAAGGTTTCCTAAGTATGGAAGCAAGGCTTGGGGTTATATCAGTATGCTTGGGGAGCTGTCTCAAGGCTTACTCCTTGAACGTAACTCTGAGGGCTCTATATAGGTAACGCTGCTCCTCCACTCTGCCTTGATATTGAAACACAAATACCCTGTGGGTACCCTTCGGTACCCTTGGCCATATAAAGGGTTAGTTGAAGACCTGATAAGTAGAAGGTAGAGAATGCTTCCTTCCCAGAATTCCTTATTTGAAATTCCTTGCACTGCAGAGCAAGGGACATTGGTCAGAAACTCTGAAGCTGCATCACCAGAACCATGCAGCATCAGACACTGGAGAAATGGAAGCTATTCGCCCTGGGTCTCAGCCTGGGCCCCTCATCTGTGTTCTACTGCCTCGCCACACTCTACCTCTAGCATAAGCCTCTATCTCTGCTTCCAGGCAACATCATTTGCAGAACAAATCTCAAAGCTCCTTTTTTTTTTTTTTGCTAAAGCCATAATTGGTAGCTTTACTGGAACCACTGAAAATCAAACAGAGCAGGCTTGAAAGACCCATGAGAAATTAATTTTCTTTGTCTGCCAATATTGAGGATTTAGGGGACTTGTTAGGGGGCTGTTTGTGCTCCATTTCTGACTCTGTGTGATTGAATGCTTTATTGTTTGTCCCCCCTAGGGCTCCAAAGTCCTGCAGAGCCCACATGGGGCACCAAATCATAGTGGGCAGGACCGGCTCCTAGGAGACATGTCCTTCCTCAGTGGGTGTCCTCTAGATGACCCTTCTTCATGGGGGGACAGGATGGACACAGGAGCCTACCTCTCAGCCTCTTCAGCCTCTGCTCCCGCCGTCTCCTCCGCACAACCAGCAGAAGCACAAAGAGCAGCAGAACCCCAACCAGGATGCAGGAGATGGTGACAAGGATCTTGAGCCCTTCGTTGGTTGTCAGCCCTTCTTCGCTTTGGACAACTGACTTAATGAGTGGAGGGATTGTACCTGAAAGCAGGGCCACGATGTTAGATGGCTATTAATGGCGACGGCATGGTGGAGTTTTTAGGGATGATGGGTTACAGAGAGACCGCGCGGCGTGATCCAAGGGTGTCTGTGTGATGAGAAATGAGAGGACCAGCTCCCTGAATCTCTGTGGGTTGAACTGCTCAACTCTCCCTTCACCCAAACTTCCAACTCACCCTAGCACATCTTCATAAAGGACTTAGGTTTTTTTGGCAGAGCATTCTAGGATGCCACCCTCTGACAGTATGGTGCCTGGGGTCAGAGCTCACAAAAGCCACCTTGATTCACCTGAAATCCAATGCCCACTTGGTTGTCAATCACAGTGCTTTTGCTAAAGGCTGTTTGAGCACTGCCTAGGAAAGGAAGAACAATAGATTTGTCAACTGGATGGAAGACCCCCTTCGGGGAGGATGTAAGTAAGCTACCTCAGCCTAAAGAAGTGAAGATGACCTTTTTTTCTTTTGATTGTGCTCTTGATTTCAACCCCAGTTTCACAGCTGCTTTTTAAAATTCCCAGTTTAGGGTAGAAGAGCAGAGGGCAACTTTTCAAAGGGGAGGGTCTATCTAGGTCACCGAAAATCAAGTCGCTGGTGGGGCCTCGTTATGCTGTTCTATAAAACTTAGGTTATTTGGAGCGGTAAAAAACAAAATAGAAGTCGACTGAACTCTGGGCTGCTAAGATGCTTTCTACCCCGAGGCTGAACACGAGGGTGCAGACATCTGTGATTTATGGGGCGCACTTCTTACCATCATCCATTACATAAGATGTTTCATTCCCACTGTCTTTTCTATGTGAACTAGAATGCTAAGGCTTTAGGAAAAAATAATGCATATATATATGCCATTTCCACAAGAACAAATAACTGGAGTCATGAAAATGCTACCCCTGGCCCTCTCTGACCTCGGCTGGAACCAAGCAGAGTGTTCTTTTAGTATCACAGCATCGTAGGCAGCAAACCCAAGCCTACAGGAAAGAGTCATAGAATTGGTGCCTGAGGCTGGTCTGTGAACAGGACACCACAAGGACATGCAGAAAGCTTTGGTGAAAGAGATAGAGGTGAGTCAGATAAAGAGGTAGGGGAGATGGGAATCGGACTGGTGTGAATATCAGGGTAGTTTTGTTTCAATGTGTGTTTTTCCTAATACGAAAACAAGCACATGTGGCCAAAGAGCTACTAAAGCTACATAGCCATGCTATCAATTAGATATGTCTACCACCTTTTTCAAAAAAAAAAAAAAAGTACTCATATCTTTGTGCCATGAAATTATTTCAGATTTCAGGAAAGAGAATGCCCCCTCCACACACACACACCTACCTTCCTAATACAGTTCTGAGTGAAGTGAGGACATTGTACACATCTCAGGAGCTGAACATTTAAAGTCTGAAGACTAATTGGGACATGACCGGTGTAGCAAGCTCTCTCTCTCTGTCATCCACCCATACGGGCCTTGGTCCAGAGTATAGGTGTCTAAAGTGACACATATACTAACTCTCCAACTGGGCATGTGCTTGCAGGGGGCTTGGGTGAAGCTTTAAATGCACTTGATAGAAGCCATGGTCTTGGCCCTTCATTTTGTAAGAGCAGACAATTGGGCACCTTTGGAGAAAACCTTAGCCATGAATGTTGCTCTGTTGTGCATGGTCCTCAGGACAAAGATTTCTCTAAGTAAAGTCGCACACACACACACACACACACACACACACACACACACACACACACACACACACCAGAGAGAGGGCATGTAAGAGGGGCCTGGGCCCTTGAAGGGGAGAAGCAGCTGCCCAAGAGCTAGGGCTTTACAACGGCCCATTGGGTAGAGCCAAACACCAGAAGGACTTCTCTTGGAGGTCCTCCCTTCAGCTCAGGACTTGGCTGCAGAGGCAAGAGGAATCTGATTCTATCTGAGACAGGCTTTAGAAGCAATGATTGTGGGCAAGAGATGGAAGCCAGCAGGATTAGCACATACGCCAAAGAGAAAAGCACAACTCAGGGCCTACTTGGGACCACAGTCCCTTCAGAGCAGTGCAGAATGGACAGAAGGCTGACAGGGGCTCGCCCACAGCTCCAAACAGCTTGACAAGTCACCGTTGTGATCAGAACTCCGAGCCTATGGTTGCCTTAGTGAGGTTTTCTGTGGGGCTACAGAAACCAGAATGGATGTGCTGCAAGCAAGACCCATCGGCTGATCATTAAGAGATGATACCTCAAGCTTCACTGGGCTCAGTATTGTTCGGGTATCCAGAATGTAAAGGATGTGGCTGAGGCAGCAAAGATCAAGAGACTTCCTAGCTTTTAGGATGTGCATAAAGGTATACATGGGAGTGAGCACAGGCCCAGCGTGACCCATCCACCCTTCTATTCCCCTCGATGCCCCTGCTCCCGGTGAGACTAACTTAACTTCCTTTGCCATGGAAAACTGTTGTGTACATGCATTTTAAGGGTGTAATGAGAGCAAAAAGAAAGTTGTTGTGTGGATTGGGATGGATGGGAAAGGGGTGGGAGACAACAAAAGCAGTGTTAGCTCACAGTCATCTGCAAAGCAACGGAACCATGAGGCAGAGTCCTTCAGCCCTGAGAGAAGCCACTCCTGCGCTAAGACTCCCCAGGGAGTTCCCCTTAGTCCTCAGTCTCTTGGCTCTAGACACACAGCGATAGTCATCTGTGTAGATGGACTTGGGAGCCCGCAGAGATGGGGCTGAATGGCCCAAACCCTAATGGGCTATGGGGGCACTGCTCACTCTGTGCTAATACCAAGTGTCTTGAAGGAGAGTGAATAGCATACATGTGCACCTCCCCGAGCCACAAACAGGAAAGCCATGAAGCTGTGAGCTTACTGCCATCGTAGTTCAGCGTGGCGAAGTTGGCTTGTTTCTCTGCGCAGCCGGCGCTGTTGCACACTCGCATCTGCAGTTCATACCATGTGGCTTCTTGCAGGTCATACAGAATGTAGGACTTGGAAAGAGAGGTCCGCTGAGCTGTGGTCCAGACCGTGGTCCCAAAGGGTCTGTACTCAAGAGTGAATGAGGTGATTGGACAGCCGCCATCATTCCAGCCAATCAGATTGAGCCTTACTCGGGTGGTATTGATGCTGGCGAAGAGCTCCTGCTCTTTGGAGAACTGGGGTTCTGTGGGAGATAACAGTGTCATTCGTGGGTACATGGGTGACCACAGCTGGGTCAAATGTTTCCCACTGGCTAATGTCTCTGTCTAGCCTTGCTCCCGCCAAGGCTAGATCACCAGTCACTCACACCAGGAACAAGGCCTTGGGAACTAATAAGATTTCCCCGACCACAGGCCTTGAGCCAGAGTGGAGGTTGAATGGATACAGGCTATTTTTACACAGTGTAGAGTTCTCTCAAGTGGTTCACACACTGCAGTATATGGAACTGAATAATTTCCCTTCCCATGTAGATACAGAATGGGATTTGGGAAGTAGCAGGAGCTCTCCTCTACGATCCACAACCTTATTTAGTTCAGTGGCCTTTGACATAGTGGGCGTTATTCTGCACAAACCAAACTCTTACCTTGTTATCCAAAACTCAGGTGCTAGACCCAAATACCATCTCTCTCCTGCCATCTGGTTCTCTTTCCCTGGTGGGAGTGGAGCTCATCAGATCTCTCTTCTCCTCGATACACAGACTGGGAGCCCCCTATCTTTATTAGATAGTGTCCTCTCTTCTCTCTGCCATTCCCAGCTGCACCTTTGACCTCTGGGAGTCACTTCCTTGGGTTTCATTTCAAACTTCTATTTTATTTCAGATAAAAAAGTCAATTCATTTGGAAGTGTTAACCTTTAGCCCAATCATTTCCAGCCTCAAAACCTATGAGGACAGGTGCTCCATTTCATGGCTGCCCAGCCTGGGACTCTTGCTGACACCCTTTGAAGGGCTTTCTTCTCTGAACTGTAAGCCAAAGAATGAGATAGGGAACCGGAATGTTCTGGAAGGTTCTGTGGTCAGTCTCATTTCAGAAACAGGAAAGCTCAAACACACAAAACCAGTCAAGTATTTACTGAGACTTTTATGGTCCCGACCCTGACACAGGAGTATTCTTTCGTGGCCCCGCCCCTTCACAGGAGTATTTACTGAGTCTTTCATGGCCCCGCCCCTTCACAGGAAAAGACAGGAAGGAAGGAAACGGCAGAAATCCTCACCTTTCCCCAGAGTTTTGGCTTCTATGATTTCACTTATGCGTCCAGGTCCTACTCCATTTTGGGCAGTAAGGGTGAACTTATACCACGTCCCACACTTCAGGTTTTCCAAGCGGTAGGAACGCTCACTGGGGCTGATGGGAAAGCTGCCCCACTGTTCACTGTTGTCCTCGGAATATTGCAGGATGTAGCCTGTAATGACCAGAAGATGTTCTAGTGAGCTTTCTCTGGAGAGGGAACAGGACAAGTTCTGTATTTCTGGGTGTCTTTAGAAGAGAGTAACTCTAACTCTTCCTGATTCTGGAAGTTTCCTCTCACGTTCGGATAAGGGTCGGTATAAAGCCATTAGTGAATCACTTCAGCTACACAAGCCATTATTACTATGGCTATATTGTTGTACGTGCATGGAAAAAAAAAAGCCTTACCTCTTCCCATGCCCATTAACACCACGTTGGACTTGATAAGTACCAAGCTGTCAGATATCTATCTGCCTCTCAGAGGATATTTCTGAATCTGTGTGTATAGCCTGAAAAGGGCTATCTTGACAATGAGGACAGGAGTGAGCACAGGAGTCTTTCCGATTGCCTCCTTCCTACATGCAATGGGGATGGGGGGAGACATTTGCAATCACAGGAGGAATTGGGCTCCAAGTCCTGGAGCCATCCCAACAGTTCTATAGTAGCATGGCTTCCCCTCAGGGTGAATGGTTTGCTTGACACTTCATTTCTCATGTCTCCTTGTAACCATTTCTTTGTGGTGTCTACTACCGCTGACCACTGTCCACATCAGACATTGCCTAGAGCACCTTCTAAAACCCTGTTAGCATCCACACTGTGGGATCAGAGCACCATTTGTGGCTGAGTGTGGAGGAAGATGCAAAGCACCTCAGTCTACAGTGCCCACCCCTTGCCCTGGTGTCCTTGAAACTATTTCTTACGATCTTCATCACTGATATCTGCAGTCATGTTTCTGGGGTCAGATGTGACCTCTCTGCTCTGCCCTTGTTTCCTACACTGTCGTCATCTGACTTGTGCATGGCATCAGGGCCCTGGGAGACTAATATTGTCTATCTCTCCCTAGGGAATTCCTCTTTCAACACAGACAGAGCACTTCTCATCTGCTACACAGCAGAGGCTCCATGTCCCAAACCAGTGCCAATCAGATTCCCCTCGTCCTTCCCTGAGTTATGTATCTCGTACATAACTGACTGTTGCTTCTGCCCATGTTGTTATCAGCATCCTCCACACTTGGCTCTCTAAAGCCACAGAACCCATACTTCCTGGACCTCTCGTGGCTGCTTTGGTGTTACTGAGCTCCCACAGAATCAGCCAATCTCTGAGAAGATCTGCTTTCAGACGCCAGCCTCCACTCCAGCTCACTTGGGGACTGGGCTTTGTTCTTCTACCAATGAGGCCACCTCAATACCTACGTGATCTGACTCCTGCTTTCTGTTCCCTGATGCTGCTGGATTCTGGGACATCAACACCCGTCAGTATAGGTGTCTGATTCATGATGCCCTCCAATGCTTTCGGCACCACTAAGTACTTCAGTGACTTGGAAACTCTTCATCAGCGTAATTAGCCTCACTTTCAAGACCTATGCTGGTGCTGCCCAGGCCTCTCACTAACTGAGATGAACAAACTCAAACTGTTTGGAATCTAGGTCCTGGACCCACTGACCCATTTATTTTTCACTAAGAAATTTTCTCTCTCCCTCGTGTGAGGCCATTTGAAGCAGGAGCCCAGTTGCTTTGGCTGGCATCCACACTCCACTTGCTTGTCATAAACTTTGGTACCCAGTGATGCTCTCCTCTCCCCAGCTGTCCAGCATCACTTCTGATTGCTGAAGTAATTGTGACCACCACAATTTCGTGCTGTAGAGAATCTGCAGCTGGGCCCTGGTGGCTTCTTGGCAGCAGTGATTTTGTTCGTCTGCTAATGAGTCCCTGTGCCTTGCCTATGGCAGCCGTTTCAAAGCTGTCCCACGCTCCTCAAACCCACAGGCGCAGCCTCACCCCTAATCATCAGCTATTTTTATAAAGTAACCTCACCTTCTTTCTTTCTGACAAAAAAATAAAAAGGAAGAGTCTCCCTTCAGCCAGCATCCCAACAACTAGATCTAGAAGATGGCCAAGTCCTGGCTGGTGGCAGTGTGATTTCCAGGGAGAGTGACTATTCTCAGAGTGGATGTATGGCTGAGAAAAAAGCTAAAGTAGATGGAATGCCATGCTCCCAGAAGCCAGGATCTGGCTGGGTGCTCCATGGCTCTATCCAGCAGTACCTGAGTCTTTCCAGCTGTCTCCCCATCTTTCTCCTCTGCTTGTGCCCTTGGAGCCTAAGCCCCTTCCTCCTTCACCTGCTCTATGACCTCTGTTGTGACTTGGCACTTGTTCTTGCCTACCTCCTCCATCTTTCTCCTTTCCTTGCTATGGATCAGTAAGATGGCACCCTGCTCCACCCCTGACAGGATGGCCAAGGTATCTTTTCACTTCAGCATCAGTCCCACACCCTGCCTCCCTCCCAGACCTTGCTACAGTACTCTAAATTCAAATTCTTTTGGAAAGAGTCATTTCTAATCTGAACACCCTGTGCCTTGAGTTATGTGTGAGGACAGTAACTGGTGAATTGAAGGGGGTGGTGTAGCTCTGACACAGTCTGGGAGAGAATAGCACCTGGTAGTTATAAGATGGAGTGTGCCTTGCTTATTACAACTTAGTGACTTTTTTTTTTTTACATGATTCTGGGCAACTGGAAAGGAGGAAAGTTACTAAAAATGGAAACCAGCAAGACAAGTGTGGCTTCTAGTAAGAAAACTAGGCAGTGTGGAGAGGCTTAAGTGTAGACAGAGAAAATTTCCAGAGAAGTAGGAACTCAGTTCTCCTCTCCCTTCCTCTCCCCTCCCTCTTATCCTTTTCTCTTTTTCCTTTGTTTGTTAATAGCTCACTTTGTAAGAATGAGCCGAGTTTCAAAGAACACCATAAAAACAGGCATGTGCTCCAGATGCAGGCATAGGTAATGGGAAATGAATTTTCTGAGGTATTTGGGAGAGAATAAGCTAGCATACAACAGTTATTTGGTGAAGATGTCCCCTTTTGGTCAGTGAACAGTTCCACAGACGTGATTGTGAGTGAACCATCTCATTACCTCTGATGGAGCTCCCCCCATTATCTCCCGGGAGCCAGGAGAGGGTGATAGAGGAGGAGGTCGTCTTGGATACAGTGAGCCGAGGCTGATCTGGTGGAACTAGAGAGGAAACAGTTTGTAGAAAACAAGAATTAGTTTCTTACATCTTCAATCCTTGGTAACAGTCACTTACCAAATCTTCTGTAACAGCCATTGATTAAATACGTGTTTTAAAGTTGCCAAAATAGGCAATTCATTTCTGTCAAAATGTCTGTCTCATTGATGTCCCAGGCTAGTGAGACAGAGCATAGTGAAGCTATGATTTAAGGAAAAGTCAACCACTTTTTTACCTTGATTTACATCTAATTCACTTCTGCACTATCTCTTGGATTCCAGAGTTGTTCATCGGGCATTTAAACTTTTAAACTTATTAAGGACACAGGCACTAATTTACTCTGAACTCCAGCCAGGAAATTATGTGGAAATGATTGACATGCCTACTTAGCTGTTTTGCTTTTCCCAGGAAAAAGAAAGAAAAGATGCAGCTAGTAGGAAGAATAATTAATACCATGCAGCAAGACACAACACACACACACACAGAGGCACACACACACACAGGCACACACATACACCAACTCATATACATGCACACACACACACACACACACACACACATACTTACCACACAAGCATACACACTCATTCATACACACACAAACATACATACACTCACACACATGCACACACAAGTACATACATAGGCACATACATATACATATACATACTTGCACATATATAAATATATACAACCACACACACAAGTACATATACATACATATATGCATATGCAAACATGCAAACAAGTACATATGCACACATACATATATGTAGACACATGCACACACTGGCACACATACAGAGATATATACATGTGCACACACAGACATAAACACACACATATAACATACACAAAGGCTCTGAAAACCAAAGCTGTGACAGTGTTTATGGCAATGTGTACCCAACCTTAGGTAAGGACTGAGGCACAAATTGCTAAACAATGGCCTCAATTCAATTCTAGATGAAACGCTAAAGTAAATTCACAATTGGATCATTTCTGATTTAGAGAGCACACCATATGAGCCACTCCCTCTTCCTGTGAGTGAAGCCTGAGATGTTGACCCAAAGGCCTAAAACATTGACCCAACTGCTTAGAAAAATAATTTAATGGTAGCTTTAACAATTCCCTGGAACTCTCCTGACTTCTATGAACTCAAAACCCAAAACTGATTTCACAGTATTTTTGGAACATATGGTATTGCCCCTTCCCTGTTCCATCTCACCCAGAAGGGTATTGATGATACTTTCATTTGCTGTGATCTATTAACATGACAACACCTGAATCCAAAGAAGCACATATTTTAATTTCTTCTCTAATAAAATATCCCTCCCGCCACTAAATCTGAACTAATCAATACCCGTGTAGGTTTTGCACACTAATTTAATATTCCTTAAAGAGTGTTATATATGTTTTGTGTATGGCAATAAATTACTAAGTATCTTGCATCAAATACAAAGTGTAACAATAAGCTTAGAGCTTCAATCAGTGAATCTATGACTAGCTGAGACTCTAGGCCTCTTGTTATACTGTTTAACTTTTTAGTTGATACAAAATATTTCACTGTTTATTGATTTTATTAGCAGATATAAATGATAACATTCAGAGAGCTCCTTTCCATTAATGCTGTACTGGTCATACATATGTGTGTAAACCATGCATAAATTGACCAAGAAGGACTTTTTCAACAGAAATAATAGACTAGACATCTTATGTGTGAGAAAAAATAATGTGTCCTTTGATTTGTTCAATTTATATTTTCCAAAATAAATATGCTATTTTACAAATGAAAACAGCAATTTTTGAGTTGGCTTAATTTTGCTATCTGTATGTAAGGTGCACGTACTTAAAGATCATTTAAGAGGCGCCCGACTTTGTACCTTGTACTTGCAGATTTAATATGATCTCATCTGATCCCCAGTTGTTATTGGCAACACAGCTGTAATAGCCGGAGTCCTCTGCCTTCACCGTCCGAATGATGAAACTCCCATTGCTGAAGATGCTCCTGCGGCCATCAATCGTCACCAGGCTGGGTGTCCCGTTACTGCCTCACAGGAAGAAAAATGCACAGATTAGAGAAATTATAACCACATTAGCTGAGGTCAGCAAGAAGCATGCAGCCTTTCTCTGGAGCAAACAGGAAACTGCAACCTCAATTATTTTTGCATTATGAAATAGTTGTGCTGTGATTAGGTGACCAAACCACTGACTAGTGGAGATTAAAAGAAAAATTATCATGCAGAAGGCTAGATCAGTGTCAATGGCCAGGAATCTAGTCAGTTAGTGGCCAAAAGCTGTGACTATTGTCAAATCTACCATGTCTCTCTTTCCTCCCCCACTCTGCCTTTGGAGATTTTCTCCCTGTGGCAACTGTGAGAAACTCTCTTGCTGGCAGAGGAGCCAGCTTGACAAAACCACACATGGCAAACTAAATTTTGTGATCTCTTATAGACTTAAAATTACAATTCTTAATGAACTGTAATGATATGCACAGGATAAGATGGCATCCTGAAGGAGCACAGAGCTGACCCTCCTGTGAAGAGGTGTCTGCCGTCATGACA
Source organism: Mastomys coucha (assembly GCF_008632895.1). Taxonomy (NCBI): domain Eukaryota; kingdom Metazoa; phylum Chordata; class Mammalia; order Rodentia; family Muridae; genus Mastomys; species Mastomys coucha. Next base: position 94,928,100 of record NW_022196894.1, read on the forward strand.
TCTGGAGTCACTCTTGGGTAAGGCAGAGTGCCAGCTTGACCCAGGGAGCTTATGAAATTGCTTTGGATTAACCAACTTAAAATGCAATGAGAAAATTGCTCACTGGGTCCAACCCATTATTTTGATCATTTATGCTTGTAAGTGCTTTTGTTGGGAAATAGGCTCCCTTCTGAATCTGCTATTTTAAATCTCCATGACTATTAGTGGATGTTCAGTCTATATTTATATCTCAATTTCTTCCCCTGAATAGAGATAAAGCATGTTTAAGAGACACGTGGACCAGACTCATCATATCCTCTTTCCCTCCTCTTTCGGGTTTATTATTATAGTAATCAATATTGAGCAGAGAGAACCAACTTTTCCGTTAAGCAAGTCCTAGGGGATTTCATGTCTTTTTCTGGGCGAGAAGGTCTTGCTATGTAGCCCAACATGTTGGCCTCACAACTGGCAATGTTCCTGCTCTAGCCTCTCATGTGCTAAATCTACATGGAACTGTGTCCTCTTACTTTACTTTAGTTCTGTGTATGTGGGGAGAGGGTGCGCATGGGGAGCAAGAGGCTTTCGGATTCTCCTGGAGCTGGAGTTACATGAAGTTATGAGGCACTCTCTAGTATCTCATAACTCATATGGGCTAGGAATAAAACTCAGGTCCTTTGCAAAGCCAGTACTGAGCCATATCCCCAACACCTGAATTCCATTGCTTAAATAAGTTCCTTCCTGGGGCTTGTGCCTTAGGTTAGACTGTCCATTATCTCGAAAGAAGAGAGAGCTAGTAAAGGTCCTGATAACTTGGGCACCTACTCTCCATTCCCCAGTAATATAGAGCAAACTCCCACAGTGATGCTTGGTTGGTCTGGCTCCTTTCCTCATCAATGTTTTCCTGAATTTCAGGGTCTGGATTGATACATAAAGTTGATCAAAGCCACATGCTTTGAAGAAATTTCTCCTGAAACAGTTGGGATGCTTAAAAGTAGGTGTGGGCTGCTTTTTCTGCCTCATTTCAGTGGAGCACTGGGTTTCTTCAGCTTCTATTACTATACATGAAGTAGGTGTTGAAATGTAGCTCAGTTGACAGAGTGCTTGCCTAGCACACGTGGAGTGCTGGGGTTGATGCTTTACATCGAATGTACTGGGCATAATGGCATATGTCTGTTATCCCAATGCCAGGAAAATGGAGGTGTAGGGACAGAAATTTAAGATCGTCCTTAATTATACCATGAGTTTGAAGCTAGAATGAACTACAAGCAATACTCATTTATTTATTTATTTATTTATTTATTTACTTATTTATTTATTTATTTATTTTGAGACAGGGTTTCTCTGTATAGCCCCTGCTGTCCTGGAACTCACTCTGTAGACCAGATGGCCTCGAACTCAGAAATCCGCATGCCTCTGCCTCCCAAGTGCTAGGATTAAAGGCATGCACCACCACTGCCCGGCTAGAAACAACAAGGCTGCTTGATGTATTGGCTAAGGGCTCACTAACAGGCATACATTGGGTTGCTGATTACCTATCCTTCATCCATTTTACAGCAGGTGATGGGTCTCCAACAGCTTTACAAGGCAAGACAATATCCTTCATCCATGGAGTAGTCACTGTTCCACTGAATGTGAGGATCCGTGCAGGAGCTACAACAACAAAGAGAAGACTTTACACAGAGACAAGGTGACCTCCCCAACAGAGCAGCCCCCCAGAGCCAATCAACACTGCAGCTGTCAACACTGTTTTCCAGCATCTGCCTTATAAGAGATTTGCCTTGTAAGGACATGCTCATGGCTGAAAGTCCCTACCACAGCCTCTTTTTCTTCTACTAACCAAATGTGAGCAGTATATTAAACACTCGGCATTCCATAAGCCAGGCAACTCCAAGTTGTGTTTATTTTTCAGAGCATTTTATGAAGCGATTTGTCTCGGCCCCCAAATTGCGCATTAAAATATACTTTTAATATCTGAGAGAATAGGCAACATAAAACATAAAAGTCCAATGGCCAGAAGAAGTAAATCTGGAAGAAGGCTATTTAGCGCCTGTATGATACTTGGCCTGATTCCCCACACAGTGTGATCTTTACATATATATTAAGGAAAGGAGACAGTTTTGTGCCCATTTGGCTTAGGGCAGTGTTTCATCCAATACCACTACCATCAGTGATTATCAGGGCTAGTAGATACCAGGCCATAGTTCTTCCAAGGAAAACAATTCCCTCCTACATGAGCCATCTACCAGGTACCACTTCCTAGTGCACAAACCCCAAGGCAGAGGCTGCTCTTCTTTATTTGAGCCAGAAGGCTTGCACATGCAATGGAGGCTAGGGATACAGAAAGAAAAGGAGGAGCTCAGCCTGGCTAGATCCAGGCATAGAGATCACGAGGAGGGACCCTCTATCCAACTCTGGATCCACACAAAGGGGACCAGAGCTGCTGGGACCCCTGTATGGTTCAGAGCTTGGGAGTTTATATTGGCAAAAGGAGAGGGCGTGGAAGCCCTGCTGTTACTCTGCCTAGCTGCCAAGATTTAGGAAGATTTGATTTCCATAGTCAACCCCCACTGAGCTAAGTATCTCAGGTGTAGTGCTTTATGTATAATGGGCATTTAAATAATTACTTGTTTGTTTAGTAGGATCAAGTTTGTACCAGGAATCAAGTGCAGGGTCTCTAGCATACTAGGCTTCACCACTGGACAGCATGCTGTCACTCCTGTCATATATGAAATACCACAATACAATCTCTCCTGATAGGTGCCATCCTATGGAAAGAGCCTCCTTTCAGCTGAGCCCTGTCTGACTGGGTAGTATCATTGCTACTCCACTCTGGCTGTCAGAGACAGGAGTTGCCTGCAGGAATTCTGCCCATCCCACATGTTTGGTTGTAGTTCCTCATTTATCCCACAGGACAGACTTTATAGACCATGTTCTCTGTGGACTCCACTGTTCTCTCAGTATTAGGAGGTACGTGGATCATGGTTAAAGAAAGAGTCTAATACACAAGAACCCCTCCAGCTGTGTGGGCATCATGGCTGAAGAGTACAGTACACAAGAGCTCTCCCAATTTACTTTTTAAATGGATGCTTTACCTTCCCGTATTTGAATCTATAGCATTTTCTTCCTTCCTCGCCATTTTAAGCTGCCTGTTTCTCAACTACCAAGTCAACAAGCCCATTACCAAGCACTTGTGGAGGTAAAAGTCAGAAGCTTTAAATGTCTTTTTTGGGGGGCTCCTCAGAAATGGTAATGGAACTATATTACCAATCCAGAGTCAAGAGGCGCTGGCTGTAGAACTGGAATTGTGATTCATGGGAGCAGGCTCACTGCAAAGGCTCATCTATTTGGACTCTGAAAATCGACAGCAGTCGCCAGTCGCCAGTAAGAACACCATGGCTGTGCCTACTTTTGAAGGACTTATCTGTTATCACAATGGGGCAAGGCAACAGAGTAACACACAGGGATTTGTTGTTACTTGCTGACTCAAGTCTCACTGCTACTTAAGGTTTTGTGTGTGTGTGTGTGTGGCATTCTACAAATGAACCATGAGATGATTTGTATGAAAAAAGTCCCTCACAGACTCATGATTCGAATGTTTGCTCCCCAGTTGGAGGTGCTGTTTGGGGAAATTTATCAGACCCTTGGGAGATGGGGCCTTACTGGAGGAAAGACACTACTGGGGTGGGTTTGGGGGGTTCATAGCCTCGCCCCACTTTCAGTTCAGTCCTTCTGTTTCATGTTTGTGGTTTGAGATGGGATCTCCTAGCTTTCTGCTCTGGCTGTATACTGTGATGCATCTCCACCCTTATAGTCTCTCTGTCTCTCTCTGCCTCTCTCTCTCCTCTCCTCTCCTCTCCTCCTCCTTCTCCTCCTCCTCTTCCTTCCCCCCCCCCACTGTAAGTCAAAATAAACTCTTCCACAAGCTCGTTGGGTTTTATCATAGCAACGAAAACTAGCTACTTCAACAACTAATGATTTTCTTACATTTGTACCATTTTAAATCCCATATACTGTGAATCAGGTATGCAACTATTAATAACCTGATTTTTAATGAACCTGATTTGGATTGAAGAAGAGCTAACTTGGAAAAAAATGGCAGGTAGAGACTTTCACTGATTCTTCCAAGCATGTTTAGCATGTTCAGCCCTTAGTACTGCATTCACTGCTAGGTTTTACCAACCTCTTTCGCAGTTGGTAAAAAGAGCCTGGCCTGACCAGCTGACTTGTGATGCCCACAAGCTCCCTTTCAGATAGAGTAGGGGCCTAACAACTATTGAGCTGTGGTTGGCCATAGGCCCTTCCACTGAGGCTCACGTGGCTTGTGTACCTTTAGCTAGTGGCTCCACGGTGATGATCTCACTGCTGTTGCCTCTTCCGGCGGAAGTCACTGCCACCACCCAGACGCTATACTGCCGATTCCGACTCAGGTTAGGGATTCTGTAGGAAAATGAGTCAGGGGAGGCTTCGAACTCACTGATGACCTATGAGAAGAGAGAAGCATTTCATCACTCACAGAAGCAAGTGGCACTATGGGTTCTTAAATGAGTGTTTACTAACATATTGCCGATCATACCAGATGAAGCCTGCATCACCAGGGCTGGATTTTTAGTGTGAACTGTAATTGGTAAAATTTTGGTGGTCCACAGCCTATGTCACTCTCCAACACCTTTGATGACCACCCACTCCAGGAGCAATAAGACCCTTTATTGTTGGTCTTCAAAGAACACAGAACACAATAAGACAGTGCTCATTGGTTAATGGACTGCGGTGATCTCTCAGAGACAGCCGCCAGCAAAGCTGACTGCACCTGCAGGGGTGTTTAATTTTGAAAGGGGTTGGGCGGGGGGAACCTGTCAGCCTCAGAGAGCTGAAAGGACAGAATGGAGGACTGGAAGTGAAAAAGCTTCACACAGGGGATTTCCTGAGATCTGAGGAGGTTCTATGTGGGTACTGTTCAGTGAGCAGATCTGCACATACATGGAAGGAGAAACTCCCCAGGGCAGGGCAGGAGAGGAGCCGCCTGAAAGGCACTAGGCACTAAGGTCAGAACTCAGTACTCATAAGGACTGAGAACGGTGCCTGCTCCCAACACTAGACATTAAGGCCATGAGCACTGGGTTAGGACACAGGCTCTTACCTAGGAGGCGAACAAAATATAGCTTAGGATTCAACAGTAGTCTAGGCAGGCCTAATAGGCCACAAAATGAGGAACTGGGAAGGTGAAACAAGTACTAGGTAACACCACATCTCAGAGCAAAAATAAGGAATATTTATAGGGCTTAGAATATCTACCACTCAAACAAAGCAGTGCCCCCAGTGACATCCAATAGAAACTTGGTGTATTTGAACAACATAAGCATTGTTATATAGATGAGTGAATGAATAAAATGTGTTACGCACTATCTATGCAGTCCACTCAGCTGCAGAGAAGAATGGAGGACTGCTAAAGGCTACACTGTTAAGTGGGTTTTGAAAACATATTGCTAAGTGAAAGAAGCCTACTATAGGTTATCACTTGATGGTCTTTTCATTGAATGTCCGGGATAGACAATGCATAGCCGGCAAGTAGACGAGTTGTCGAGCAAAGAAAACAAACAGGTGATGATCTTCCTGTTAGGGTGACACAGTCATTCTCAAGTTAGGAAAAGATAAGGGTCACAGGATGTAGTGAACACATCAAATCCATGGAACTCCCCATTTTGAAAACATCAGATCTGTGCTGTGTAAATGACCTCCTGATAAAGCCACTATAAAAATACTTGTAGGAATTCCAGAATAGAGAAGTCATGAGTCACGGAAAAAATAATTTTATACACACACACACACACACACACACACACACACGCATGCACGCGCGCGCACACACACACACACACACACACACACACAAAGTGACCCATAATCAATGGGGATTGGTTTTATAATTATCTTACAGCTATGTTACAGTTTCACAGATAAAAGAGCTTAAATTGAGAGGTAAAGGTCATAAAAGTGTTTGTTAAACGCAAAAGAAATAGTACCCCTTCCACACACATATAGGCAGCACAACCTGAACTTGAGCAGGCCATCAAAGAAAAGGAAGACATGAAGTTGGGAGGGGATGCGGGGGAATCTGGGGAGAACTGAAGGGGGCAGCAGGGCAAACACATTTATTTCACTGTGTGACTTTATCAAAAAGTAAAGAAAAATCACACAACCCACAGAAGACTAGATGGTTAGCAGATAGACTGTTTTAGGAAAACCTGTAGTACGTATTACATCATCATAATAGGTTAAACACAGCAGCAAAGTCAAGACTATAAAATAACAGCACACACCAGCTACAGGGGACTGTCAGTCAGGGCACTGGGTCTGTGTGCTAGTAAAGGGAGGGGAGGAGCTGTGCAGAGGAAACGTGAAGAAACTCTGAAAATGGTCCAAGCTTGACACCCAGAGCCCCAAGAATCTCAATGAACTTCAGCCAGAAAAATAAAGGGATATAAAGAAGAGCAAGGCAAATGGATCATAGTCCAAGCACTCGGGACCGCAACAGAAGAAACAATCGTAAAGACGCCCAGGGCCTTTGTGGACTAACAAAGAGGCTGACCACAGATATCATTTCAAAACCAATCCAAGTAAGAGGAAAGTAGGACTAACCAAAGGGAAAAACAACCAAACTGTACATTCAACATTTTCCAAAATTAAAAGTAAAACCTTTTCAGATATTTAAAAGACTAGGCGGTGCTCCAACAGACACTGACTAGGGTCCTGCATAGAGAAGAAAAAGTGGTCCTGTTCGCACAAAGGTGGAGCCCTCAGATGCCTGGCACACACTCGTCTGCACAAGTACACTTGTCTGCTCTACACTGCCTGCCCCTCACCCTACTTCAAACCCCATGTCCTGACTCCCAGGTGAGGTTGATTTTCAGATTGATTCTTGACAAATTTATGACCGAACTCAGAGGCCCAGTGGAAGTGTTTGCCCTGTGTAATGTTTCGAGATGAAGGTGCTGCCAAGTTAATTTTCCAGCTTCATGATGTTCAAAGGAACCAAATGAGATGCTTATTTAGAAAATATGGGCTGGAGAGATGGTTCAGTGGTTAAGAGCACTGACTGCTGTTCCAGAGGTCCTGAGTTCAATTCCCAGCAACTACACGGTGGTTCACAACCATCTGCAATGGGTTCTAACACCCTCTTCTGGGGTGTCTGATGAGAGCAATGGTGTACTCACATACATAAAATAAATAAATCTTTAAAAAAAAAAAAAAAGAAAATATGTTTTCATTATTTAAATTTCATTAAAGGATCACTGATAGTTAAAAATAACAGTTTGGCATGGGTTTGTAACACACAACAGTGGCTCAGCAGTGGAGAGTGGCAAAGGCAAGCCATGGGAGTAGCCGGGGAAATTTCTTTACTATAGGTAAAGATGGCCAACATCCCCTGAAAGCTGTGTGAGGCCCATCATAAAGAAACCACTGACGTTTCAGCCTGAGGAGGGAAACAAAGCCAATGAGCCCATGCAAAAAATTAAACTAGAACCACAAAAACGTTTAAGTTGTTCAAAGGAGGCAAGAACAGAGCAAGAAGAATAGGGAGCCCGAGTAGACATTTAAAACCAAGTAGCACCAATTCCACATTTAACCTAATCACAGCAATAATCATATTAAGCAAATGAAGTTGAGCCCCTGAATTAAAGACAAAGTTGCTCCACCTGATAAGAAAGCAACAGCCAACCAAAGAGTAAAAAAGAACTATTCTATAGTAACATCACTAAAATTAATATCACACAAAATAGATTCACAAATAAAACATTTTAGGAATGATAGGTTAAAGAAGCCAATTTGACACTGGCAATGAGGTCAGCTCACCAAGAGGGTAGAACAGTCCTGAACCCACATGCACTAATACCAATGTGTTGAATACATAAAGCCAGGTCAGCTCTCCAAGAGGTTAGAACAATCCTGAACCCTTATGTACTAATAACAAGGCATTAAATACATAAAGCCAAATTGAAGGAACTTCAGAGTTGTAGACCAAGACAACTCACTGTTGTTCTGTGAGAAGCCACAAGAGGAAGGTGCGGCTGGGACTAGGGCACACAGAGGTCATAGCACCAGACTAGGATAGGAAAAGACTTAAGCTTCTCACTTCCAAACTCTGTTCTGCTTCCTCACTCTTCGTGCAGTCAGTTATGAACAACCAACTCTGGATGGGCTCTCTCACCCCTGCTCAATGCTGCAATCACCTGAAGGGGCTGAGTTGGCCATGAAGGGGGGACATTAGCACCCAGTTTAATGGCATCTCTTTATTGTCCACCCAATCCCATCATTCCCCAGTGGAAAGCATCAGAGGCTTGTTCCGAGTCAGATATTTAGCTTGCAGGTAAATTGTTCTGGACTGACAACTGGACATGATTGGGCCCCTGCAGGGATTTCTCGGAGGTTGTTTTGCACCCCTTAGTGCACACTTGGGTGGACACATTGGCATTTCACTGTCCCCATCCCTCACAAAGCATTCATGCCTAGACTTCAGAAGTTTGGAGGGAATTTGGCTCTTCCCTTTGTAAATCACAATCTGAGGAGGAAATCCAATCCTGAGACCATATGAGAGTACACTATGTGAAATCCCAAAGGCTTGCTGTTGCCAACTTAGCGTGTTAAGGCTTAGGGATGTGGATATCATAACAATGCCTTTATTGAACATTTAACAAGGCATTATACACACACAAAGATTTTCTGTAGCGAACGCACAGCTTTTAGTTACAACTTAGTCCACATTCTGTCTACAAGGGGTAATTAATCTTTACTTCCAAAATACACATTTTATTTATGTTTTGCCCACAGCAGGGAACATGGCTAAATCAGAAATATAAAAAAAATTTATTTCTTATGCAGCTCTGCTTGCTTTACCATTTACACAGAAGATTAACCAAGAACCAAAGGGGGAGAAAGGAAAACATGTTTCTCTGCACAGAAAGCCCGTCTAATTGGCAAGGCATTTCTCTAGGAATCAACTGGAAAATAAAGAGTTTAGATAGTCAGTATTTCCTAGTGGTCCTTGGGAAAGCTGTTTACATTGTATCTACACCCTTTGACCACTGAATATTTTCTTGATGTCTACAATAACTAGGCACACTTTGGGGGGTGGTGTGTAGGAGGCAAGCCAATCTAGCTATTTATACAATTGAAGAATCAATTAATTTACCTTGGGTCTATAACTAAATATGTGATTAATATGTCTTAAAATCTGAGCAATAGCCAGAAAGAAAGAGAATGCTTCTAAAGATGCGGCCTACTGAGAGGTGACAGTGGCCACTTCCTGGCTCTGGTGAGGCCACTTCCTGACTCTGGTGAGGCTACTTGATGGCTCTGGTGACAGAGGCCACTTTCTGGTTCCTGGGCTCTAGAAGACAGAGTCAGTATCGGGGATGTCCTGTTGAGAGATGATTGTGTGCATCTCTATCTATAGGGAGGAAACTGTGAGCTCCAAGGAAATCCTGTGAACTTGGAGTCTGAAGGATGTAGAGCTTAGAGAGCTACACCTGAAATGTGAAGGCTAGCCATGAGGGCAGGGGCTAGACCTGCTTGCCACAGGGGAGGGAAGTGTTTCAGAGCCTCTACCACTTCCAGAGTGAGGATGGGTACTGATACCTATTCATGGGCCCTAGACAGCCATGAAATGGACTTCTGGGAGAGGGGCCTGTAGGTGAGACACACCCAACAAAGGGGTACCCCAGAAATGATGTCATGCTAGTTTCTAGCTAGTTATGGATAGTGGATACAATCAGGGCTAGTCCTTTAGAAGAAGAGGTAATAGTTAAGAAAGGAAGGAAGGAAAATGTAAAAATAATCAGAAGCCAATTCAGTGAAGAGCTTGTCCAGAAGTGTCAGTCCGAAGAGGTATGCTGCATCTTGATTCCCGAGGGAACACGTTCCACAGTATTTTAATATGTGTTATAATAGAAGTGGCTGAGTTTACACTTCATTTTTCTTTCTATCAGATATCATATTTGCAACAGTCCAGTATCACCCAAGGCAGCTTGCTGCTGTTCACACACATTTCTATTACATGACTGACCCTTCTGAATACCGGGGGATGTCCAACGGGAGAAGGTGGATTTTACATCTAGATTTCCCCCAACACTTCAGTAGTAGATACATCGAAGACTTTGAAATGTAGAAGAGGGTGGAGGGGTAGAAAGGAAATCAGGGCTTCCCTCTGAAGCATGACAGGATAGAAGGGCAGAGCAGGGGTGGGGGCAGGACTTATTACATAGTATCTCAGGGGTTAATGATGTCAAAAGAAGTGTGTGTTTAAGTGGCAGAGGTACTTTAAATATTTAATTAACGGTGATCAGAACTAAAGAGATGGCTCAGTGGTTAGGAGCGCTGGCAGCTTTTCTAGAGAATTACTCAATTCCTAGCCCTCACACTGCAGCTCACAACTACCTGTAGCTCTAGTCCCAGGGGATCAGATGCCCTCTGATGGCCTCCACAGGCACCAGGCACACTCGTGCTGCAAATACATACATGCAGATAGAACACCTGTGCACATAAAGACGGAATAATCATTTAAGGATCCAGGTTGGTACACATGTGAACTCTTGGAGCAGCTGTGGTTACTTGCAGAAGACCAGCGCCTGATCAAGCCAGTTAAGAGTTCCAGCACAGATGGAGGAGGGGCTCATGAGCCCCCCATCCCTAGCTGAGAAGCTATTGGTACTTGATAGCTGCGGGGGAGGAAGTGCGACTACGGGTAGATTTCCATGTCCCAGTGGATGGTCCCCACACTCATGAACATATGTGGGGCAAAAATTTAGCTCAGTGGGTTTAAATAATAAAAAGAAATACAAAAAAGAGGGAGTATACAAAGTTCAGAGGGAGATGTATTGTGGGTATTAGAAGGGAGGAGTGAAACTGGAGATGATCAAGATACTTTGTATCCATCATGAACATCTTAAAGAATGTAACAAGATTTAAAAGACCTTCAAGCATCTAAACATTTTTCTTCCCATAGATTTTACCTATTGAGTTTTTAAATCTGAGTTAGCGCAAGATTGAAGAGTCTAGGTTTTATTATATGCCTGAAGAGTGACTTGATTTTGAGCAGGATGCTGCTGTCATTGGGTACCATGGCTAGAAGATCAGTCCAAGCTTCCCCGAGTGATGTATCATGGCTGCCACAGAACTCATTGGTTCTCAGAGGGAAAGGGTCTACCTCTGCTGTGCCCAACAGGATGATACAGGGGAGACTTTGGGAGTCGGGCTGCTAATGGCTTTGCATCTGTCATTTTGTTGGCTGTCTCAGGAAAAGGCTGCCTCCTTTTCACTTAAAAAGCTCGAACATCTTGACCATACCAGAGTCCAGAATTAATCTGTCCTTGTCACCAGATTGCTTCTTGGATGATGTGAAGTAGGTACTTAGATCTTGGCCCATCAGAGGAGATGGAGGAAGAACAAGAGTCTGCTCTAGGTGAATCCATGTGACAGGGACAGCCCATGATGTTCTCCCAGGGGAGGCTGGTATTCTGTCTGAGGATTCACACTTTAAATTCTCTTCATTCAAATGGTATGGTTATATTTAGCACTGTGAGAGTCCATGAGGGTACATGCAAACACCTGTAAGCTGGGGTGTGGGGGTCCACTGGTCTTTTGCTTGCTTATTTTGATTTCTGTTTGAGGAGGATGTCAAAAATTATAGGACATCAGAGGGCAGCTATATAAGTTTTCTGGGTCCCATAAGGTTGTGGGATTAGTATATGAAGAAGCCAGTTGGCAGCAAGGAAGACTAGGAACCTTCACTGAGGCAGTCAGGTAACAGTATGTGTGTGGGAAAACCAGGGCTGTGCAAATGTGTAAGAAAGCACACTATAAAAATAGCTTGTAAGCCGGGCGGTGGTAGCACAAGCCTTTAATCCCAGCACTTGGGAGACAGAAGCAGGTGGATCTCTGAGTTCAAGGCCAGCCTGTTCTACAAAGTGAGTTCCAGAACAGCCAGGGCTATACTGAGAAACCCTGTCTCGAAAACAAACCAAACCAAACCAATAAACAAACACAAAAACCAAAAATAGCCTGTAAAGGTAAGGTGAGGCCAATTATCTTCCAACCTTTCTGCCATCTCTGGACCCTACCTCTCCCTTGGAAATGCACTTTTAATTTTTTTTAAAGATTTATTTATTTATTTTACATGTATGAGCACCCTGTAGCTGTCTTCAGACACACTAGAAGTAGGGCATCGGATTCTATTACAGATAGTCATGAGCCACCAAGTGATTGCTAGACACTGAACTCAGGACCTCTGGAAGAGCAGCCAGTGCTCTTAACCACTGAGCCATCTCTCCAGCCCCTACACTTTCCATTCTTATTTATATTTTTAATAAAACTGAATCTCTTCCTACACTCCTTATACCCCCATTCAGTTCCTTTAGCTGGGACACAGAGTCTGGAAGTCCTAGTGGGTCATGTGGTGTAAGGAACAGATGGCGACTGCCCATATTCAATATGAGGTGCGCTCAGAGTTCATCTGAGTTACAGATGAGTAGGAGGCCCACACCTCTCTCTCTTAGCCATGAGCTGCACCTGTTTGCCTCAGAAGCAGTCACTTAGTATGTGACTGAGGCCATAATCAAAAAAGGGGGAGCATCTCCAGCCCCAAATTATTCATTAGGTAAGATTCAGTGTCCTAAACCAATGAGATGGCCAATTGAGAAGGGGTAAGTCTCAGCCTACAGGAGGAGAGGGCTTTAGAAATTCTGTCCAGGGTGCCAAGCAAGACTCCACTGGTGGAAACTGATTCTCCTTTTGCTAGTGGCTGTTGGTCCCAGACAGCTTCTCCCTTAGGGGTGGGGGTGCTGTGCCTACCTCTTCCTCTCAGCACTGGGACCCTGTCTGGCTTGAGTCTGTGTGGGCTTTCGCTTGCTTATTTTGAGTTCTGTTTGGGGAGCATGTTGCATGTGTTCTGCATTTTGTTTTCTTTGTTTTGAGAGAGAGAGAGAGAGAGAGAGAGGGAGAGAGAGGGAGAGGGAGAAAGAGGGAGAGAACAAAGTTGGGTGGGTAGGGAGGTGGATAGGATTTGGGAAGAATTTGGGGAGGGAAAAAATGATCAAAATGTAGTGTATTAATTTTTTTTTCAAAAAGAAAGGTTAACAAAATAAAATTAATCATTGTCTTGCCCCTAATCGGCCTGTGGGGCATTTTTGTCTTTTCTCCATGTCAGAGTCCCTTTCTGCAGAATAGTGTATTAAAAACTGCTTGGTTCGTCTCTTGAATTTGTTGTCTTGTTTCTCATAGGCTTCGCTTGCTTCTGATTTCCATAGGTAACTGCAGGCAGCCTCCCAGCTTTGAGAGGGAGCCAGTGCCCAGTTCTGTGTGCTGGCGAGGATAGCCAACTTGTCATCGCTCAGTTTGGGCTCATGATCATTTACTGAGTTTATCTAGCTTGTAGGTTCTAGGTTAAGACCATGATGCAGCACACAGAGGGTTAATTAAGAAGGAGGCATGACAGGGTTCTGAGAACATCTTGCAGGAATCCAGAAATAAGGACATCCAGAGTTCCCCTTTGACACTCTCCCTGTCATAACCAAGGACGTGACTTACTATTCAACAAGACATCTGGGGGTGGAGGGATGGCAGTTCCTTGTGCTTGTTTTAAATATATATTTATAGCAAAGTTTTACAGGACTTTTGACATGCTCACCCTCCCAATTTTGTCCAGCCTAGAAAATGCAGCCATTGGGATAAATCCATAAATTGTGTGACGTTCAAGCAACTGCTGATATCTCAACCATTCCAGCTTTCTGCATTCGGGCCTCCTGACTGGAGTTGTGGATCTCTGTAGAACTAGGCTGTCTATTCCCTGAAAGACGGTAGAGTTGCCAGAAGGATTTTGCCTTACAGTACATCAGTGTCAGTCGTAGGAATGGCCTGTTACCTGCTTTCATCCACAGTTACCTCTGGGTGTGGATATCACTGCTTCCCTTTTATATGTAGGATACTTTTTTTTTTACAGGTAATTAACATAAACTAAGCTTCATTGAAGGGCATTAAAAATTTTTTGATAGTTCCTGTAATCACATATTTTATGGAACAATTGCTGAATTCATTCTCAAATCTCGTCTATTCTTTAGCTTACTGGATGTTACGAAAATCTCTATTCTTCCATCTGGGTCCTTCAGTAGCATTAGTTTATTCTTCTATGGCTTTTCCCTCTGTTCCACCATGGGCTCTGGTCTTGCCAGTACTTGGAGCCAAGGTTACCAAGGAGGGCAGCTTCACCTCACCCCTTTCTCTAGGCACTCTTCCCAATCCTCAGCCTTTTGTGGGGTCAACACCTGCCGACTAGTGGCTAGAGTGGATCAAGGAAATGCCTGTTGTATTAGGTGAGTTTAAAGATGACCTAGAAATGATCAGAATTTGAAAGGAAATGCTGTGTGTGGAATAGATGATGTGTCACAATTTTCTCAGACTGAATTATTTGCCCTGTCTGTTGGATGTAAAAATTATCCCACTTAAAAACATTTCAATTAAGTTTGTAATGTAAAAACCAATTCTGTCAAAGAAATAGGGTGCTTTAAAAGGCATAACATCTGATAATTAACTCCTGGTTTCTAAAGTCTATAGAAAGCTTGGATTTCATGGGTCTACAGCAGTGATTTAAAAAAGAAAGAAAAGCTTCCGCTAAAGCAAAATACCAAAGCCAGGAGCTTCTTTAATGGAGGAGCAGTGAATAACACCCCATAGCATGAAGGTCTTCCAGTTTAGAGGCAGAGAAAGGGCCTGTGTTCCAATCAAGATAGGAAGTTAGGTGGGTCAATTTGAGATTTAAAAAAGAAATCCTACATATAATTAATTTTGATACAATCAGCATCTTATTTTACCGGCTTTCATCTCCGGAAGATAACAATCAGCACAAAAAAGCTTCAGAAGCCAGAGGCTGCAGAGGCCACGGAGGCTGAGGAGGCCACGTTAGCAGTGGTGGTAACACTAACATTACAGGCAGGTGTGTTACCCTGGCCCATTTCTGTGCCCCTCTGTGTCTTCCTGAGATTACTGGAGCTACGGAGCCATACATATAACTGTTGGTAGCTTTCTACAGAGCCTTTCAAATACAACACATTTCACTTGTTAGATTTTCAAATGTTAAAAAAAGAATGGCTGTTATACTTGGCAGTGAATTAAACTTAATATCCAGAAAGAACATGAAAAAGACTGCCTAGAATCAAGGTCATTGTCCCCTTAGAGTCGACATGACAGCTTCTTCCTTCCTAAGTTCTTTCTCATCTTATGCCCTCCTTTACTCTCCTGTCTCCACTGTCATAGCACCTGCCACCCTAATTACCTATCTGTCAAAGGTGTACTATTAGTTTCATTTATGGCTGTCACCCATTCAGTGACTTCTGCACAAAGAACAAGCTCAACGTCGTGCAGCTTCTCCCAGAAGAGAAGGAATTCAGTGATGATTATTCTTAGTAATAGAATAATGACCACAGTCTAGGCATAATATACAACACTGAAAAGGCTTAATATGGATTTCCATTACTCTTAATTTAACCACACTATGGTGGTGGCCATAGTGTGATGATGGTGAGCAGACAGAACATGTCTAGTGCATGAAGCTATGACCATGCTAGACCTGTTTGTCCATACACGGTTGCCTTGACCCACAGAATGACAACCAGTGAGAGAGTCCTGCCATGGGCCATGGGCTCAGGGGACAGTGATGCCAATGTAGGTTACCATTTGATTTCTGCTGTTGCAAATAGACCTCAGGCCTGACTGGCTCATAATAGTGCCATTGGCACAGAAGGAGGCACACCACAGGCCTCTTCACCTAAAACTTGTTTAAAAATTAAATTGATTTTTAAAGGGCATTCTAGCCCATGGGCAATAAAGGAAGCTGTAGGAAATGAATGTTCAGGTTAAAATATATATGGCCTTCTAGGCTGAGTAAAAGCCACATTGAAGAAATAAAGTTGGAAGTTGGAAGCCTATCTCATGGGCTGGACAAGCCACCTCACGATCTTGGGCTTCAGAAGAGTTTTCCTAGGCTTGCTTCTCCACAGACACCATTGGCACACACACTTCGTTCTTGATTCTTAAATCATAAGATTGGGTTTGGGATTCCCACAGCTAAGGTAATCCCTACCCGGCTGACTCAGCATTCTGACCTATCATGGCAAATGGATGTTTCAACAATATCTAGTGGCACCAAGAACCTCTGATGACCATCTTAAAACTGCAAAATAGGATCCGTAGAAGGATCACATGGTAATTGGCTATATTTGGGGGAAGAAAAGATCTATTTGTTTGTTTGCTCATTTTTTTTTGAGACTAGATATCATTATGTAGTCCTGGCTGGCATGGAACTGGCCATGTAGATCAGACTGGCTTTGAACTCACAGAGATCTGCCTGCTTCTACCTGCCCTTGCCTCCTATGTGCTCTCACAATGCTTGGCAAGAAGTCCATTTCTGAAGGATGAGCTTTTTAGTTAAAACACATGGCCTAGGGATAAAGCTCTGTGTGTCAAATTCTTGATGCACAAGCATGAGAACCCACATAAGGCTTGCACATGTAGTATCTACAATCCCAACACTGGGAGACCTTAGAAGTAGATATCAGGAGCTCACTGGCCAGCCACTTTAATAATCTAATAAGGGAGTCTAAAGTCACTAATCATCTAGTAAGGGAGCTCCGGGTTCACTGGGAGACCCTGTCTCACAAAGAAAGAATAGGTAAGGTAGAGGGAACACTACCCATGGAAACTGACCCATGGCCACAGGCACACACACAAGTGCACACCCATACATGCATGTGCACATACAACACGTGTACACTATAACATGAGAAGTGTACAAAAGACTTAGAATCACATCCATTAGAATTGGATATGTAGTGCAGAGGAATTTGTAAAGAGGCTTCTAGAATACAGTTCTCACGAGTTTTTATAAACCAGAATTGTTTGCTTATGGCCGGTGCACTTATATGTGTCCTTGCTTCTAGGAAACATTTCCAGGTTTCCTACAGCCCTGAGTTCAATAGAAGGATGCCAAAGGTTAGAGCTATGTGTATTCCTCTGAGTACTGAGGGCCCAGCAAATGTCTGGACCCAGAAGAAAGCTCAACAAAGGTCTTGCAAGCTTGGTAAATTTACAGGTGTATAAATGAAGCACAAAGATCTATTCTTTGCCTTACTTGGATGTCAACATAATTTCTACATTTGCTATCTGAAAACAAAGGGATCCAAAGGTAGGTCATTGTGGGAGAACAAAGAAGGAGTGATTCCATGCCAGGCACGAAAAGGCTCGGGCATGTAGCCTTCATCTGTCGGGTGCAGAAAGCATCCAGTGTCTTCAGAATGCTTTCCTGTCTTGGTGAGGAAATGACACTGTTCAGTTTAGCCTCCACTGGATGACTCAAAGTCATGATCTACAAAACTTACATCAGCCAGTTATCTCCTAAGTACCTCAGAGATTAACTGGGACTCCTCTACTTGAGGAGTGGAAGCTGAGCCATGCCCATGTGGAGCTCTGTCCTCCTTTTTTTCTACTGCTGGACAGAGCACCATGGCCAAGGCAACTTAAAAAATGAGGAATTAGCTCAGGCTCCTGTCATCCAGCACTTGCTGGCATCCACAATAGTGTCTGGATTTGATGATTGAATATGGGAAGGATTCCCAGGTGGAGCAGTCTCTAAATTGTCCTTCCTTTAGTCTCTGCTCCATAGTTAGCCTCTACAACTCCTTCCATGGGTATTTTGTTCCCTCTTTTAAGAAGGAACTAAGTATCCTCACTTTGGTCTTCCTTCTTCTTGAGTTTCTTATGGTTTGTGGTTTGTACTTTGTATATTCTGATCTTCTAGGCTAATATCCACTTATCAGAGAATGAAGGAGCTAGAGAAAGGACCCAAGGAGCTAAGGGTTTGCAGCTCCTTAGGAGGAACAACAATATGAACTAACTAGTACCCTCAGAACTCCCAGGGACTAAACCTCCAACCAAAGAGTCCACATGGGGGGGACTCATGGCTCCAGTAGCATGCGTATAGCAGTGGATGGCCTAGTCGGTCATCAATGGGAGGAGAGGACCTTGGTCCAGTGAAGGTTCTATGCCCCAGTGTAGGGGAATGCCAGGGCCAGTAAGCAGGAGGGGGTGGGATGGTGAGCAGGGGGAAGGGGGAGAGAACAGGGGATTGTTTTAGTTATTATTATTATTGTTTTTTTCTTATTTTCTTTTCTTTTTCTTTTTCTTTTCTTTCTTTCTTTCTTTTTTTTTTTTTTTTTTTTTTGAGGGGAATCTGGGAAAGAAGATATTGTAAATAAGAAAACATCTAATAAAAAAATAATGAAGAGTTAGGGTTCAATGTTCATAAGGGTTAGAGTCCATGATCATCATTGTAGGAAGCATGGCAGCAGACAGACAGACAGGCAGGCAGGCAGGCAGACAGGCATGGTGCTAGAGCAGTAGCTGAGAGTTTATATCCTTATCAGCAAGGAGAAAGCTAAGGGGGGACGGTAACTGAGAATGGTTTGGCCTTTTGAAGCCTCAAACCCATCCCCAGAGACACAGCTCCACTAACAAGGTTATACATTTCCCAATTCTTCCCAAGCCATTCCACAAACTAGGGGCTGAGCATTAAAATACAGGAGTCTTCAGGGCCATTCTCATTCAAACCGGCACATGTACTATATAGCACATGGTCAATGCCATAGTACTGTGGGTTTGACACCATCGCTAGTGGAACATTGAGGCTCGTGAGGCTGACTTCTCAGGAAAGACCGGGGACTTCAGGGTGAAGCCAGACAATGCTGGCCAGCTGCACTGTCTCTAGTTTAGAATCAGTTAAGTGAGGGTGGCGGTAGCGAAGCTCTGACACAAGGCACTCACTAGAAGTTACTGGTATAAATATTATTTATTAAAATGTACCTCACTGAAGATAGGGGTCAGGGCCATTATTTACAAAGATTCTGCAGAGAGAGAACTCCCAGCATGCCATGGTGCTTCTTCTGCTTAACATCCCTTTGTGTGTGTGTGTGTGTGTGTGTGCATATGTATTTGTGTGTGTGTATGTAAAGTCTGGGTATACACATGTGCATGTGTATGAATGGCACATGTATTTGTGCAGGCCAGAGGTCAACTTTTGGTGGCGGTCCTCGGGAGCTCTTTTATTTTTGTGAAACAGCCTGTCATGAGGACTCAGTGCTCAGCTTTTACACTAGACTGGTTAGCCCCTGGGATCTTCCTGTCTTTTTCTCTCTGTAACCACCAGTTCTGCGATTACAGATACATATCTCACTTTTCACCTGAGTGCTGAGGATCAAACCTTAGCTCCCCAGTTGCTTTACCAATTCACGTTCTTCCCAGATCCATATCCCTGCTCTTGTCCCTGACTTTCCAGGAAACAGTGTCTTTTATTTTCCACGAAGCTGGCTTGAGGAGACAGCTCCCTGCCTGTGCCCCTGCCCATGGTGCTGGGTTGTCCTTGGCTACACATCACAGAACAGAGCCCTGCCCTGGCACCTTCTGCCATCCCTGGGAGTTCTGTATCCATGCTCTGATAGTGCATCAGATAAGATCCTTCTTAGTAGGTAAGACTATAAGTGATATCTGGCCAGTGATTTCTGGAGAATCATTTAACCCTCCTCATCAGTCTTTCTGGAATCTGTTTCCTCTGCTGTAAGACCTGCCTGGGTGTTTTCTGGAGTAAACAGAGCATAGAGCTGAGTTGATACCAACTCACGATGTCCCTGAGCACGAGAGAGAGAGAGGAAAGGCATTTTCTGGCACAGACTGCTAATGCACAGCCTGGCTGAATGCAGCATACTTCAGCTTCTGCTGAGGCATGAGTCCAGAGCTTGGTTCAGTGTGTGGTGTAGGGTGGTGTTCTATTCCTTCCTGCATTTGTTAAACAGACGAATCGTTGATTTGGTAATTGGCCAATCTGATAAGGAGTGGTAGGCGAGTAATCAAACTGAAGTCTGGATTCTAGTTGGAAGATAAGAGAGTGATTAGACTAATAACGACCCCAGGAAACAGGAATGGTGGGGCAGCAAGGTCGAGCTGGGTCTGCCATATTAAAAGTGGCATACAGGTGCCCTCTTGCTCAGGATGTTAGTGTTTAGGAAATCAGACAAATAGGACTCAGTGCTGTACAAGATGGAACCCATGGCTGGAGATGCCAAGATCCTGTGGCATATAGGTATGTCATATGCCCTAGGGGAGTACCTACGTGCTGCTGTTATTCCGATAAATTAGCATAGTATTATACTGATTCCGAACAACTTATTGTAGAACTTGTAGATTAATGAATCTCTCAACCTTCATCAGAGGAATGTCTTGCAGCAAATGCTGATTAACACAGAGACCCATGAACTGGATGGTGTGGAGAGAATGAGAAACTGCAAAATGTCCGGCCCTAAACTGGATATCTATGCCACACTCAGTCCTCCCAGGGCCCGGATCATCATAGAAAAGAGAGCAGAAAGTCTTTAAAAGCCAGAGGTAGTGGATAATTGTAATGAAACCATGTTTTCTGGACATGACCTGACAATTGCCATGCTGCCCATGGGACGACAGCATGCAACCTAAACCAGACAAAATCCTAGGACAAAGTCCCATCTCCATCTGAGAAGCTAGTGACAATAGGTAGCTTCTGGGAAAAGAGGAGTCAGTTTTTGTTAAAGGTGTGGCCCCTGGTCGGTAGATCACATTCTAAGGGCTGGGCCCACACCCAAGAGTATCTGGAGCACAAACTGAACTCAAATGGATTTTCTTTTTAAAAGAGGACAGGAAGTTGAATAGGTAAGGAAGAAGGAAATAGATCTGGAAGGAGTTGGGTTGGGGAGCAAATATGATTGAAATACATCATACACAATTCTCAAGGAATTAATACAATAATTCTTAAAAAGGTTGTCAGAATTAGATATAAAAATGGGGACTTATAAGAAGGAATGAAATGTCCACCTTTTGGTCTTCCTTCTTCTTGAGTTCCTTGTGGAATGTGGG
>NW_022196894.1:94950254-94982664 GCF_008632895.1 Mastomys coucha
AAAAAAAAAAAAAAAAAAAAATGGGGACTTAGCTTCAGGTGATAGCGCCACCTGCCTGCTTGGTGTCCTTGGAGGCCAGAAGAGGACATCAGATTCTCTGGAACTTGAGTCACAGTGTTTGTGGGTTGCAATGTGGGTGCTAAGAATTGAACCTGAGACCTTTGCAAGAGAAGCAAGTGCTCTTAACCAGGGAGCCACAACTCATAGCTCCTAAAATAAGACTTTTAAAAGTGATCACAATTCTTTGGTTTTTATTATTCATAATAGTGTTGAGTTATTATTATTGTTGTTTGTTTGTTTGTTGTTGTTGTTATATACCTGGTATCCTGAGGTTCCATTTACATGAATTTGAGGGCTGAGCTGTCACTCTCTCTCGTTGGAAGGCTTGTGTCTCAGTATTTTCTGGGCTTTTGAGGTGGATGAATGTTTCATTAGCTCTGCTTTTAAAAAGCCAGAGAACAAACCTGGTTAATTTACAGTTAGTGCGACATGTCTGGTTACATCCAAGGTCTCTAGTGATGTTGTCTTCTGCAGATCTGAACTGGGAGAATAGAGTGCTATAGCTTCCTATTTTTAAATAGGTGTTATGTGTACTAGAGAACGAACGCCTCTTTTTAAGGAGGTCTTAGTGGGAAACAGAGCTGTGCTAGGGATCTTCGGGGGCGGGAGAGACATCACCGAGGAGCTGCACCAAGGGATTCATAAAAGAAGATCAAATTAGAGGGCACACTATGTCCTGATTTATCTTCCCATGTTCTACATTCAACTATGAAATCATTTCAAGGGGAGGGGGCATGAAAACACCAGACTGAGGCACAAGAAAAATGACCAGGACTTGTGCTGCCCTCTGCTGTCCATTATTACACATAGCAGAAATGTTCGTGTCGCAAAAAGAAAACGAACACTATTTTCTGACTGGTGTCCACAGTGCTGGAAGTTGCTAAGAATGCTACTGGAGGAGAAAAGAATCATAAAGTCTCACCCAGTTATGAACCCTGCGAGCTACAATAGCAACCTGCCTTTGAGATATGCCCACTGAGGTAATAGTGGTACAAATGTCACCGAAGTAACAAACCTCTCAATGAGATGGAACCCACAACTGATACTGTTGATGAGGCCAATAACATATGAGTAGACATGTCATGGGCCCTGAAAAACCTACCACTGTTCTGCTAAATTAATACAACAATGAAACCACTTCTGGTGACATATCTTCTACCCACAGGTCACTGCAATGTTCAACCTTCATCAGGTTGAATGTCCTGATGATGTGTTTTGCATGCATGTATGTCTGTGCACCACCTGCCTGATTGAAGACCAGAAGGGGTCATGAAATTCTCTGGAACTTGAGTCATGGTTGTTTGTGAGCCACTATGTGGGTGCTTGAGACCTCTGCAAAAGAAGCAAGTCGAACAGCACTCAGCTAAACAATATCAACACAGAGATTCACAACTGGACAGTATGTAGAGAGTTGGAGACTTCGGAGTTCTCAGCCCTAAATGGACTGTATTTATCGAATTCCTCCCTTCAAGGCTCAGAGATCTATGTGGGACAGGAAGAGGAATGGCTGTAAGAGCCAGAGGGGTGGACAACTCTACGAAACAGCATCTTCCACACACAACAAGGCTGATGCATATATGAACTCAAAGAAATAGTGGCAGCACACACAAGACCTGATGAACAGGTTTAAGTCAGCCAAAAATCTTAGGGCAGAGAAGGGGAGATGGGCATAAAGTCCAACCAAGAAACTATTCACAATTACATCTTCTCAGAAAGCAAAAGTCCGTTTTCTTTAGTGTAGTGCCACTGGATGTATCAACCACAAATCCCCCCACCTCGTATGTGTGTGTGTGTGTGTGTGTGTGTGTGTGTATGAGAGAGAGAGAGAGAGAGAGAGAGAGAGAGAGAGAGAGAGAGAGAGAGAGAGAGAGAGAGAGGAGGTCTTGAGAATCTGGGAGGAGTTGGGAAAGTCAAAGAATATAATCAATATACTCTGAATTTTTTTTTAAAACAAGACAAGAAACTAAAGAAAGGAAAAATGCTTTCATTCTGTAATTTGTAGTTTCTTGTTACCTTTGTATGAACATGGACTAACAGGTAATATTTATAAAGGTTCACTCTCTGATCTTGACCCATAAAGACATCATTAATTATCTTTGTTTTAAACAAGCAGGTCGTGAACACTCACAGTAAGACAGAGGCATGGCTGTAGAGATGGAGCAAGGCACCTTCAGTTTTTTTACTTCACTTGTGGGTAACATGGGACTGCTGGTCCTTCCTGCAAAACTTGGTATCTTGTGGCCATCATAATTTTACACCTGTAGTGAGTTTTTTTTCTCCTTTTTCATTTTTTGAGACAATATCTTCCTATATATCTCAGGCTGGCCTTGAATTTATGATTCTCCCAGCTCAGAAGCTCTGATGCTGGTATTGCAGGCATATACCACAACAGCAGCCTTTTAGTGTGTGTGTGTGTGTGTGTGTGTGTGTGTGTGTGTGTGTGTGTGTGTGTGTACAGGTGCATACACTCACAGGACAAAGCTCAACCTTCAGTGTTAATCCTCAAGTACTATCTACTGTCCACGTAGATTTTTAAGCCAGAGTTTTTCATTGGACTTAGGACTTGCTGGTTTGACTAGCTGGCCAGCTAGTGAGCCCCAGGCATATGCCTGTCTCTGTCTCTCCAACACAGAGATTACAGGCATGTTTTATGATGCCTAGCTTTTTACATGGCTTCTCAAGATTGATCTGGTGTCCTTGTACCTTGGAAAATACTCTACTGCAGGAGCTACTTCTCTGGGCACTGTTGTGTATTTATAAAACTTTTAGCACATATGTACTATAAGCAACTATTACTAAGGCAGGCTGGCATTCACATTTAGAAGCATGGAGCAGTCTGAGGCAGTGAGAGTCATCTGGGGGGAGGTGCTCTCTGAGCTCTGCCAGTGTCTTTCAGCTTGCTGGAACCAAAATAAGGAAGCTGACAGCTTCAGGAAATGGATGGATGAGTGAATGGGGACTGGATGGAGATAAGGAAGCAGTTTGAGTGGACAGTGAGTGTTCTGCCCATCAGAGGTGATTTTTCTCTATCTTTTGCAGAATTACAAATATGTTAGGACCAGTGCTAAAGCCAAGAGCTGTGGTGATGCTAATCATGCCCTACCCTCACAGAGAAATACAATGGCAAGCAAGTGTTCCATTCCCTCATGCTAGAAGGCTAGCTTTACTCTCTGAGTTTTGAGGGAGGGGCTCAATGGCTGGCAACAGCATACTTGACAGATAAAGAACCCACAATTTGGATTCCAGCTCCCAAAGTCCTGGATTAGAACCTGTACTTCATGGCAGAGGTGGGTGTCCGTACACACAGGACACACCCAAGACTGTCTCAGCAGAGGCTGCAGCTGCCCTGGTCACACACAAGGCCCCTGGCTCCTACATACTTGTGCTGTCTCCACACCAGACCTCAGGCTCAATACTCCAAGAGTCTGGACTTGGGAAATACATCACTTTAATGAAAGGTCTAGTAAATGAATTGGTGACATTCTTCAGTCTTATGGAGGAAGGCAGTTGTGACCCTTGCCTGGAGATATTAGGCTCCATGAAACTAGCCAGTCGCAATGAGACAAAGTCTACAGGATTTTGAGGGAGGTCCATAGGGAGTGAAAGAGTAGTTCCTGCCTTCAGTTTCTACTCTGACTTCCCTCTGTGATAGATAGTGACACAGAAGTATAAGCCAAATAAACATTTTCACTCCCCAAGTTGCTTTTACTCATAGTGCAGATCAATAGAAACCCCACACTGTAGCACATATACGCAGCCAGACTGGCTGTCCACTAAGTTCCAAAGACTATTTCTCCCTCTCCAGAGCTGGGATTATTTGTGTCACCACACCTGGCCTTTTTGTAGGTGCTGGGCACCAAAACTCAGGCCCCCATGCTTGCACAAAAACACAGTTGAACCACTTCAATAGCCTGGCTACATGTTTTTAAGTTTTATGCCAGGAACAGGAGATACAAGGATGGATTAGGCACGATTCCTTCATATTGACGGCACCTTAAAATCTCTGTGAAAACATTGTAAATCCAAATCACTATTTTTACAGGTTCCATTCTCCAAAATTCCCTCTTTTCCTGATATGCTTTGGTATCTGCCCATGGAAAGTTTAAGTTGATAGTTACTATCCAGCATCATAAACAGTGATGATAATAAATAGCACAGTTTTAAATGGTGTGTATTCAGACCTCAGTGTCTTCACTAAGCCTGCTACTGCTGCTGTGGAGGGCACAAGTCCCCACTGTCTTACACAGCAGGGGTAGCCCTGTAGTGCTTTCTAAGTGTGGGATGAGCAGGCAGGGAAGGTGGGCAGGATCATGTGGGGGAGAAGGAAGAAGGGAAGGACGACACTTAATGTGGAGCCTAGCAGTGCAATCAATAGCTGCTGTCCACTGACTATCAATTAAGGCACAATTATGGCCTATGCACTCAAGAGTTTGATAAGCTGCTGGCAGTGCCTGGGAAGCTGCCAGATAAACAATGGCTCTAGGCGAGTGGCCGCATCCCCGTGTAATAAAGCAGGAGTCTTCTGGAGTGAGGTGCAAATGAGGACTTTGCTCTGCATGTGGAGACAACATGACAAGAAAAACCACCAAGAAGGCTGAGTGGGAGGGAGGTGAGGGAAGAGTATCAGCAGCGAGGTCCTGGGAGATGCTGGGAAAGCAACTGGTTATTCGCCACTTACAGTGGGGTAGGGGTGGGAGCAGAACACTGTGTACTTCCGAATGATGCCGTTCAGCTTCAGTGGAGGCAGCCAGGACACGAAGACCATGGAGGCTGAGGCTGCTGCTGCCTTGACGCCGGCAGGAGGACCTGGAACTGGAAAATCCAGGGTTAGTCACAAGGTGGAGCACAGCCTCCCATGGCTGCCCAGGTGATACTCCCCCCAACCCCCAGTGACTGTTCTGGTGGCCTAGACCATCTCTGAGCTCAGCCCTTTGAAAACCAATGTCAAGGAAGCCAGTGTGTCCTCATAACTGAACTCTATCCATACATCGAGCCCTAGGTGGTTCCAGATGTCACTGTGTTTGGAGATAGGATCTTTTAAAAAGGCAACCAAGGCACCGAATGCCCAGTTACAATTGGGGTATCTATATCGCTTCCTTCAAGCCTCAAGGAAAACTGGGAAAGACAGAGAAAAAAGAACATAAGACTGGGCAGATGGGCTAGGGCCCTGTCTAAGAGGGTCTAGAAGTTAGAGACAGTGGATATCAGAGTTCTTGGAAGTGTCAGAATCTTTCTGTCTTCAAGGGAACTGCCAAGCTGTGAGAGGTTGGGGAGATGAGGGTGGGGTAAGGGTTGGGGATGAGGGTGAGGATGAGAGTGCGATGAGGGTTGGAGATGAGGGTGAGGGTGAGAGTGGGAGTGGGGTTGATCAGGGTTGGCGATGAGGGTGAAGATGAGGGTTGGGGATGAGGATGAGGGTTGGGATGAGGATGAGGGTTGGGGATGAGGGTGAGGATGAGAGTTGGGGATGAGGGTGAGGATGAAGATAGGAGTAAGGGTTGGGGATGAGGATTAGGGATGAGGATTAGGAATGAGGGAGAGGATGAAGGTGTGGTTATGGTGGGGGTGGGGTGGGATGAGGGGTGAAGAGCATGACGGGATACACAAGGCTGTTGCTTATTGGCTCACACCAGCTGCACAGGCACATCCCTATATTCTGAGGTCTTAGAATTCTAGGCAGGGCTAATATACTCACAGGGCACAAAGCCTCCAGTTTCTATTGAAGGGCAACCTGGTTGTTGGCTATGCAAACACACACACACACACACACACACACACACACACACACACACGCTCCATCTTTAAGTCCACCAAGATATGGTCGCATATAGGCATACGTCCGTGATGGTTTGAATGAGCAATGTCCCCTAAAGCTCACTGTTTGAACACCTTAGTTCTCAGTTGGTGTCTCTGTTTAGAAAAGTTATGGTTATGGAAAGTTAGGTGGGCAGGCTTGCTGGAGGGAGCACACCACTGTGAAGTTTACAGTTCATCCACCTTCTCTTCTCCCTCTCCACTTCTTGTATGATCAGCAGCTTCCTGCTCCTGCACTGTGGATTCCCTGACTGCTGCTTTGCCTTCCTCACCACGTCAGACTCCATTTTTTTTTTCCTGAGGTCATAAGCCACAACAAACCCTTTCTTTCTGAAGTTCCATTTGTCAGGTTTTTATCACAGCAAAGGAAAAGCTCTTGATGCTTTTTGGGCTACACAAAGCTCATGGGATGGGTGGTCATGAGGTTGTCCAAGCTCTTGTGTTCATTTTTTTTTTTTACCCTCATTCAGTTTTACCTTCATCTATCTCAACAGAGGAACGCTTCCCATGCCACGTAAGGTGGACACAGAGATCACACATCCCATCTACTGTTGGCCCCAGACACATACACATTAATGATATTCTCGGTAAATATTTAAATTTAAACAGAGCCGGCTCTATGTATACATTTACTGTGTTTACTTTCTCATAGAGGGATGGAGGCTGAGTCCAGCACTTGCCTGAGAATGAAAATCGCTACTGAAAATTAATACATCATATTCTATTTGTGTTCTCTCCTGGCTTGGCTATGCTTGGGTTGTAGTTTGGGCAAATAAGAATGATAGTGAGATTCCACAGATCTTTTAGAGTCCAGTATCCGTTGTGCTCAAGAGAATGAAGCTGCGTAGCAAGTCATCTCTTACGCTCCTGCAGCAATGGCAGGTGTGTATGCTTTGAGTTCTGATTCAACAATTCTCACCTTCAAGATGACAGCCACGAACACAGAACTATAATTTATGGATCTGAGGCTCTATGCTTGGACCTTTGGAATGACCACATGCCTCCCATGGGCACAAGAACATGTCTATGAGCCTAAGAATCTTTAGTGACTGAGAAACTAGACAAGAGAGTTGTTCTCTAGACAGGTATCCTGTGCAAACACCCGTTTATATTAGATACTGGGTTTTTTAATGGTAGTTGGCATGCATCCTACTGTACTGATTAGATTTTTGTCTACAAAAACACAAAACACAAGCAAGGGCCATGTGGGAAGAGGGACTTCAACTGAGAAAATGCCTCCATCAGGTTGGCCTGTGGAGAAGACGGTGAGGCCATTTTCTTGATCAGTCATTGCTGCAGGACAGCACAGCCCCCTGTGAACAGTGCCACCCCTAGGCACCCCTGGGCAGTGGGTTGGAACTATATAAGAAGGTAAGCCATGAGGAGCAGGCAGATAAGCAGCACTCCCTGTGGCCTCTGTTTCAGACCCTGCCTCCAGGTTCCTACCCTGACTTCCCTCAATGATGGAATGTGATGTGGAATCTGAAATAAACCCTCTCCTCCCCCAGCTGCTTCTGGTGATAGTGTTATCTGAACAGAAAGCAAACCAGGACACAGCTATTTCTAAATTACTGAACCTTTTGTGTTTCCTTCTTTCCATCCAAGCTTCGCTCCATTTCACTTTGAAATGTCAACTTATCTTAAATACTGACATTCAATTCTGCGTACCCTTTGTCCCACAGTACCAGGATGAGGGGAATTTTCTACCCTCCTCCATAGGGTCTCGTGGGGTTGTCCATAGCCAATCATTTTCCCATACATTACCGGTACCAGATATAAAAGTAAAGACCAGTGGACAGGCAGGTTAGACCTTAGGCCTCAGGGTCAAAACTAAAGTTTCTAAAACTGGATGACTAATTAAAAATTGATTCGAAATTTCCAGTTGGCAGAAGCTGTGGAGAGAGCCTTCTCTTTTTTATTAGATTTCCATATATTGGCCTTAAAAATGCTGATGTCAAATCTTATGCTGCAGGTCAGTCTTCTTAAGTAATAATTCCAGAGATATCTGTTAGTGACTGAAAAAATATTTCCCCCTGCCCTGAAGGAGAGAGAGCAGAGAATGAGTGTGTGGTGAGGGGCAGCAGCCTTCTGTACATCAGTGTGAGATATGGTTACCTCACTTCTGTTTCCACACATTGGTCAGTACAGCCTGCGAGCTGTAGCAACTGGACTCCCCACTGTTCTGAGAAAGTAAGATGCTCAGGGTCCTGTGGATAACAGGGCACTGAACCAGCATTCACACGCCTCTCTACCATGCCTTACAATTAAATGACAGCTCTTGCCATTCAGGACAGCATTGTGGATGCCTCACGACAAGAGCACTCCCTCAGGACACTGCATTTTGATTTTATACTTCCTGAAATAAATCCATGTCTTTGAGTAGAACTGGTCAACAGGTGCATGTCCTTGGGGAAGAATGGCTTGTGTGTTCTAGAAAAAAAAAAAAACTAAAGCAAGTGAGGACTGACCACTGTGCACACAACTCAATGTAAGGAGGCCTGGAGACTTGGTAGAATACCACAAGGGGTGGGTGGATGGGATTTTGGAAAAGACAGCTGGGCCTGGTTCCCTGAGGGAAGCTCAGTGTGGTGGGAGTGGAGCCCTCTGGATGTCTGTTGATCAGGGAGACATAGAAAGGGGATAGGATGGAGGAAGAAGAACAGGTACCATCCTTGCATCTAAACAGGAGTCCCAGGCTTCGCTTCTAGGATGCATGTGGGCTGGGATGGAAGAACAGCATGCTTGAGTTCCATGCAGCAGAGAGAGCAGAGACACCAAACTTGCCACTACCAGCTGGTGACATAATGGGTCACAGAAAGGGCTCTCCTTCCTAACCTGCCCCACTGCCTGGGGAGGAAGATGAATAAGTTCAGATCAAGTCTACACAGTGCTTAGGTGTTGCGGTGTCCTGGGTCAGCCCGTGTCTGGGTACTTCTGGAAAGTTTCTTGGCCATTCAGTTGATACTGGCTGCTTCTTTCTTCACAGAGTAATGGTTTTCCTTTCTGCTACTCTGCTGTGCACTAAAACCTACATTACTCCTCAAACAGCTCGGATAAGGAAACGGGGTTTTCGTTTAAATAATAAAAACTGCAGTCCAGCTTGTATGGAGTGCCAAGTGCTGGAGCCAGATGGGAGTTAAAACCTACTTAGTCAGCATGACTCCTTGTAAGAATTCATTAAAAAAAAAAAAGTCATGAAGCTTTGAATTCAAGCCTTTCTGAAGTGATCCAACTCATGTGGATTAAGACTTAGGCCAGTGCACAATTTTGAAGCAAAAGAGCTGACCCTGGCAATAATTTAACTTTTTTGAACAGAACATAAAACAGTGCAGCAGGTATGAGGGCTCTGGGATAAAAGAGGTGATTTGGGTTGTAACAAACAAACACACAATGAAAAAAGAAAGAGCTAGAGAAGAAGAGGAGAAGAAAGAGGGAGAGATAGAGGAGAGGAGAGAGGAAGAAAGGGAGGAGGGATGGGGAGGAAGAGGAGGAAAAAATTATAGGAGATACGACTAATGGATGTCTACATCAAGCAAGATAGCTAGCTGAAGGTGGAGGGCCTGACTCAGACTGGGCTACGTGGAAGAGCAGGAGAGACTAGAATGAACAAGCTCAAGAGTAGACAGATGGGCAAAGGTCAAAGGTAAGTCCTCCAACCTGCCTTCCCAGTGTGAATCTAGTGTGTCCCAGGACATTTCAGATCTGAACTCTCCACTCAGTGCCCACCCTATGTCTCACCATCCTCCTTGGTACGGGTAAAGATCTGCTCACTCCGGACGCCATCCCCTGCACGGGTGAAGGCCAGCACCTGGATACTGTAGTTGGTGTATTTCTCTAGTCCATCCAACTCCAAGGAAGGCTGTGTGGTGGTGACGTTCTTAATCTCGCCCAGTTCTGGAAGACAAAAACCAGAAGACGGGACCTCATTACCAAGTCTATCACTCTGTCTGTGGCTGTCCTACCTGTCACACAAAGTACAGGGAGGAGCCATGCAGAAGTGTCACAAGGCACCAATACCATGGACCATTTGAAAACAAAAAGCATTAGACAGCAAAATGTCTGAAAAGACCAAACAGAAAATTGACGTGGGGAACAGTAATCCATTCTTGGTAAATCAAATTTCAGCATCATGGTGTCACTCTTGGAAGGTCTCACACCAGCAAATACCACTGGGTACCTTACCAGTGACCTGTCTGTGTATACTTAATCGCTGTTCATCATGAAACTTCTGCAAGGTGAGAATTCCTTATATGTACATGTGTATATATATGTGTATGTGTATAAATGTATATGTGCATATATGTGTATGTGTGTATGTGTATATATGTATATATATGTATGTGTATATATGAATATGTATATATGTGTGTATGTATGTATATATGAATATGTATATATGTGTGTGAGTATGTATGTACGTATATATATATGTATATGTATGAATGTATATTCATTCATTCTTGATTAATGATTGATGTGGAAGGGGCAATCACACCATGGGCAGTGCCATCCTGGGCCGATCATCCTGGTGTCTAAGAAAGCCATGAGGACCAAGCCAGTAAACTGTGTTCCTACTCTAAGGTTATTTGACTTCCCCTCATGATGGACTATAAACTGCTTGCTGAAATAAACCCTGTCCTCCCCAAATTGCTTTTCATGAGTGTTTTATCCTAACATGTATTTTGACATGTGTATAGGCATGCATGTGTATGGGGTACATATGCCCATGTATATTTGATGTCTGGATTCATTCCTGTTCATGCCTTCATCATATTCATTGAGGTAGGGTTGCTCAGTCAAACTCAGAACTCAATGATATGCCCTGGCCTTGCTAGCCAGCCTGCCTTGGAGATCCCTGCTTCTGCCTTCTATGATTGAAATTACATGTGGGTCGTCATGCCATATGGTCTTCACACTTGTATGATGAATGCTTTAACAGCTGAGCCATCTCCCAGGTGCATCATTTATACTTTTAAAGTTCTATGGTAGCATATGCAGAGATTAGGAACCCAAGTTAATCTCAAATACCCAAGCTCAGATGCACCCCATTAGCAATTCCAGCTCTAGCCTACATCATTGATGATAGTCACCTTGGTATCCATAAGATTCCCAGAATGCAGGTGGCTTCCACAGCTGAGCCTATCTCCTTGGTAAACAAAAGAGCAGCAACTGTGAGGTCTGTGGCTGGTGGTCTGGGAGTGACTCACAAGCAGTCTGGCTGATGGTGGTCTGTGAGGGGAATGGACAA
The DNA here is from genome assembly GCF_008632895.1 of Mastomys coucha. Taxonomy (NCBI): domain Eukaryota; kingdom Metazoa; phylum Chordata; class Mammalia; order Rodentia; family Muridae; genus Mastomys; species Mastomys coucha. Next base: position 94,961,377 of record NW_022196894.1, read on the forward strand.
GCACTCTGGCTGGCGGTGGTCTGTGTATCAAGATCTCCAAGTGTGTTTGTTCAGCCACACTGAAGAATCCTTGATCATGTGTGTGCATGCCTCAATATGACTAAACAGACATGTAATGAGATTTGCGCTGGGGCTGATCAGAGGGCTGGGCATACTCCTCACCTCACCTAGAGTGAACTCTTCTCTGTGTCACCATCCAAGTGACAGGTGATGTGTGAGAACTTTGGTGTGTGCTAAATCTGCCTGACTTTCCTGAGTGGGACCCAGGAGTGTTATTCAGAGATGGAGCACAGTGCCTCCTCCACTTCAGGCACAAGGCATGAGGCAACTGAAAACAACTGGAACGACATGGCAAGTATCTACACAGTTGTATGACCCTGAGTTTAGAAGCCAGCACTTTCCAGAGTCGGTGGCAGAGCATAACAAGGAGGCCTGGGATCTGCTTGCCCAGAGCCAGGTGGCTGTGAACAGGGTATTTGGCACCATGTAACTGCTCTTACCAAGGGAGGGCTGAGGTGTGATGCAGGGGATCAGCAGACACTAGCTGGGTAGCTGGCTACAGGGAAGGATACCTTTTGATATGTTCCAGAAGCATTGAGAGCTGTGGTCCTGATCTCTTGTCTCAACAGAGGGGGTGGGGGGCATGCCAGGCCAGGCTCCTCAGGCACAAGCCCTGCCCATAGGGTCAAGATGGATAAACTGAGCCAGCTAAACAGTCCATGACTCACAGCCATCATTTGACAGGCAAGGAGCTAAAGGACAGAAAAGCAATACATTCCCAGAGTTCAAGGCCAGGATCCGGGAGAGCCTAGGCTACAGAGGCAGGGTACATGACTTCACATCCACCATACAAAATTGTGGATACTGTGTCCTGGATATTTGGTAAACAAAGGGAGATAGAACCAAAAGTATGTGTTGTTCAGAGGTTGTGTGCTTTGGGTTTCTGCAGCATGTTGTCCAAAAGCATCCCACCCAAAGAGTAAGATGTCAAGCGCCACCTACTTTAAGATTATGACATGTGATATATGTGGGGAATATATGTACAGAACACAAGTAATACCCTTGTCCAGGGCACATGTAATATCCATGTACAGGCACATGTAGTACCTGTGTACAGGGCACATGCAATAGCTGTGAAAGGATATGTCATGTGTGCTGGGTTACGATGTTTGTGTCATATAGTAACTGCAGTGTTTATACTGTGTATAGGTGTATTTGGTATTTGTAGCATGTAATGTGTGTATGGTATATGTGATGTGTGTTTTGTGAGAGAGCTTAGTAAAATGTAAATTGTGGCATGTGTAGTGTATATGGTATATAAGGTATGTTTGGAATTTTTGTGGTATGTGCATGTGTTTTATGGTGTGTGTGGTGTGTGCTTAGTAGTGTATCTGTATGTATATTGTGGTATGTCTGGTGTGTCTAGTATATGTGTATGTGATATGTGGCATATGTAGCCTACATGTGTATATAGTGTAGTATATGATATGTTGGGAATGTGTGTGTATGTATATGTGTAATATATATGAACATATTATATATGTGATATGTGTGTGTAGGTGTAATGCATATAATTTTATATACATTACATGTAGTGTATGTGGATGGGGTATGTATATGTAGTATAGCATATGATAAGTTGGGAGTGTGTGTGGTGCATGTGTGTAATGTATATGTATGTACACATACATATAAACATGTACTATGTGTATATGGGTTATGTATATGTGTGTAGTACATATAATGTATATGTGCATTGTGTGTGTGTTGTATGTAATATGTTCATATATGATACACATGTGTGAAATGTTCTCTAGGTCTGGTTGGGTCAGGCTTTCTTATCTCTCCACACTTAGGGTTTGTAGGATCCAGGAAGGTTGGGTAAGAGATTGTGGGGTAGGTGCCAAAATACCCAGTGATTACATGGAGTGCCCTGCTGGCCAGAAATGCTGTTTCTTAGAGATGCTTTAATTTCGGATCATTTCTTTAGATTTTGGAAGCCATGAAGAGAACATCTGTAATAGACAGTAACCACACTGATTTGTCCCTGATTCTGTGAGTAGAAAGAACCATCCTTAAGAACTATGTTTAATTATGCGTGACTATTCAAACTTTAAAGCTTGATAAGTATAGAGACACCTCACAGTGTACAGAACAGTCTCCTATGCTACCCAGTCAAACGGGATGACCACAAACATCACATCATACATTTTATTACCCCACTCTATACTTTTTTAAAAAGCTTTCATTTGTGTGAGGACTTCTACAGTTAACTCTTTTGCTTCTGCCACCGTTTTGTGGATGGCTCCTGCTGGCATGGTCCACATGCATTAATATCCTGCCTCTGTTCATTATTCCAGAGCCCCTGAGCAAGCCCTACCTTCTCTCATCTCCAAATCTCAGCCTAGAGCAGATGCTTAGTTAATTTGGGTCTGATGTGGATCCGGTATGTCTCTCTAGGCTGTCTCCCAATGCAGGGTAGTGTAGGAAGCCCGAGATTCCACTCTAAAAGGATCCAGGCCTGGCAGTCAGTTCTGGAAACACATCCCTTAGAATATGCATGGCAGAATACATACACACACATATAAACATGTACTATGTGTGTATGGGTTATGTATATATGTGTAGTACATATAATGTATATGTGCATTGTGTGTGTGTTGTATGTAATATGTTCATATATGATACACATGTGTGAAATGTTCTCTAGGTACACAGTAGCCATGACTCAGCAGAGGACACATTTGCTACTGTGTCCTCATGCCTTAAGTTGGTAACAACAGTGGAGACATCTGCAACCTTGAGGGTCTCACTGTGTGAGATGGGACCTGGCTAGCAGAACAGACCCAGTGGTCCTGAGCAGAGGTACTGTAGACTTCTCTACTTGAGCTTTTTACCCTACTCAGGGGGGAGTCAAGAAATGCAATCCGCACCCAGGCACAGAGGCTAAAGGATGCTCTGTGCAGAGGGGAAGTAGAAAGAAAGGAGGCAGAATAGAAGGGGACAGGAAATGAGAGGCATGAAGACAGGAAGTGGGAAGTGAGGGGTAGGGAAAGAGGGAACAGGGAGTGAAGGACAGGAAGGGGGAGCAGGAAGTAAGGTGCAGAAAGAGAGGCACAAAAATTGATAGACAGGAAGAGGAGAGGCTAGAAGTGGGGGTAGGAAGAAAGGGGATGGGAAGGGAGGGGCAAGGAGAAGGAAGGGAAAGGGAAAGAAGGGAGGCAGGAAGAAGGAAACAGTGCCTACAGGGGCCAAAGCATAGGAGCATGCTAGGAATGGAGAGCTGTAGACGTGTGCACTGTCTAAACCTGGAGTTTTGGATTTAATGGTTCCTTATGGAGACAATGACAGGCCTCTTGAGGTGTTCTGGGATTTCCCTGGAGCCCTCACACACTTCTACTATAGATATGTAATGCTCCTTTGCTGGGATCTATTCAGGGGATAAAGGGGCAATGTTTAAGGGCACATGTGATGTGTGGTTCTCAACCTTCCTCATGCTGCAACCTTTTAATACAGTTCCTCATGCTGTGGCGACCCTGACCATAAGATTATTTAGTTGCCACTTTATAACTGTAATTTTCCTAGTTACTATTATAAATTATAATGCAAATATCTGATATGCAGGATATCTGATATATATGACCCCTCAAAAGGGTCACGCATGACCCACAGATTGAGAACCACTGTTCTAGAGATTAGTTATTAAAGCTGCCTACAGTTTTGACATAGACATTTAGAAAATACAATTGTGTCTGGTTTCCCAACTGTCGCTCTCTAGTCTTCTTGAAGCTGCTCTTTAAAAGGCATGAGTGTACACAGGCTCAAGCATCAGGTGTGTGAAGAAAGATAGCATTCAAAGATGTCTGTGATGTCCCCCTACAACCCAATTCCACCCTACAGAGGGGGTCTGCAGGTTGTGCATCCCATGGGAACATGCTTACCATCGACACTGACTCCTCTTACCTCCGTCTATTAGGTTGGCCCAGTAGATGACCCTGAATCCCTGGAGAATCCCATTCAAGGCCTCCTTGGACAGTGTGGACCAGGAGATCGATATGCTTTCTGGTGAGGTTGCTATGGCTTGGACATTTTCGGGAGGGTAGCTGGGTACTGAAACGAAACAATCACAGCCTGTGATTGCTGCGTAGGCAGTGTTGTCAAAGCCACAGTCGATATCCAGCTAGCTTACTATTCTAGCACACAAAGTGGATTGTACTCAGTCTCACAGAGGAAGGGAAAGTCGGTGCAATCCCCCATGGGAATGTCGCAACTTAGTCAAGTGTCTTGAGGCTACACGGTTGTCACAGAGGGCATCACCGCTCCTCCTGCCTACTCAGCAACTCCACCTCAGGAGTTTATCCCAGACTTGAATTGAGTGTACGTCAAGCCTCAATGCTGAGGAGGTCGCTGGTTCTCAGCTTTGCGCTCCCACTACCTTCAGTTACATTTAGGTGCATACAGCAATTTCCCTCCGCATCTAATAAGTCTAAGCATGGACTAGAAGGCTGCTGAAAAATGTGGGAGAGAAGAATTATAACTACAGGGCTTCCCCACCTCATCTCTGAAGCCTCCCTTTTAGGAGCATTGTGTTTTGTCAGAGGCAAGAGAGACAATAAAATTAATACATGCGATTATAATATATATGCTATTATAATATATATATAATGGTATATGTTGTTTATTTATTGATTGATAAGGTCTCACTATGTAGCTCTGGCTGGCCTGGAACTTTCTCTGTAAACTAGGCTATCCTCCAATTCAGAGACCCTGCCTTCGCCTCTTAGTTGTTGGAGTTGATGGTGCCCACCAGCGCTCCCAGATTATATACTATTTTAGGTATTGACTGTATGCCAGCGTTAATGTTGGAGAGAGAAGAGGGGCCAGTTATTAACTGAAACTAAGTCATCAAAGCAAAATGGATATAGAGATAACCACTCCTGATGACTGTGGAGATGGAACATTCGGGTCTTTCAGGTTCTAGTTTTTTAAGCCTTCTCTGGTCTGTGGTCAAAAGACACGTTGTGCCAGGGGGTCATTTAAATGGCAGTGTGCTGACTTAACTCCACCAGGCACAGAGCCTTTTGGACTGGAGGGGGTCTCTGTCACCAAACACTGTTGGGCTCTTCCCCTGCCTTAAAGAAGTGCTCACGAATTCATCTTGGTCACTAGGGGGCGCATCATCACTATGGGATCTGCTCCAGAAAGCCTGGGACCTCTGCAAAGATTTTCTCTGGCCACAGAATACTTGGGAACATAAAGCAATCCTCAGGGAGAGGTAATATTAAAAGCTATAATAATAGAAAATTCTAAAAGTTCTTGGTACTAATTTGGGGGAAAGGCTGGGATTTCTGCTCTCTAGATGGGGACAATGTTGGTTTTACAAGGTCAAAGCCCACTTTTGCATTCAAGAAGCAAAGAGGAAGATTCGAGAATGCATTTGGGCTTTTGGGTGCATATCCATCCAGGGCAGGAATGAGTTGATATGGCAGGTTAGATATTTAAGTCAAGCAACAGGGAGCTGGGACGCAGGCCACAGAGAGCAAGAGTACCACAGACTGCAGGTCCCCAGACCTACCGTCCTCCAGGGTGGTGGTAATTATCTCCTGAGAAGAAGGTCCTGTGCCGGCCCGGTTGCAGGCCTGAACTACCAGGCCGTACTGGGTGAACTTATTCAGGTTGTCCAGGGTGTACACTTCGCTGTCCCCGGTGGTGTCGATACTGATGATGTTGAACTGGAAGTTACCCCCTGTGCTGTACTCCCGGTAGCCTATCTGGTAGCCACGTATGATCCCATTTTGTAAATGTTTCTTGGGAGCCTAAACAGGAAAGAGAAGAATACACTCAGGAAAATGGGTGTGGGGAACCATGATTTGCAAAGCAACTTAGGAAAAAATATAAAGCCAGATAATAATAGGGGCGAATGCAGAAGCTGTAACTCCTGCACAGCTCTCCCATGGCTGAAACCTAAGCCAGCACCTAGCCCTAACCTGGGGGCTGCTTCTCCTTTATGTTGATCCTTGTAAGCCCATGATAGGCACTGTTGGAAATTAACAACTGTAACCAATAATAGACAGATAATAGAATTGGGTCAATATGTTGTCATAAAGGTCGTTTACACTTACAGATTGCTTATTTCTGTAATTTTCTATTTAATAGTGTCAGGCCATGGTTGACAGGGATAATAGAAAGTATGCACAGCGAAGTCACAGGCAGGGCAACTTCAGCGTGTTTCTTCCTCAGCCTGACCTCCTTGCCCTCTTCAATACTTCCACTATGAGACTCAGTTTTCACAGGATGTCAGCCACATTTAAGTGGCAGAATAAATCTGACACTGTGGAATCTGTGCTCCAAGTCCCTAGGTCAGTCTGCTATGGTTAATTGGACCCCCTAATGGGAAGACAGTCATCTGGAGTCTTGACCAGGGATCTCACTATGAGGCAGTCTTTGCTGTTCATCAGCTGGCTGTCTAATACCCACCCACTGTCTGTCTGTCTGTCTATCATCACCCATATCTATCTATCTATCTATCTATCTATCTATCTATCTATCTATCTACCTACCTATCTATCATCTATCAATCACCTATCTACTGTCTTCTGTCACTTTATTTTCTATAGATTAATTATAAACTATGGATCTAGATCTCTCAGGCTATATAAACCTTTCTGAAGCCCTGGAGAGCTAATAGTGCTGAAGGACAGGGTAATAAGCACATGGGCTCTGGAGAATGGTGACAAGCTGGGTGTGTGGCTGTCAGCTTAAGGCCAGTGGGCAGATGTGGCCTGGGAAAAACAGCTCATAGCTTGTAAGGAAGGCCTGGGTCCAGCAAGTGGAATTGAGGGTGTGTGGGAAAAGCTGGCAGGGAAGGGAAGGAAGAGAGTGCCAAGAGGCACAGGGGTGAGGTATAAGATGGGAGGGGGTAGATGGAGTTCCAGGGCAGAACAAGTCTCTGAAAATCAGCAGTGTATGGAGAACGGTGCAGACACTAAGAGAACGTGCTGAACAGGGGGCGTGGCCTGGATGAGCTCAGCAGATTCTGGGTGTAGCCTGACTGTGCTCTCCTTCCCTACTGAACAGATGCCTCAGGCTGGCTTCAGGATGTGATCTGTGCCATGGAGAACAGTATTTCCTTCATTTATTTGTAGTATTTTAAACTTTTAATTAATGCACAAAAGCTTCACGTGCTTATGGGTGTCTTCTTACGGCAAATTTCTTCCTATGTGGTTTCCGTGGGATGCAGTTGTTGTTCTCATCCGACAAGGCTGTTTGAACACATGTGTGAAGGCCCACAGCCGAAAACGAGCCAGGTTAGTCATTTACTATTTCACGACCCTGGCATGGGAGCTTACACGTGCTTTGTGGTAACACAGATAGGTTCATTTTGTCTTCAAGAACACATAAAGATTTTAGAGTTTTAGGGTCAGAGCCCAGCGAAGTTGCTACACTGCACCTGCTGACTTGCATGTATAACCTCTAGTTAGTTAATAAAATTAATTTTCCTGTAAAAATCATTATAGGCAAGCCAATTTTACCAACAAAGAGATTTATCTCATTTCATGTAGATTTTTTTGTAATTATCAGATAAATGACTCAACTATAAATGATAATTTTTTGCAAATTAGATTCATATCCATTAAGCAGTCTGTCTAATTGTTCAGCTGGGTCCCTGCAGGGCTTTAAGAGAAAGCCAGTCCATCACAACATGAGGGCTATGCAGCCAGGTATACAGTGGAGTCAAACGCCTAAAAGGAAACTTATCTAGAGCAGCTGATTTAGAACCCTCCTAAGCAGCTACTCGAGCAGCTTTGCTGACTCGCCCTCAGGTCTTGAAGGGTTAATTAAGCTTGTGATCTGAATGGGACAATTGTCCTGTTCCTCTTTGTGGTTAGAAAGTATCACATGTGGTTTCCTTGGGAGATAAACAAGGGCTCCTTTCTGTTCACTAAACAAGATTTTGTTAAAACTAAAACCAACATGGCAGTATGGTGGCACACGCCTTTAATCTCAGCACTTGGGAGGGAGAGGCAGGCAGATTTCTGAGTTCGAGGCCAGTCTGGTCTACAGAGTGAGTTCCAGGACAGCCACGACTACACAGAGAAATCCTGTCTCAAAAAACAACAACAACAAAATATGGCTGCACAAGTACAAGCCAGTTAAAACTTCCAGCCCAGGCAGGGAAAGGGCTTCCGAGGCCCCACTCTTCACCGAGGAGCCCAAGATAGGTGACGGCAGCAGAAGGCAGAGTCATTTCTCTTTAGGATTGCTGCCAGTGACAGGCTTTCCATGTCCCCCCTGGGTGACTTCATAGCCCTGTGCATGTTGGCAATGCTAACTGGACACAGGAGGTTAAAAGTTGTACAAAAAAGACATGAAGTGGAGAGGGAGATATGATGAGCTGCTTCTCCAAGAGTCAGGAGAGAGGAAATGAGGGGTGGATGTCGTCGAGATACATTGTAACGAAAGAAGTGAGGCATGGATAATGTCAAGATACATTGAATACACATATAAAATAGTAAAAGAATCATGAAAATTAAAATTTACAAAAAGTTGTATTTTCTTAGAGTATCTACATTGCTGTCCTTATTCTGGAATAAAGCACATGCTTTTCTCATTTTATGCTTTGGCAAAAATATGGTATAGAAGTATTACTTGATTTTAGTTTAGGAGTCTAAAGTGAAAGTCCTGTGTGAGCCTGTGCACATTTCGATCTGGTTCATTTTTCTCATCCATTCCCTCCTGTATCCTCCATTGATACTCTACAGTTCTGTGTCTGATTTTTCTCATTTCCTGTTATTCGGATCACAGTCTCCTCTTTGCTTCATGGTTTCTGAGAACAGTGTTCCATGATGTTGATGTTTAACTTTTCTTAAGTGCTCTCCCACACCTAGAACATGGCTTTGCAACTAATTTGTTACCACAGATGCTATTTAGCACTTCTTCAACCTAGATTTTCCATTTTTGACCTTATCTGTGGGACTCAAGTCCCTGCAGTAGACTGCCATCCTTTTAAAGCTGCATTTTGATTGGCTATTGATGAGCAGCAACTTTTGCTATTACTCTGTTAGAAGTGGGTTAGCTTAAGGGGATGCATTTGAGACATCCTTCCATCTCCTATGCTTTGGATAAGCTCTATACTATGGCCTGTATTTCCTTTACAGATGCCTCATAGAATTGCTAGCTACCCTGTAGACGAGGCTGTTAATACTGTCTTATAAACTGAGGAGCATGTTGCAGGAGGAAAGGTCAAGGCCCTTGTCACCCTGCCTCTGAAGCATCATGGACACTGTTGGCAAACCAACTACCCAAACCTCCATGGTCCCTGCCATGTCTGATGCCACCACTATCACCATTGTCATCTCTACCAGCATCCTTAACATCATCTCAGCTCTCCTGCACAGTCCATCTGAGAAACACCTGCTTCACAGAGAATATTGTCTTCCATTCCACTGCCCAAACCCTAGTCATTCTGGAGGGTAGTGTCCCAACACCTTTCCTCAGATTCACTTCAGCAAGAAGCCCTCTATATGCATGCTGCTTCACAGGAGCTGGCTCTAAACCTAAGTGCCAGTTAGGTCTTCTGGGAGCATGGTGCCTAACATGTCCTCCTGTCCTGCCTACATCAGGTTTGCAACATGGCAGCAGGCAGGTGTGGTGCTGGAGAAGTAGCTAAGAACTACATTCTGATCTGATCCATAGGCTGAGAGGGAGGGAGACACACACACACACACATACACACACACACACAGGGGGGAAGAGAGAGAGAGAGAGAGAGAGAGAGAGAGAGAGAGAGAGAGAGGGACAGAGAGAGGGACAGAGACAGAGATAGGTAGGTAGAGGCAGAGAGAAAGACAGACAGACAGAGAGACACAGAGAGGTAAGTAGGTAGAGAGAGGGACAGGGAGAGGGAGAGAGACAAATCGACAGACACTGGGCCTGGCACAGGATCTTGAAACCTCAAAGCTCACCCCCAGTGGCACACTTCCTCCTGATCCTCAAATAGTGCCACTCCCTGATGACTAAGCATTCAAATATAGGAGCCTACGGAGGAGGTCATTCTTATTCAAACCACCACATCATTGAAGAGAAACTTGTAGGTTTATGCAAAATCCCAGCTGATAAGCACTCCTCATAAAACACATTAAAAGAGCACTTAGTGTTACCTGCAGAACAAGCAAAATAATTCCGAGGGTTTGCTCCTACTCCATGTCCAAGCTCAGGGGCCCTGCAGATGAGCCCCTTTGCATGGGGAACCTGCTGTTATATGCTGTGATTTCATAAGTGAGTAATATCTCTTCACCTTTTCAAGAATCCCTCTGAAGGAACTGTATGCTCCGGGGCAGAGGTCACATTTGCCACTTATGCTTCTTGTGACAGGTTACTTGTTTACCATTGCTGAATTTAATTCTTCCCTCCACCCCCCCCCCCAGGGATCTAGTAATGGTCCTGATTTCCTGACATTTATTTCTCTCATTTGCTGTTCTCTGCAGACCTCCTATCCCTCCCCAGCCCTTCCCCCACAGCTACCCTTCCATCCAGCCTCTCAATCCCTCTCAACCCCCATATCCTTAAGGACTTCTCTTTGATCTCCATGACAACAATAGTACCGTGTCAATCCATTAGAATGGCTTGCAAGGGACTGCATTTTATATGTCTCTTTCCAATCTTCTTCATCCTTAAAGAAAAAGAGAAACAGCAAAGAGGCAGGGATGTGGACAGGCTCACAGCTCACGCCATCACTGTGGACACTTGGTGACTTGCACGGGCAAGCCTTCCTAATGTCTATTGCATCTCTCTTCCCTCCACAGACATCTTTAAAGAACAGCCTCCTTCTGGGGCTGGAGGAGTGAATCCCTTGGAATATAAATTAAAAATGTCCTTTAGACTCCTGCAAATTCTCCTAAGATGCGTGCCGTCCTCTTTCAACACCGCGTGGCAGATATCTCACTCACTTCCTCCATGCTCCACATGCACGGCTGCTCTCCAGGAAAGTGCTCCCTGGGTAAGCTGTGCATCAGATTAGGTGAGCATGGGTGCCTGCTTGACACAAGGCTCTGGGCTCAAGGGACCCTGACAAGGAGGTGGACATTACCACCTACTGTGAGGCTCACACTGCTGAGGGCTAGCCCAGGGCACTGTGAGTGGGAAAGGGTGAAAAGAAAAGTTGCTCAAAGAGTCAAGAAGGTGGTCGGACAAGAGGTTGATCACCTGAGCCTAGGGATGATCTAACAGTGATGTGCAGTGATTCACAGCTGCACCCTGGGAAGAAAACACAGGTGACCCAGGGTACAAGAGCTCAGAGAGAGATTCTGCACTGAGGAATTTGTGGGGATCCTGGGTTCCATGACAATAAGAAGACATAGCCAGACTTTGGTGTTGGAGACTGAAGTCATATCCCCTGGAAGAGCAGCAAACTCTGTTAAAAATGGAGTCATCGCTCCAGCCCCAGGTATTCCCTTTTTATCCTTATTCAAAGGTGGAAATTCCAAGCAAACAAAGGCCAGTGGCATGCAGCAGGGGTCCCTGGAGTCAGGCTGGGCTTCATGTCTGCCATCTACACCGGAGGAAGGGCAGACTCACAGGGTATGAGCCTATCTATACCTGGGTAATGGGTAGCCTTTGATTAAACTTGAGGGGTTTCAGGCATTGACACAAGGTAGGGGATAGGAGAACAGAACCTCAAAAAGTTGAGATAAGCCGCTCTGTTTCCCCTCTCAGGAATGTGGCTGAAGCTCATCTGAGTACAAATATCAGTGACATGGCTTATGTGTGGATCTGCCCACCTGGCAAGATGCTCCCTCCTTCCCCCACTATCCTTTTTCAAAGTGAGTAAAGATTGGCCACTGGATTTATTTTTATACAAATAAACTTTCCAACCTGGCAGGGCAAACCAGCATGGCACTATCATTTTATGATGGCAAAATCCATCATCTAATATCTAAATATAAAACATTTTATTCATCTTGAGACTTGCTGCCTGCTTATGCTCCATGGCTTGCCAAGAGCTGGGGAGAGAAGACCAGAGCCTTGAGGCAGGCTTATTTTGTGACTGAACTAAGCAAGCTTTCCTGAGGATGGTGGAGGTGGTAAGACACAGAATACATTCCAAATGGAGCAGTAAGCCAGGTGGTTCATGTTTTAGATATACACATTATCTATAGTGTGAATCTGTGACTTGGATCTCTCTGTGGAGAAGGAAGGTTTTTGTGAGAAAAGGTAGGTGCATGAGTGTTTAAATATAAAGCTAGACAATGATATGGGCTCCATGTGTTTCTGCACCAACTACTCATTTCCTCCCCAATGAGGGTGAACCCCCCACAGAGCCTGCACTTTCTGGTCCACTCTGAGGGTCCAGAAAATCCATCCTGCTCTGTGGAAATAAGCAGGGCTTTGAAGCCAGTTTTTCTTGTCTTGTTGAAGAGGAAGCAGTGAGATCTGCTAATACAAGAAGGACTAACAATCCCTTACATATCTGTGAGACACAGATGTGTGCATTTTTAATAAAGTGCCCATATCCCTGACCTGAACCAGTGGATTAATTCATGAAAGCAAATGCAAATTTGTAATCATTCATAGCCTAAGGATTAAGGGAATGACTGAAAACATTAAGTAAAATATATTTCAAGGCAAAATTTTAATTCGTCTTTTGTAGGGGAGAGAAGCAGTGACCTAGGTTTATGATTTGGAAATAAAAATGCTAGTAGGTAAACTCTGAATGCTCACTTTCTCTAGCTTTACCATGTCAGGTGACATTTACCCCAGGAGGTTGGAAGGCAGAATAAAGGGAACTCATATTAATCATGGCTGGTAGGCATGAGCTACCTGTATGAGGGTCCCCAGCCTTATACCAGTCTATCAACTTTCAGATTCTGGGTAAGTCTCTCTCTGATGTGAGGATTATTCTTCATCCAAAATGGCTGTATTCAGTGCCCAACATGACAGGATGGGTGGGGGTTCATCATGGGCCAGGAGAGGGCTCCTAACCACACCTGCCCAGGTGCTCAGTGAAGCAGGGGCAGGATGGCTTAAGCCAATTTCCCACTGTGCCAGTTTCCTAGTCAGAAGGGTATTGATGGAGGAGAAACATACAGCCTGATATTTATTAGACATTTACTATGATGTCACCTGCAATGCTGCAGTTTGCTTTTAAGCATCAGGCAGAACTGTCTCCGCTGTGTGAAGGCTCATCCCTGAGATATAATGTACCTCACAGCATAGGGCACTGGGGAGGGTGGGGATGGCATTCGGTGGAAAGCATTCTTCTGATAACAGAAATTCACTGAGACCTCTGGACAGCCCACTTCAGTATTTCATGGAAATCATTTAGAATTCTAAGCAGAAATTCTGCTTATTTAATAGCGTCCTCACTGTGGTGTCTGATCTGAGGAAAGGACAATAGTAGAATTACCCTCAAGGTTTCACTGCGAGCCGTCGGCTTACAACTGCCCTCAGCATGCTAGAACTGCATGAATGAATGAAAAGTGGGTATTTTGGAGGCAATCTACAAAGATTTCCCACTTGAAGCAAAATTTTACAATTGAAATATTTTCTGCTTTCAATTGCAATCTTCTGAGATATTTAGAGTAATTATCTCAAACATTCTACTTTAGAATGTTTTCTTTATGAGTTGCTATAGCAGTCACACCACATACACCACACACACACACACACACACACACACACACACACACTGCTAATCCCAGCACTCAGGGGACTGAGGCAGGAGGATAGCAAGGCTCAGATCAGCCTGGGCTTTATAGTGAGCTCAAGGTTTGCCTAGGCTACAAAGTGAGGTGAGACTCTTGGTCTCAGAGACATAGACAGAAAGACACTTCAAGAAATAGATTAAGGCATAAATTTCAGGGGAAAAATATATGCTTTTGAAGTATTCTACCAAATAAATGTCATCATTCAGATTTTTAATGTTCTTTCTGATACTGAATTAGAAACAAACCTGTAGTCTGAAGGCACCCACCCCCAGCAGCCAGAGCAGAGCAAGGAAACAGAAACTTAATTGCTGTTCATTTCTCCTTTACTTGGACACACTTTGCTCCATCTGTGCCAAGCCACTCCTTTGTGCTTTTACTTAGAACATGCAGCAGCCCCGCCCATTCTGCACATCCATCCTACCTTATATGGCACTTCAGGACTGGCTCTTGGATGTTCCCCTGTGGGCTCCCAGCTGTGACTTGCAGCCATCTGTGCCCAGGAATACACTACAGATCGTGACCTTCCACCTTTCAGTGAGTTACGGTGGGAAGCCGTGGGAGGTGTTCAGCTTAGTGTCTACCATGCTCTATACTCTGCACCTCCATCAAAGCATGAGTCAGACCTTCACATGCTCCTCTCTCTACTTTGCATCCAAACAGTGCGATGCCCTCACCATGGCTGCCTCTGAAACCTATGATGCTTCTCAAAGACCCCTGTGCTATGAATACATGGCCTAGACCAGTGGTTCTTAACCTTCCTAATGCTGCAACCCTTTAATATGATTGAGGTGACCTCCAACCATAAAATTATTTTTGCTGCTACTTCATAACTAATTTTGCTATTGTTAGATATTGTGATATAATATTTGATATGGAGGTTATATGATATGTGGCCTCTGTGATAGGGTCATTCTATACACAAGGAGGTCATGGCCCTCAGGTTGATAACCACTGGCCTAGAGGTTCCTTCACTCTACTTCATAGGTGCTAGTGGCTCCCATTCATCCATTGCCTGCCTTCACAGTCACATGACCACTACCTTCTTTCCTCCTTCATTCCCTCCCTCTGTAGTTCCCTCCCTGCCTCCCTTCCTACCTCTTCAGTTTGGTTTCACACATTCACCAGCCACCCATAAACTCACTCACTCAGTCACTCACTCACTCTCTTACTGGGTCACTCCTTTACTCTCTGGTTTACTTATTCACTCATCTACTACATGATGTGACAGACAAGGCTCTAAAGAGCCCACTGACCCACAGAGGAGGTAGATGCACAGGAGACGAGCTGTTCAGCGAGTGTGTTGGAAATATCATGAACAATCCCATGTTGGGGACACCCCTGCCTTCTCGGAGAGTCACGTATAATGTGAGATGTGAGACTCCAGCACTGGGCAGAGGGGTGACTTGGTATTCTGTGAAGGAGGACAGAGAAGGAAGGCACCTGGGATCTCTGGGGATGGGGATGGCTGTGGAGCAAGGAAGGGTCCTAGCCTAAGAAGGGTGGTGGGGCCTGATGTTGGAGCCCTCAAGTGTCTATGGGATTAGTCATAGTCTCAGATCATGGGCAGCCTCAACTAGACCTGAGAAATTTAAAATCTGGCTCTTTTCTTTGGTAAGAGAAATAATTAAAGCAAAAAGGGTAAAGTTTTCTTTAATAACAGAGATCCAGAAGAAGGGCTACTTAGGAGACAATACTTTAAAATCTTAATGCCTAGCTTTTTTAACATTGAAAACCCTTTAGGATGTTCTTATTTTTTAGGATGTCATCTCTAAAATGGCTGTTTTCCCCACTCAGACCCAAGAGCCCTTCTCTCCTCTCTTCACAGTGGGCACATCTGTCTGTCCTGACTAGTTATCTGGTTGTAAGCAAGTCCTCATCTTAGGTTCTCACCATTCCACTCATATTCACACCTCATCTCAGACACAGGGGCTGTCTTCCTGGCTTATGCTCTCCCTGTCTCCAGTCTTCCCTCACCTCTCCCTTTTTCCTTCTGTAGGCTCCTTAAACAAAATGCATGTTCTGAACTCTTCTATCAACAGAGAGGCATGTTTAATAGCATACACTGTCTCTGCATGTCCTTTAGATCAGTCCACAGCTTGCCTGAAACAGTAATGCCCTTTAAAGTCTTTTATATCATCAGGTGGAGCAATAAGCTAGTCTTCCTGAGTCTCTAGCAGCTATACCTCACTCAGCAGGACTGATCATCAGTGTGCCCAAGAGTCTGGCAATGGATGCTTGCGGGTAGGACTGTACACCCACACAGCACCTAACTGGTGGTCTTAGGTAAGCTCTGAAGCCTACAGCACCTTTATCCCTTTGGCTGTAGAAAGAAATTTAGCTGTAATGCACTGGCTTTGACTACAGATTTTTACACTGGGGTACAATTCAAGGCTCCAGAAGTTTCCAATTTTAACTATAAGAGGTATATATTCTACAGACAGACACATCCTTCATACAGGACTTCTGCCCTTCCCAAATCCCCTCTCAAGGCCCACAGTAATATCTGGTTCTTTCCAGTAACCAAATGCAAGTAGATGTATGGAACAATTGGCTGAAACTTCAGAGCCTCTATTCATGGTAGACTGAGCCAGCTTCTGTTTGTAGCACGGCTGGGATGTGTACAGGGTTAGGGCATGCTGAGAGCCTTTTATTGTACAGCGTGTGGTGCTCACAGGAGTGGGATGGTCACAAAGCCTGAGGATGGCTCAGTCATACTCCCACGACACACAGTCTCTCTTGCTGCCCGCTGCAAACACAGCTCATTGGCCAGGGCTAAAAAAGCTGACACACAGGGCCTCCCCACATTAATCCATGTTAATACCTGAGGTGGCATGTACTCCCTCAGTGGAAACCTATTTCTGTGACACATGGTCATCATTTTATGAGATGCTCAATAGGAAAAAGAAGAGAAAGGAAAGAGAAGAAAGGGGAAAGGGAGAGGAGGGAAGGAAAGGAGAGGGAAGAATGGGCAAGAAGAGAAAACCATGCTATGACACAAATACAAACCAGAAGCAGTCGGTACATCTTCACGGAAGCACAGATCCAATAACAGTTCCCTAGATAAAGCAGCATTTGACCCATTGCCAAGTACATCCTCAAACAAATGGCTAATTTCCAGTGTACCTCACCCACATGTTAAGTGCCAGAACTTGCATATCTGTGGGACAGTGGCAATTCAAAGCACTGGTCTATGATACTAATACCTCCTTCACTGACAAAGTTTACCTTTAAGGCAGGCTCTGCTCTGGGTCAGGGCATCCCACGACAAGCTAAACAGCAACTAGTCTGTATCTATAACCACAGTCAGGGACTACCTGGGAGGCAGCTGCTTGCAAGGCTCATGTCCATGGTCAGGAAAACCCAAGTGCTTTCTCGAGGGCAGCAGCTAGCTAATGCACAGTGAGGTTTCTTTCCCTCCTGCCACTGTGTACCATAGACTATACAGTACTGTCTTCACTCCTATGAAGCCCTTAGAGGCTTTCTGCTATGATGAAGTTACAGCACTCAGTCAGGGTGTATCAGCTTCACTATCTGCATGAGACTGATCCTAGGAAACTTGATCAAATTCTAATGATAAAATAAGGAAGACAGAGCAACTTCATTCTTTGGAGATAGACAATTTACTATGGAGGAATTTAAATTATGGATATCAAACATGCTTATGTCATAGAACAGTGTTTTGATGACAGGTCAAGCATATATGTAATGACTATTCTAAGAATTTGAGGAGTTAGAGACATCATAGCCAGCTTAGTTCATATGAGTACATTCCATGATAATTCCACAATGACAAAACACCCAAGGACATATGTCTCAGGATGAATCCTGGTCGTCCAGCAACCATGGCTCTATTAGATGTGACTATGCACATATATACATAGAGATGCCATAAATCTAATTTGAAAAAAGATTTTTTTTTTAAAGATAAAAGGTTAGTATCCTGGCATTATGACAAGAGTAACGATGCTTACATACTAAGAAAAGTGTCAAAGACACATGCGTTGGCTCAGTTTACCTTCCAGGTAACCCTGATACTCTGAGATGAGGTGGGTTCCAAGTGAACTTCCTGAGGTGGACCATCAGGAGCTGTAGGGACCAAGAGCACACAGGCAGGTTAGACATAGGTTCAGAACAGGACCCAAACTACTGGCCCCTATATCTGGCATAGGGAAGTTTGTTCTCGACCAGTAGGCAAAAGCAGCTGTAGTCAGTGTACAGTATTTGCTTTCTGTTTATTCATTCATGGACACATGAATCCCAGGGTCCTGTCCATGTACCCTTCCTCAGTATGCCTTTGGCTATATGATTAATAACCCCAAGTTAGATGAAGTAAGGGGCAAAGTAGTAATCTCAGACAGACACACACACACACACTCATTACACAACTCTGGGCTGTAGGGGAGGACCCTTCTCTGCTTCTAGAAGCCTTAAGTGATGTGGAGTTGTGGTTCCCCAAGGTGCTCAGGGCAGGACTCCTCTGTGAGGGTGTCTATGATGACTCTAGTTCCACATACTTTACAGTTAAAGGTTCTCATGAGGCAGGAGCTCAGGTCACATATGGAGATGACACCGAGCTTGTCGTTTGTCACCATCCATTTCTAGCCACTGTGGCTGTGTAGTGGTGAGAGTCACATCAGTAAGAGTTGGGCAGTTCATAACTGGGATATGTTAGTAGATGGAAAGTGGTTTCCAACCCAGTTTTCATTCTCTAAATCAGAGCTAGCAGAGATTGAGGAGACTCAAAAGAGCCATTTCTGCCAGTGTGGAGATAGCAGGGTGCCAATAAGAAAAAGCCACAAAGGAGACAAGAACTGATCATGAAGTGGTCATAGGCAAAGGGAGGGTAAGGAGTTCAAAGGTTGGGTCTAGGCAATCCGTAGTGCAGAGGAAGATGGTTTCCTTCTGCTCAAAGAGATTCGTGTCGTGGTGTTCTTGCAAGTCCAGAGCTTGTGGCTTTCCTACTAGGCTGCACCTCTCATTGGCTGTGCTGGTTTATGTAAGTTATATAACATCTCTGTGACTCAGTTTCCTTTCTATGTCATAGAATAAACTTACATCATAGGGATGCTATTAAAACAGTAGGTTCAATAAACAAACAAACAAACAAAACCCAAGTATGACACTATAATTATCATTTTTTAGGAGGGAGGATTCTAAGCCAGAAAGACCACAGGTCAACTTAAAGAATACCATCTGGTTGAAGACAGAAGTGGTCCGGAAGCAGGACAGCTGTACATACCAGAGGCAGATTTGTTTTTTTCTGTTGTAAGAAAGCAGGTGTAAACATCATTGTCTCTTTACTCAAAACAGACAGAAAAAGACCAACAACGGTCAAGTCATCTATAAAACAGCAGAAAACACATGCCCATGTTTATGTGTACTTTAAACCATTTTTAGGGGGCTCAGGGCACCTAATACAACATAAAGGCCCTGCCAAGAGTTGTGATTCTGTGCTGTTTACAAAATAATGCCAGAAGAAAAGTCTATGTGTGTGTACAACTCAGATGCAATCTTTAAAACTATTTCTAACTTGAAGATTGAACCTGTAGATACAGACCTTGGGGATTCTGAGGGTTGACTCTATATGACGGTAAGACTGAGTATTAGAATCAAAGCAGTAAAGAAGGGGAAGGCTGCAGGCCCACAGCAAGAGCTTAGGAAGTGGCTGTAGCCCATGGAAACGAGTGTGCTCTGTAGCTCAGAGCCAGGGACCCCCACCCCCTATCCCTGGGGTTGGGGACAGGCTAAAGAAGGTAGCTTCAGGAAACTTAGAAACAGTGAGGGAGGAGTAAAGTGTCACTGGCTGGATATGAGTAGGCAGGGGACAGAGGGAGTACTATACCTGCTGCTCAGAAAGTCAGCTAGGCTAGAGGCTACAAAAGTCAGCTTCAAGGATTCTCATAGAACTAAAAGCAGAGCCCTACCACACAAGCCAACTACCTGCTTCCAGATGTTTACCCAACAGTCACCATACCACAGGGACATTTGTTCATCCATGGTTTTGTTGTTGTTATTTTGTTGGTTTTTGTTGTTGTTGTTTTGCCTTATGTGTATGAGTTCATTATAGCTGTCTTCAGACATACCAGAGGAGGGTATAGGATCCCATTACAGGTGGTTGAGAGCCACCATGTGGTTTGCTGGGAATTGAACTCAGGAGCTCTTGAAGAACAGTCAGTGCTCTTAACCTCTGAGCCATCTCTCCAGACCCCCCTCCCATCCATGTTTCCCACAGCACTATTCATGATAATTAAGTTACGGAACCAACCTAGTATCCATCACTAGAGGAATGGATGGAGATACTGTGGCTTAGATACATGGTGGTATTCTACTCGGCCCCATGGAGAGCAAAGCAAGGAAGGCTGACCAGACCACATAAGCAAATACATTCTATCGCAGGACAATAATCACACGTTTTTCTCATTTGCTAGGCAGAGAGTTTAAATAGAAAAATGAAATCGGATCTGTATAGATGATGTGAAAAAAATGTAGCTGTCTAGGTAAGCAAAGGGAATGAATGGGAGGGGCGGTCTAAGAGGAGGGTGGGGTAGGCGGACTAAAAACATATTGCATGGAAATGGCCTTGTGTAGCCCAGTTTAATAAAATAACACCAAAGAGAGATGAGAAAGATGGATGCTTAAGCTGCTAGTCAGTGAGAAGACAGGAGGTGGAGAGCTGCCAGGAAATGGGGGCAGAAGGACAGCTGAGCCTCACAGAGTAGGGCTTTTGAGAGGGACAAAGGACCATGGCAGCAGTGCCAGGTGTTAAGCCTAGAAGACAGAGCTCCCTGTGTTCTAGTGCTAAGCATCTGAGAGTAAGTGGTGGGTTTTCCGTGCCCAAGGACTGCAGAGAGCAGGAGGAAACTGCAGCCCATGGCCTGCTTTTCTAACTCATGTTTCATTCCCAGGGGTGTTCAGGTATTCCGTGAAGTCTGCCACCAGCTTGTCCTCTGCTTTCTATGTCAGCATCAGAGACCCCTGAGCCTGGCACCCTGCTGTACCCTGGCCACAAATCCTATCCCACTTTCTGCTGTGGTACCAAACATGAAGTCTGGCCTTGACTTGGACTCTTTAAAAGGAGGTGTGGCTCCAAGCACTTGGAATCTCCCATGTATCCCAGTCACTCCCTGGATAGGGTCCTTCTGCCATTTCCCTCGTGTTCTTCTGTTCGTGTGTATCTTTTCCATGTCCAGTGCCTCAGCGGAGTAAAAGTGCGCAGGTTCCCGACAGCTCTGACGGAGCCTTTGCTCTCCAGCTTTAACTTCCTTCCGTCAAATCTGCCCTTGCCGGGGAGCCTCTAGAGCGGTTATTTCCACAGAGGTGCCTATCCAAGCATCCAAGACCCTAGCATCCAAGTTGCCTGTGCTCTTGGCCTCCTATGGTCTCTCAGGAGCTGAGTCCAGAGGGAGTCCTTTTCTGGAAGGGATAGAGCACTTTGCAGATGTGAGACCAGAGCCCCTTCCTTCTCCTCAACAGGTCTTGACTCAGCAGTATATCTGGGGCACTGAGACCTGTGGGTTTACTAATCCATGTTTAAAAAGACTCTCCTAGCATCAAAGTTACTTCCCAGCATCCAGCCACTGGG
>NW_022196894.1:94982823-95057772 GCF_008632895.1 Mastomys coucha
AACAAAAAACAAAAAACAAAAAAAACAAAAAACCATGGAATAGATTTCTTCTCATGTCAGGGACAGAAAAGCATGTGGCTCCACCATTCAAATTGTTCTTTTTTTAAAAAAATACTTTTTAACTCTTTTAATTACATGTATGTGCATGTGCATGGTTATGGGTATATGCACATAAATTCAGTACCTACAGAGGCCAGAGGCATCAAATCCCCTGGAGCTTAAATTACAGGTCATTTTGAGTCACCTGGCATCAATGCTGTGAGCTAAGCTTCAGACCTCTGTAAGAGCAATTTGTACTCTTACCTGTTGAACCATCATCTCTCTAGATTCCATCAAAATCATTCTTGAAAAACTATTTCTTTTTGAGCTGATCTTGTCTCCACTTACTCTCTTCTGTTTTGAGGGAGGACTGAAGGTTACAAAGGGAACTAACTGTTGTTCTGAAATATTATGAGAAAGCCACTTATGTCATGAAAAGGATTCGTTACTTTACTGAGCTTTCAAAGGCTCTTTCGTCAACATGGGCAACTTCTGTGAAGTGAGGTCAAGGCAGATGGAATTCCTAACACTGAAATGGACCCAGTAACTCACATGTTATCCTGCTTAGTGCATTAAATTTAAAAATCATGCTGGTAATTGATAATTAAGAATTGGTTTATACACCCCAAAATTGGAGCTGTAACATAAAATGGAGTGGTTTAAAATTTTTAAATATTTAGTTTTGTTTTTAAATGTCTACGTACTTGTGTTTGTGTGTGTGTGTGTGTGTGTGTGTGTGTGTGTGTGTGTGGTGTGTGTGCATGCCATTTTATGTACATGCTCATATATATGGGTAAATACACATGAGTGCAGGTGTCCAGAGAGGATGTTAGATCTTTGGAGCTGAAGTTACAGGCAGTTGTGATCCACACAACATAGGTGTTGGGAACTGAACTTGAGTCCTTTGCAAGAGCCCCAAGCACTCTTATCTGCCGACTCATTTCTCTATCCCTGAGAAGTTTCTTTTGTTTGTTTGTGTTTTTCATATTAGAATACACAGCAGTTTCACCACAGTAGGTGGAGACTGGAGGCAAAGACTGATTATTAGCATCAATTCCCAGAATTGATGATCTTTGCACATCTACAGAAGTTTTAAAAAAAAAGGCTAATCTGTAATCAGCAAGGATTAGAGACCATTTACAATTTCTAATGTTTTTGCCAGGTCCACAGCAAGACAATGTTCACTCATCTTGTTTGGCTAGACATATCCAAAAGAAATCCACCTGAGTGCCAAATGCACAGAACTGTGACATTTCCTTCTTTTCCCAGCCATTCTCCACCCACTGGCTGGTTGCATGGGTTCATTCTGATCTGGCCATACCCTGTCTCATGAGCTTCCCTCTCCTGACAGCCCACTGTCTTTTAAAGATCAGTAGGGTACTAGGATCTCAGAAAGTTCTCTCTCCCAGAGAAATGTATCCATATCTGGGCTACAAACAGAGTCCTAAGTTTGTTGACTGAGCTGGGGAGAAACTTCCTCCCTCACTAACATCTGCCTCTGCCTTCTTGGTTGGGAGTTGATGAGCACCTACGACAAGTCAGGTCATTGTGGAGAAGAGAACTGGTGACCATTCAGCACTGTCCTCAGTAGCTAAGTGGTGGATCTAGTTTCAGAGCCCATCATCAGGGGAGTGAAGAAAGAAAATGTATCCATATTTTAGCTTCTTAGAGACAGTTGGATATTTTCTAACTATAAAGAAAAACAAAGGTTTTTTTTGTTTGTTTTTTGTTTTTGAAAACAGAAACAGAGATACCTAGGTATATTAAGCCATTCCCAGAAAGATAAATATCATGTTTGGTTTTTTTTTTTGTATTCCCTTGATTTTATAATGATACAAAGTTATGCCTGTATATGTGACAGAGGCAAAACTGACCAGCAAGCAGTTCAAAGTGGAATGTGTGTGTGTGTGTGTGTGTGTGTGTGTGTGTGTGTGTGTGTACATACCTTTATAGAATGGGTTAGGATCAAATAAAAGACTCAGGAGCCACTGTATGGTCTCAGATGGAGATCTCTGTCTTGTCTGTAGGGGCTGGGTATATGAGGACAAATTGTTTCTGTGGGGAAAGTTGCCAAGACTCTCCTCAATGGAAAATATGAAAATCATATTTTTTGACACAAAATAGGCTGAATTCATATAAAGCTACTAATGGATTAAGAACTCACTTGTCTAAACTATTTTGTTGTTGTTGTCTTTTTTGTTTGTTTGTTTTGTTTTTTCGATACAGGGTTTCTCTGTATAGCCCTGGCTGTCCTGAAACTCACTCTGTAGACCAGACTGTCCTCGAACTCAAAAATCCACCTGCCTCTGCCTCCCAAGTACTGGGATTAAAGGCATGCACTACCACTGCCCAGCTTTGTTTAAACTATGTATTCAGTACTATCATGTGCTAAACACTGTTATAGGGCCTAAGATGAAAGAAAACAACAAGCAAACCACAGGCAACTGCTTCTGTGCATGTGAGAGAGGGCTGAAAGTAAACCAAAAGCAGAAAACAGAAAAATCTGGTGGTGATCAGGCTACTTTATAGAGAGTATTGGGGTAAGGGTGGGAGAATCCTAATAGGGTGAGACTGGATCTATAGAGAGGATATTTAAGCAGAGAATAGAAAGTTGTGAGGGAGAAGGGGGAAGACTACTCTAGAATATTCTAGAACGTTTCCCGAGCACCCTAAGTTAGCATCAGGATGATGCTCCTATGTATAAGGAATAGCAAAAATACTGATGATTTCTCCAGGAATAATTTCTAAGGTTCTCCCTCAGTGAAAAGTAAAATGGATGGTAACTAACTAAAAACAAACAAACAAACAAACAAAAATGGATGTGGCTAAAGGCACTGTTACATACAGGGCATGTCTGGCCCATCCAGATCCTTAACTCAGAGCAGATCTGCTGGAAAGCCAGTGCCCTGCAGTGACCTCCCTGAAACCCAAACCTTCTATCTCATGCTAGTCTGTGAAAACGCAGTGACATTCAAGGCGTTCCAGTATAATTGAACTTCCACATTGTCATGTGGATTCATAATGAAGATGATAAAGGGATCAGCCACCCTACACTCGGCCACAGACACTCAGGGTCATACAACCTCAGGGTCCAGCTGCTGATGGAAAGTGTCTCTCTGGCAAGGGTCAGCCATGGTGTGACATGTCTGATCAGTATCACAGAGCCCTGGGAAGTCGGAGGCACTTCTGGTCCATTAAGAGCTGATCTTGTCAACTCTGACAGTGTCTCTACTTACTCTGACTTATTTTGGGGGCATATGAGGGAGTCAAGAAGAGTGTGCTAAATGGTGTGATCTTTGCTACATATTTGCTTTTTGAGGTCAAGTGCGTTTAAGTGGTGTGATTATTCACGTGGACGCTTTCACATAAAAATACTCAGGAATTGAAGCTCCGAGCAATGATATTTCCAAGGAAGGAGCTCTGTGCTAATGGTAGCAATTCTTTCTTCAGGCAGCTTTGTGATGGATGTTGTGGGGATCTTAAATCAATTTCCCATGGTGCAAATGTGTAAGTTCAAGGTCTTCAAACTTTCACAAAGGATGATAATTTGCCTTTATACAATCTCTGTTGCATTTTACTCCTCTTAATTTTTTTTAAAATTATTTGGTAATTTCTTACACAGACACAGTATACTTAGAGCGTATTATTCTTGACATTGGGTCAATGGGTGGAATTTGGCCTCCTTGGTTAAGTTTGACTATGCTCCAGCCAAGGAAGGGAAGGCCTGTTGTCGACAGCAAGTCCATCAGAGGGGATCCTTGCACCGGACGCTAGCTGAGAGCTGCCAGGTGCAGAGGGTCAACAGCAGTTGCTAGAATAGATGATGATAAGTGTCCAGATTTGAAGTAGTGACACCTCATTCAGAGACACAAGTATTCGGAAGATCCTATTGGAGGCCTGTGTAGATTATGACCCAGGACAACAGAGGGAACAGGGAAGGAGACTCCTATGGTGGAGGTCAGAGCTGTGGTAGAAGGGTCTTACCCCATCATGCCTCTCGTTCTTTTAGTCTTCTTGCTTTGCCCTTAACCACTTTTATCTTTTCAGTCTGAATCGCTCACTTCAGTCTTTTCAAGCTACCCTAATAAGAAAACACGCTCCTAAGAACCAGGACTTGAGTCTATATAGAAATTGGTTTTTGGAATCTAAGATGTCAATATGAAGGCACCAGAAGATTGTATTTTGGTGAAAGTGTAGGTGTGCCTTTCCCCTGAGTCCTTACATGGTGGAAAGGGGCTGGTGAACTCTCTCTGGCCTGCTATAAGGGATTCCTTCTACTCATAATGACACCATCCTCATGACCTATTCAGCTCCTCAGGACCTCATCTCTTATTTAAAGGATATGGGGATTTGGTGTATATGGGGACATATCAGCATTCAGACCGTAACATCTTTCAGAATCTTCAGGTGGATTTAACACTACATGTATTTTCTCACTACACACACACAAACCACACTGTTATATCATGTTGAAGTGTATACTCAGCACACACACACACACACACACACACACACACACACAGACACACAGACATACACACATGAGCACATAGAGACACACATATAGACACATACACAGACATACACATGTATATACACAGACACATAATTACATACACATACACACAGGCATACACACATACACATAGAAACACAGACACATATACACGAACACACACAGAGACACACATAGACATACACACACATACACACAGACACATAGACACACGCATACACATAGGCACACACAAGTACACATACAGATACAGACATACACACATAGTTATACACACATGCACACAGACACATACATGCACACATGCATATACACAGGCACACACAAGCTCACACACAGAACACACACACATATACGCACATACATATACACAGTCACGCACACAGAGATATAGACATATACACATACATACATACACAGAGGCACACACACAGAGACACACACATATACACAGACATACATCCTACAGTAAGAACTCTCCTTTCACACTAGGAACACACATGGCTGAGACATAAATAGCAAATACTTTCTGGTGTTCTGGAGTCTAGCATAGCTCAGGACACTGGGGTTCATGGAGAAGGGACAATAATCCTTATCTGCTCGTCATCAAGGTCCTTGATCTGACATAGCAAGACTTGAACATTAAGTCCACACAGGGACAAGATAAGGAACTCCCCAGGGTGGTAATGTCTCTGACCTGGCTCTTCTAGGAAAAGCACAGAGAAGGAGAGCCAAAGCTTGGAAGGTTTAGCAGAGTGGGGAGGAAGTACACACAGCAAAGGGCCAGAGGGTCAGAGGTCAGAGCAGGACTGGGGGTTGCTGCCTGTAGCTTCAAAGTAGTTGAAAGGGGTGGGTACCCAGGGCTAAACACCTCACAAACATGTTCTCAGCAGATATAAAGTGATAGGTGGCCTTAGGTGCCCAACACTAGGGCACCACAACACTATAGCTTTCAGAAACTTCCAGCCAATGTTCACTGTTTGACAAACTCTTATTTTCAGGAAAGCACCGGAAAGGTCCATAAAGAGATGTCTTTGGGCATCACTGTAGGAAATGGCTGTGTGGCTGTGGCATCTGCAGACACCGCAATCAGTTCTAAGGAGAGACCATAGGTCAGCGGTGTGGGTGGTACTCCCATCCACGAGTCGCACGTGGAAAATGACTTTCTGATTCTAGTTATGCAAATCCTATCCTAAGACAAAGCCTGTCTACTAGTCTATTCTCTTTCTTGCTTTATCTGAACATCAAACCAGATCCCCAGTAGGGCTGCCCAAGCCAGCATCTAGGTAACGGCCAAGAGTCTAGTCAGCCAGCTAAGAGAGAGAGACTCCATTTCTGTTATCACAGATACCTAGCAGCTGCCCTCCAAACCAGCACCCAGAGCTGTTCACCTGGCCTCCTGGCTGCAGGCAGGGATGCTGCCATGGCAACCGAAGGCTGCTGCAGAGATGAGGAGGAAAGGACATAGCCCGCATCAACATCAGAGCTCCTAATGGCCATCGGGAGGAGTAGCTGCAAGAGATAGTGCTGGAAAGAGTGAGTGACAGGGATGTGAGAGGCAGGAAGAAGCCGAGCATATAGTCAAAAGCTACATTTTGGGTTGAATGATATAGAAAACATTCTCTGAATAGCCAGTATGCTGTAATTCCAGAAAGTTAGGGACAGGGTAGGCTAACATTTTAATAAGATTCTGTATATTTTACTGAAATGTCCACACTCATTTTCTATTTTTTTTCTTTTCTGAGCAAATCAAAGTACTCCCAGAACTCAGAATTTGGTTTTCCAGTGCCCAGGTGTGTCTGCATAAGGAGTAAAAGGCACTAGACGTATCATGTCTATTTTATGATGACACAACACAAAGAGGTAGTCCAGGAATTTAACGTATGGCACCCTGCCACCCACCCTTAAAAACAATGTTCAAGATTGGTTATCTTCCTGTACCAAGAAACAGGCTCTGGCTTACGGCCATACTGCCTTGAACACACCCAATCTGGTGTGATCTTGGAAGCTCAGCAGGGTCAGACCTAGTTAGTATGTGGATGGGAGAAATGGATACCATACTGCCTACACATTTAAACTTATTTCCTCAAGAGTAAAATTTACCACATAACAAAGGCTTATGATGGCATCACTGTAGGAAATGGCTAAGGAGAGACCAAGGCTGGGCTGGTTCAGAAACCAAAACTCTTAGAATCTAACATGGTAAAGTAATCTTTAAAAAGTGGCTGATGAAAGATGTCAGGGTGCTCATGGTATTAGGACTGACAAATCCAACTGTGTGGGATGCATTAAATATGTAGTAAGAAATGCCGCTATGAATCACAGAAAAGTATTTCAGAGGTACAGCACAATGTCTATGTATATACATAGTAGAGGGAAGTCAATAATGACCTGGTTGGAAGTTGATATCAACTCCTAGATGAGTAACAGTCACCAGAAGATGGTAGATGATGTTCTGACATTGGATCAAACTTATGAACATTTCTGATTGGTGGTGGAAAACCAAAAGGAAGGTTTGAGTGTCCAATCTTTTTGTCCAAGAAACGAGCCAGACATGGGGTCCTTGCTTCCCCCTAACCCGAGCCACAAAACATTGCTTTCCTCTGCTCTTCCATGGGACAGGTTCACTGTCAGCATCCAATGGCTACCACTGAGATTTTCAGTCTTCTACTAGCCAGTTGATTGCACTCAATCATGAAGTAGACATGTATGTCTCTATGTACACACATGTGGATATGCATACTGGTGATCATGCATGGATATATGTATGAATGGTGAAACATCACAAAAATGATCTAGAAGATTCTGTCAACATGGCCCTATGTCAATTCTAGAAGAATAGATAGTACGAGTAGCTTTGTCTATTTCAAAATGCTTATGTGTATCTTCAAAGTGTTCAACATTTAATAAGAAATAATTCATCATGGTGGAAGGACAATCAGCAATGTTATCAATCATTAAGTAACCAGAACCTCTCCACTTGCCCACAGACACACTCTTGGGGTTTCTGACTTCAGCATTCTTCTCTCTCCCACACTTGAACCCATGGGTCTTGGGAAGATACTTAGTGTCTCTCCATCCACTTGGGTCCAGTGCATCAGAACCAGGAGATTGTGCAATGTCACAACCCTTTGAGTCCCTCAGCATTGTTAGCCTAATGTTTTCTGTTCACATTTCTGTATTAAGAACCTTGACTGTTTGAGTATCAAGTAGTGACCACAAAACCTGCCCAAGGTGCTATGAGCATTACTATAGGCCATGGGGTGGTGGGTGGGAAACCCATATCAAAGAACTTCACCAGGAGTGGGGAAAGGCCCGATTCTAAGGGTCTGAGCCACAAGAGTGAATTTCTGGGTGGCAAGCTCTAACCGGTGCCACCTACCTGCCTCATCCGCCGTGATGGTGATCTCGTTGCTGGGCTCACTCTTGCCAATCCGGTTCTTGGCGTACATGCGGATGCTGTAGGTGGAGGAAGGGTGGATATCAATGATGGTGGCCGAGTTCAGCTGAGGGGAAACATCTTTGGTTCTTTGAGCAGAATCCCAGGAGTCTTTTGGGTTTTGTTTTTCAAAAAAGAAGAGATAGAGATGTGAGTTTTTTTCCTCTGCCTTTGAAAGTTCACAATAGGAATAAAATAAAAATAATAAAACTAAAAACAACAAAAAAAAAGGAAGGAAGAAAGAAAAAAAATACCCCCAAAGTGAAATCTCAATACAATGTTTCCAGCTTCTTGTCTGAGCTGGTCATCAGAGGGGACATGGGGTCACACACTTATTTCCCATTCCAGTGAGTAAAGGACTGAGGTGAGCTCGGTATAGGAGAACCTTGAACAAATACAACAGAATGGATGTCTGGGGAAGAGCAGAATGGGAGAGACAGAGGTGGAAGCCGGTTCTGCAGCAGCCTCAGACACAACAGAGCTCATTCTACAGTGCATGGTGACAAGCTACATAGACTTCAGACATTGCTCTCCTGCAGACCCCTAGTTCTTAAAACTCATTTTATTCCAATTCTTTTGTGGCAGGAATTCTTTTTTCAACCTCAGGTACTTTGAATGCCAGTGCCTGTCTATTGTGAAGAGATATCAGAATATGTGGCAGTTTGAGCAGAAGGATTTTTAGGGCTTTGGTCAAAGATGATGAGGTCATCGAAGTTTCAGAAGGGTTGGACAGTTGTCTGAGGTTGGATAGTCATTAGCAAGTGTTGGTTGTAGGAGAAAAGACACCCAGAGACCATGAGTGGAGAGGATGTGTACCCATCTCCCACTCCTGGGTCCTCTCTTGTGATGTCCAACACACTTGAGGGGCAGAAGTCACATTTGCCATCCAGTGTGCATTACCAGTGCTCACCCAGTGCCTGGCACATGATAAATAGGTGAGTGTACAAAGGGAAGGCCCACAGATATCAGCATCCTGGGGATGCCAACATCTTTGTCACACTAGTGATGAGCATAAGGGAGCTGCCTTGCACAGAGGTGAATAAAGACTTGAAGGAACAGAAACACATGGCTTAGGACTGCTTGTAAGGCTCTTGCTTCTTGGGGAATCACACATAGTGTAAACAGATCATCATTGTCAATGTGTAAATGTCATCGTTATCAAAGTGCAAAGTATAGACATCTTTTGAGTTAGGAAGCCTGAGGTAGGTTACTGTGACAGGGAGAGAATGTGGATAAACACTGAATTATGAGATTTGATAGAGGATGAATGAGGGGAAGTTTTATTTCAGGGAAATGATGTCCGATGAGGAGACTGTCAGTGGGAAAACACGGCTTCTTGAAGATGCTTTGATGCATGGAGGAACCACCAGCATTGCAAGACACAAAGAATCATGGAAGGAAGCAGACACTGGGCTGGCTGAAGGCTCTATTAAGATAAGATGAAAGTTTCTGGAAGTGCAAGGACCAATGGAAACATCCATTTTCACTGCAGCCATGTATATGGGCCGTGGAAGAGACTGAGAGCCTGGGGAGGCAAATGAATGCCACCTCCTCATCCTCCTTCTCCTCCTCCTCCTCCTCTTCCTCCTCCTCCTCCTTCTCCTCCTCCTCCTCCTCTTCCTCCTCCTCCTCCTCTTCCTCCTTCCAACCTCCCACGTCACATGAGACACCAAGGCAAGGAGGGAATGATTTTACATAATACTGAGGACTCAGCAGCCACTAGCTATAGGTTCCTTTGACCCAGCCTAAGTCCACATATGTGTCTATTTGCCAAAAAACCCTCCAGTATGACTCAAAAGCTCCCCACCCTACTCAGAATTCACTTTTTACCTGTAGAAAACAGCATCTCTCTAGACACTGATCCAGGAAAAGTATAAGATGTTTCCACAGAAATTCTATTGTTTGCTCCTGTGGCTGTCTCCAAACATTCCCCACTCAGGTTTGTACCCCCAGACTCAGGTTTGCAGCCACACTTTGCAGTCTGTGTACTCCAAGGATGTTGATCTGGACTATTCTACAATCTTCCTAGTTATATTTGCATTTTGCAGTTCCACTCTTCCTTCAGGGCACCAGGCTGGGTGCCTTATAAACACAGGCTCTTATTCCAGTGATTCCTGAGTCTGTGGGAACACTGGAACTCCAAGGTCTGATGGATTCTGTGTTTTCAAGCTTGTCAACCTCAGTGTCAGGGTTACTATGCCCATGGACCCTTGTGGTAAAAATACTTCACCATCTGGGCCATTCCAATGAAATTCAAAGCAACTGTCTCATTTGATTAAACTCTCAGGACACCCTGACAAACCAAGGATTTGATTTTCAGTGTGAAGGTCTAGGGACAATAGTAAAACAGTGGCTGTGGCTTAAAGAGATATGGGTAAAGACCAAAGATCAGAATGAACATGGGTGTTTGAAACTCCTAGAGATGGAAGAATTGTAAAAGGCTTTAAAATAAGGAGTCAGATGGAAGAAAGACTAAGGTGAAGGCATTGGCACTGGGACACTGGAAAATATCTCCCTGGGATGATAGTCTTGTTGAAGTTGCTAGAAGGAGGAGGCCAGGAGACAGCAACTATCTTGGCAAACCCTATTATCTAAGGACTGACACAGAGCTCATGCCAACCAAGGCAGGTTGCTAGGCACTGACCAAGGTGCTGAAGTTTCCCATAATCTGGGAAGTGGAAGAGGAAAGGGGCCAGGGGATCAGGCCTAGGAATAAAAAGGGCTTCAGCATCCAAGGAGAGAAGGGATCAGATGTAATAACCACAGTCCAGTGAGTGGGGAAGGGCTATCTGAGAAGATGTTGGGGGGCTGTTACAGAGACCAGAGTGCCCATGTAGAGATGTAGTTTCCCCAAGAACCAAAAGAAGGGGGCAATCAGAGCACCAGGGAGCTCCTGGCAAGAAAGAAGATACACAGAGTGGAGATACACCTACCCTCCTATGCTTACTTACTATCCATTGATATTATGGTTCTGTTCTTGGTGTTTCCAGACTTGGTGGTCACAGAGGCAGACATGGCTATGGACTCTTTAATATCACTATTATTTTGGTAAATAGAAAACCAAGGACATTCATCTGTCTTCAAGTCATGGAAGGAGGCTCATTTGGCTAAGAGGTGATGAATAGGTTGAGGAAACCCTGTGTGAGTGAATCACAGATCTCCTGAGTTTATGTTTCCTGGACTGGATTAATCTAGCCTTGACTGACACACTAGCAAGAAGGCTCTTTGCTAAGAACATGAAGGGCTTTTCCTACACTGGTGGGATGTAGCTTTGTAAAAAATTTATGGAACATAGATGAAATTTCCTTTGTTAGATGATGGCACTGCTTCAAATGATGGAGCCATGGTTCTGTGAACATTTACTATGAGCCTAGCGTGTCTACCAGGAATCCAAGAGTACAGAGGGACACTGTGAAGAACTGGCTAGAGACATGTCACATGGGAACTCCCAGGGGACAGATGCTCAATGAAGAGGAGATATTAACTAGTTAGGAGCCCAGCGAGAATTGCAGAATTATGGATAGAGAAGAGGGATGGCTGGTCAGCAAAGACTTCTTAGAAGGGGTGTAACCTGAAGGATGGGTTTTCTATGAATTAGCTTAGATTACAGCAATGAGATTCACACACTGAGGAAGGACATAACTCATAAAGACTGACAGGCACATGGATTACAGAATTGAGTGCAGGCTCTATCTACAAAAAGAACAGTTTTTCCCTTTCTCCCTCCAGGGCTTTCTACTCTAAGGCTAAAATATGTGTAATGAGGAATGTTTCTTCCACATTCTATGGACACTAGAAAGCACACAAAATGTATTCTATGCACACTAGACAATGTACCAAGTGCTGGTGACCCTGAAGAAAAGCACAGCCCGACTCTGAGAAGCTTCCAAGACACTTGAGGAGGGGTGTACAGTGAGGTTTCTTAGATGTCGATGTTCCCATCAAGATGAGCCTTTGGGGACATGCATTTTGTAACTATTTCCATTCATGTTTAAGCAACATGGCTCTGGTCAGCAGTAGGCCATGTGTCAGACAATGAGTGAAGTATTGTAAGTGCACTTTTGTCTTAAAGGCTTATTCAATATCAACTTAACATCTACTGCTCATCAGGTATCAGAACAATGGGCAGTGTGGAAATAGAACTCGTTAGTAGGCAGAGGGAGCCCAACCAGCTTCCAGGCTAGTAGAATGATGTACATGAATGGTTATGGCAGTTAATATACACAGAGATGCACACTTGATGATGTTACAGGGACAGCCATGATAAGAAAGCATGAAGGCGGAGGAGGGGCCCCATGGTCCAGGGAAGTTAAGTCTTCCTGCCAGAGGCAAACCTGGTTTCTGTTATGGTTTTCTCTTTAACAGATTAGGTCAGCAGAAGGGAGACAGATAGAGGAATAAAGAGGTGAAGCTCAGACCAGCAGAGAGCCAGCATGAGCCAGATCCTAAAGCTCCCTGCTGTTCGTTTGGGTGGGTACCAGTAGTTGGCAGGGGGGCCCAACCTGAAGGTAGGAGAAACCTGATCTGTTCCTCAGTGGGAATTTGCAGTATGTTCTAGACTCAGGGACACAGGCAGCCGATGGTCAGCCTCTGGGAAGGTGGGGCTACCCCTGTTACCTGGATCCTGTTGACTGACTCCATGCCTGCCTGCATCTCTGTGGGCTCTCATTACCCTAACAGTACCACCTGTTTCCAGGCAAGTTGCTGTCTTGCCTGGACACTATTCATGCACATTCCAATCTGCAACTCTAAGAGCAGCAAGCTGGGCCACCTTCTTCTTGTTATATGTGCCCCAAACTGGCTATCCTAGACCTGATCCTTAACCATTGATCCACACTTGACACCTGCTATTAGTCTTCAAAGTCTGCTTTTCCTACTTCCTCATTCTGGTTAATCCTGATTCTATCATGGCGCACTGCTAGTGAGACATCTCACCCTCTGCAAGTGCTTTTTCCTAGCTGTCTTGAGTTTGATTTGTTGCTGCAGCTCAGCTCAAATCAGTCCCGACAGGGCAATCTGAAGCAAAGCATGGGCTTCAAAAAAAGTGCTGTTGTGCTTCTGAGAACCGTATTAACCCTTCCCATGCAGATGGTTCCCTGCTTCATATATTTTATAAGACACTAAGATTCTGACTAGAGGCCACAGTGGTGTTCCCATCTCAGTCCAAGGAGACTGTAAGATCCAGAGGAGGCTGTAGTGGCTGTAGAGGACGAGAGAAGATGCCTGTCATGGTGTAGGTATCTAGGTCAACATGCTTTGCTTCAGATTGCCCTGTCGGGACTGATTTGGTCTCTTTTGAGCTTAGCTGTGCCATGGACTGACTGAATGTTCTGTGACCTAGCCCTAGTGCATCTCCAGGGGTCTGTTATAGAGTCACTGTCACATGCAGGAGGATTAGCCTTCATCATTCTGCATACAATTAATGTATACCAAATCTGGCAGACACTGGCATTGCTGGAGTCTGGGGCTTGTCATGGCAGACCCACTCTTGGACTCCAAGACAGTCACCTGTCTGAAGGAGTAGAAGGTAAAGGAGGCTGTTGGTTGGGGAAGAATGTATCAGAAGCCTATTTCTGTTGGCACTCACAGGCACACCTAAGGTGGTGGGGATTCCTACAGAGACCAGTAAGGATCAAGATTGAGGTCTAGTCAGGTCACTAAGAAGGGGTAAACCTGGACACAGAAAGAAACCTGGACACATTCATGCAAGAGATGAACCAGATGGAAATAATGTTCTGAAACTAGAGAGTGTGTGGAGGAGGAGCTGTGGACACATAATGAAGAAACAAAGACGGCAGGAGGGTGAGTGAAGAGGAGGTAAAGCAGAGGGGGAGTGAAAGGCTTACCTGATTTATTTTTGCATTCAATGTCATAGCCTGTGATGGGGCTGTTGCCATCAAACCCCATGGTCCACCTGAGAGTGATTGTGCGAGCTTTGACATCTTTGATCTCAATCTCGGGAGGATCTGGGGGTTCTGTGCCATCAACAGAAAGACCAGGGTTAGTTCAAATCAAGCCTGGGCATAAACTCCAGTGGAAGACCTGGCTACAGCTGGCATGCTTCTGTGGGCATTAGGTATCGGCAGGTGCTGCCTGGTAGGAAGCATTTGTTAGTTGTTTTTTTTTTTTTTTCCTGATTAGATAGAAGGTATTGCCCTACTTCTTAAAGAGGTTCCGTTTGTAGCCTGTGTGGCAGCAGGACAGACCTGCAGGATATAACTGCCACCACTCTGACTCACAGCACATTCATCCCCAGATGCTGGACTTCCATTTCATTGTCCTAGTATATAAGCTCCCAAGGAGAAGCAAGCACTGGCTAAGCCTGTCCTCATTCAGCCTGAGATCTGGGCCTCTCACCTGTCCTGGTCCCCACCAGGGCTATGCTCCCCATGTTTCAGGGCTTCACTCTGACATGATCATAGCCTCTGATAAAGTCCAGATTTATGCCAGTTTCCTGCACAGCCAAGATTTCCTGAGAGATCAAGCTGTTACAACTGACTGAGGCTGCAATGCTGCCTGACATCAGCACATCTTGTCTAGAAATGGCCACACATTTCCTTCTGTCATGCCTGCCTCACCTTGCACTGTGAGTTGAATTATTCCACGGTCCTCCCCATATGAATTGATAGCATGGCAGGAAAAGAAGCCAGAATCTTCTCTCACTGTTGGCAAAATCTGCAACCAAAGCAGAAAAGTACTCACGTAAGTTACTAGCTTGAGCTGGAGATCAGCGGGCATAGCTTCTAGTAGGAAAATAGCCTTTCACCCTTCCCCCTTCCTTCTAACCCCAGCACTTAGTCATGACTACTTACAGACATGGACACATACACAGCACAGACAGAGATACACATACATATTCCCACTCCTACATGG
The DNA here is from genome assembly GCF_008632895.1 of Mastomys coucha. Taxonomy (NCBI): domain Eukaryota; kingdom Metazoa; phylum Chordata; class Mammalia; order Rodentia; family Muridae; genus Mastomys; species Mastomys coucha. The sequence goes on from NW_022196894.1 coordinate 94,997,691, forward strand.
ACACACAGATACACATTCATATACATGGATACACTGACACACAGATACATTCATGCTCATACACACTAAGACACACAAACACATACAGAGGCACAAACAACATATTCATGGATGCAGTCACACTTATACACACACAAACACTCCCAGTCAGTCACACATAACACACATGGAGACACTCTTACACATTGTTTCCCATTCATACCCATGGATACACACAGAGAGACATACAGAGATACATACACATTCACAGAATCACTCAGAGATGCATATTTAGACGCAAACCATAACACATGTATGTATCCATTCCCATGTGTGTCCACACGAGCTCACACAAATGACCACACTCACAGACTTGGTCTCACATATGCACTCACATACAAACACATTGACAGAGACATAATCACTCACAGACCAACACAGGCTGATACACACTGGCACACAAATGAACACACATATCTATACCCTCTGAGGGCAAACTACTTCCATGCAATTTGTAAGCGTGCAAATGGAGCTGTCCATCTCATTGGACTGAATGTGTAATTCACATGAACTGCTGTGGGTGGGCTCATATATACTCCATATGTTTCCCTCTTTTTCTGAGTGGTATGATTTTAAAGAACCACATATAAGGGACATCTGTGACTGCACTGGCCCTCTGAACCTAGCTCTCTGTTCCCACAGATGCAGTGCTATGGATTTTTTTTTTTTTGAACACACCATCTCTTGTCAGAATTTCCTAGACAGTCAGTGCTGCAGCACTGTACAGCACTACACACTGTGTTTGCTATTTTGAGCACCACAGAGTGGGTTCAAGTGTGTGGGGAATGTATTATGCACAAAGTCTAGGTGTCCATAGAAATGATTACATCATCCTCACATCTGCTGTCTATGGAAACTGAGGCACGGCTCTCCAGCCAGCATCCTTGGAACCTCACTAGTATTCTATACCACAGGGCTCCAGAACTGCATGCCAGAGACAGAGGTCACTGCATGTTTCAAGCACAGAGCTTCAAGCTTCCCCCATGTCTGTACCAGCCCTCCGCATTACAAAAGCATCTCTTAGAAAATCACCCACAGTGCTGGAAAAGAATAGACATGCGTCTTCAGGGCACTTGTGATTCTAGATTAATGTCAGGATATTCTCTATGTTGGATTTCTCCAAATAAGTAAAAAATTTTTTTTTAAAAAAACTTACATTATTTGCAGTTACATGTATATGTGAGGGGGCATGTGTACATGCGTGCATGAGCCTATGGAGACCAGAAGGCGGCTTTGGATCCCCTAGGGCTGGAGTTCTAGGTGGTTGTGAGCCACCTAATATGGGTGCTAGGAACGGAACCCAGGTCTTCTGGAGAAGCAGTATGTGTACTCTTAACTGCTGAGTTACCTCCCTGGCTATCACAACAATATTTTTATTATGGTATTCTTTTTGTCTCAAAGCTCTTGCTACTTTTTTTGTAGAATGTTGAACATACTGTCACTTCCTCTGAAGACAACTGTCATGAGAGACTACTCTCTCTGTGGACAGTGACTGTAAAGAACTACTTCTGAAGGTCATTCAGTGACCTTGTCCATGTAGATGGGCAGAGGGACTGAGTATCACCAGGAAATTCCAGCAGGATATCCACAAATCATCCCTACCATGTGCTCAGCCGTATGAGAGGGCTGACTAACTGTCTCAGGACACACCTTGCCCTATTTCACCACAGCTGGCATTTTTACCTGCAGTGTAGAGATCACTTCCTCTCCCACCTCCTTGGTGGATACCAGGTAACGGGCCATTTCAGGGTTAATGATCCTGTCCTCTTTCTCCCAGCGGACGATGATGGGCTTCTCCCCATGTGCTGTGCAGCTCATCTCCTTCCTTTGACCCTGAGTGGCCAGGGTGGTGTTGGGGTAAGAGGTTATCATGGCAGGAACTAAAAACCAAAGAAGATAGGCCTTGCTCAGTATAAATGTACTCATGACTCCCCTACCACCACATTCAGCTAAGTAGCCCTTGAAGAGACACTTTTTGGAAATCAAATTTGTTCAAGAGACTGTTGAGGAGGAACCAGGAGGAACAGCAGGAAGGACCCTGGTGAGAAACAAAGCATGACCATCAGAGCCCAGGGCAGGAAGTGCCTTGCAGGTTCAAGTTCAAAAGGCTTGTAGTTTCATTCTATGCCTGTTGGGAGTAGATGTGATCCAGAGGGCGTGGCCTATGTCACCAGAGCACACAGGTGAATAAAGGTTCTTCAGCCAGGAGGTGGGGTGGAGAAGGGGAGGAGCCTGTACACACAGTAGGGACGGGGACTGGGGCACAGATTGACATAATTTACATCAGTCCCGGCAATTAACAACTTCTCACACTCTTCAACTCTTCATGGCTCACACCTCTGACCAACTTTGCAAATCTCTATCAAATCTCTCCCCAGAGAACTCAAACCTACCTCCTTCCATGACTTATAAGAGAGGCTCACCCTCAAATTACTGAAAAAAAGGGAGGCAAGCTTTATCCATGATGCTTTGCATTTCCGTTCTTTTACTAAAACTTAAGTCTCTCGTTTCCTGTCCTTAGCAGTGGGTGACATGACTCCCCTCTCACCTATGCAAACAATCTGGCATCCTGAGAGCCTATTTTAAAACGTTATCTTCCTAAATTCACTCCAAAGTTACAAGAAAATTAGAGGAGACATGAATCAAAGCCAAAATGGATCCTGGAAAGCTATAAGGGATACATATTGATGTTTCAGGTACCTGGCGGGTTATCATGGTACTCGTGATTATCTGAGAGGCAGATAACCTTTACCCAGAGTCAGACATCCTTACCCTCAGAGCCTCAAGTGCCTCAGAGCCTTAGACCAAATGAGAAAGAAAAAGTCAAATAAGACCTCCACATGGCAAAGTGTACAAACAGCCCTGGCTTGTGCTCCTCCTCCTCTGAGAACCTGTCACTCATCCAGCCCAACTAGGTTTGCAGGAACCTTGTGTTGGACAGTTGACAAGGGATGGTCTTCCTTTAGTAGCAGGCTTGAGGAATTCAGCAAAAAGCAAACAGGAGTACACCTTGGAAGGACGTGCCCTTCCTCCTGCTCTGCTCTCATTCTGTCAGATAAAGGGGGTCACAAGCTCTCACACTGAAAGTACAAAGCAACCTGTATGAATGAGAGTCAGCCTCCCAATGACTCAAGATAACAGAAAGATTAGTTGCAGATTCTGAAATATCTAGACAATACATATATACATACATGCATGCACACATGCATGCATGTTTTAAAACATGGGAAAAGGATGCAATGTTTCCAAAGGGACCAGGATCTTTGAAATCTAGCAAAACCAAATCCACAATTTATCTGCATGTTCTCCTTCCCCATTTCTCCATTCCCAGAAAGACTCCCCCTTTTTTTCCTAAGGTCAAACTTTGAATTTGTGTTCTTTCAAGATTCATGAGGTTTTGGACTTTCATTATTCAGCTTTGGGCTTCTCAGATATCGTTGTGAAGACAAAGGTTGGCCAAGGTGCAGCCTGTTCTTAGGTGAAGTGTGTTACATCTGCAGTGAATGCTCCCACACAGGTCCATAGCCTGAGGTTTCTGTGGGACATGGATTTGTGGGGAGGTTGGTTCTACTCAACAAGTATGTTTAAGTTACCCAATGCTCACACATATTGTGTATATATAATACTAATTACACATATAGATATATACATATTGTATATAACATATAAATACATATAAAATATGCAACCTGAAAAGAATTTTATAGAGTCAAATATCCTCTATCTGATCAATTTTTAACTAGCATTTACATAATTCTAGAAAGAATCCTGCCTAACTCCAGTAACTTTATCTATCCCAAGGTCTAGTGAATCGTTGACTTACGTTCCACTTTTAAAATTAATTTAGCTTTTACATATTTATTTTGTGTGCTACCTTGTGTGTATGTGTGTGTGTGTCAGATAGATAGATAGATAGAGAGATCTACTATGGGGTCATTGGGATTGAAGTGAGCCATCATGCTTAGTGGCGAATACCCTTATCCACTGAGCCACTGAGCCAACTTACTGGCACCAAATTCCAATCTTCAGTGTTTTTTCTGGATACTTCTTATAAGTCAGACTGTAGTATCTATTCTCATTCTAGCCTTCCAGGTTATTTAAAGATAATGGACTCAAGAGTCCTTCTCATTGAAGTTTGGGGATTTTGTTCTTTTATTGCCTAACATGACTCTCTTATATAGATCTTCTGTACTTTATGGTCTTAAGTGTCTCAAAGCCATGGGCAAAATTGCCTACTTTGTAATATCTGTGTAAATGGGGTGGGCAAAGGCATGGAAATGGAAGTTTTCTGTGAGGAATTGTCCAAGGTTTGTTTCCAGTGTCAGTAGAGTTCAATATTAGTTCAGGCTCCTTCTTTGCATATGCATGTTCTCTCTCTCTCTCTCTCTCTCTCTCTCTCTCTCTCTCTCTCTCTCTCTCTCTCTCTCTCTCTCTCTCTCTCTCTCTCTCTCTCTCTGTGTGTGTGTATGTGTGTGTCTGTCTATCTGTCTGTCTTGGCACATGTGTGGAGGACAGAGGGATACTGGCAAGAGTTAGCTTTCTTCTTCACTCATGTGGATTCCAGGAATCAAATTCAGGTCACTGGGCTTGGCAGCAAGCACCCTGACATGTTGAGCCACGTTGTATACCTCTGCATTTTCCTTTCTTAGGCTGTAACGAGCTTTACTGCACACTATGTGGGGTAGGGGAAGTGCCTCAGCAAACCATGCAGAATGGGATTTTCACTCACTGACACGCTTCTGCTAAAGATACTCCTCGCTTTCAGCCATATTTCTGTTTTGGGTGAGAGTCTCATTATTAAGAAGAGCTTTTATTTCTGGCAATGAAGCCAGCATTTAGTCAGAAACACTAAGTCTATGTTTTCCTATTCTACTGAGAATGGTCAAAAGGACCCATTTGTTTTAATGAACCATCACCATGGCTTCTTTGCCGTGCTGATGTCTGAAGGCATGGCGACCTTTTCACTTGTCACACTTCTGGGCACCGAGAGATGACAGCATGTCAGTGCAGCTACACTCTCTGCCATGATTCCTGAAGCATCACAAATGGATGGGGTCATTTAACAGAGATGGGTACCAAGGAGAGGCTGTGAGAAAACTGCTAGCCTCAGAGCAAATCCAGACCCAGGACGGCTCAGGCCGAAGCTGTGTGCTGCGTGCTTTCCTCTAAAATTACTCATTAGGGCAGGTGCTGTTTTACATCAGGAGAACCTGGTTGGTAAGCTCTGCTCATTAGCCACAGTGCTACCCCACGGCTCCTTCAACTCTCAGCAAGCCTGCTGTTGTGTTAGGAGCATCTTCTGACCTACTTTCTAGTGGCTTAAAGATTCAGTCATGCAGGGTTGCTGCAGCCCCTGGCCAGGAAGTATGATCAGGCATTTCTCTGCCTGACTATAGCCCAGTGACAGGGATGTGATCTTAATATGACACTGGCAACGGTGAGGGTATTTGTATCATTGAAATGGGTAAATGCTAGAACCTGGCTTTTCTTCACGCCCTCCCGTTAGCAGTTAATTATTAAGACACTTATGAAAATAGTATTTGACTCAGTACTTCTCACTCTATCTAGTAACTTTAAAATGATTCCACTCTCCAGCTGAGAGTCTAGACCAACCTCAGGACTGACAAGCTTCACATTTTGGCTAACCCAACTCATCCCTTCAACCTTACAAAGAAGAAAAGAAAAAGCTGGAGAGGAGTGACTGCCAATGTTTCTAATTCAAATGTGAACCAGGGTGGGACCCAAATGGGCCTTACTCAGAATCATCAGGTCACCTCAGAAACAGGGGTGACCGGTTACAATGGATCATCTGGAATCTCTCGTGTCTGAAAATGCAAGTCTTATCTTCTGAGAAGTCACCGTTACTCCATTACTTTGGAAAAGAGATGGCAGAGAGGGTGTTGGACTAACAAGGAGGGAACACCAAGGCAGAGGTCATAGGGAATCCCTGGAAATGTTCTGAGTCATATGCGCATTTAGAAATATTTCAAATTTTATGCACATGGATACTTTGCCTACATGTAGGCCTCTATACCATGTGCATGCCAGGTGCTTACACAGGCCAGAAGAGGGCACTGAATCCCCTGGGACTGGAGTCATAGATTACTTGAAATTACCTTTGGGAACTTGGAAATGAACCTAGGTTCTTTGGAAGAGCAACCAGAGTTCTTAACTGCTGAGTGCTCTCTCCAGCATGAACACATTCTTGAAACTAGAGACAGAATGTCAAAAACCTACAAACCCATTGCTGGATTCACGGTCATGCACAGATTTCATGGTTTTTTTTTCTATTATTTTAGCAGAAAAACAACATCTTTCATATATGTAATCATCACTATGCTATTTCAGTTCTTCTTAAGTGAAAGTGTGAGTCAGTAAGGGTCTTAACTGTGAGACACAAAGATGGAAGTTGCCTTCAGGGACCCTGCTGCTTCAAGAGGACAACAGAGGGAGCCTTGTTGTGTCCCATGTAGTCAAGGTTCTGGTTCCCACAAGATGAAAGATGCATCTAGGTGTTGACTATTTCAGGCCCTTTTTGTACATGTCACATCAAACAAAGAAGTGACCAAGAGCCTGGCTCAGGCCCTTTTTGTTCATGTCACATCAAACAAAGAAGTGACCAAGAGCCTGGCTCCAACCTCGTGTAGTAGCATTGTGAACTGAGTAGTGCATATGTGCTTGACTCCATGGGCCTCCATTTCCTGGTTGACTCCAGAAAGGTAGATGGGACCAAATGTATTGGTGTATTGGTGACGTGTTCCACCAGTAACCAAAATACCAGGCAGAAAAAAAAAATACAACTACAGGAAGACAGCTCATCATAGTGGAGAGGGACAGACACCCTGTCACAGAGGGGAAAAGCAATGACAGCGGCTTTGTGTCAGAGGGCTGTTCATACAATAGTAGATAAAAGTGGAGAACATGGCTGGAATCTTCACAAGTGTGATCATACTGATCTACTTCTGCCAGGCCCCATACCGTAAAGACTAGCTTATGAGGGTCTGGGGAGATGGTTCCACACCTAAAGGTACTTGCTGCCAGGATAGCAACCTGAGAACATCCTTGACAATACAAGTCAGCCCCATGATGACCAAGGCTTTCTCCAGCTCAGAACCTCTGTCTCTTCTTGCCATCCCCTCCCCCTCTGTTCTCCCATCCTTCTTCCCTCACATTCCCATTTTTCTTCTTCTCATGGATGTTTTCCAAGGAATTCCTACGTGCATGGTCAGTCACAAGTTCTCCACAGGAGCTAATGCTGACACCTGCTGTGTGCTCTGAACTTCCATCTATGTGACTGTGGCTACTGTAGGGACCTTAGACCAATGAGTCCCTGTAGTGTTTCTCCTCAGGGTCCTTGGGTTCTATTTTACTCCATATGCCAGAATTTTCTTCTTCTTCTTTTAAAAACAGAAATAATACTCAACAAAAGTCTAGACAACACTTTCTATCAATGGACACTTTGGGGTTAATGATTCCTGATTCACAGAACAATATAGTTTTATAAGCCTACAGAAAGAACTGTGTGAGGAAAATGGATGCATGTTCTTTGCCTGCTTCCCCTCAGCTGCTCAAAGGCCAACCCACCCCTTCTTGTTTGGGGCCTCACCTTCTCTGCTCCAGTCCTGTTTCCTCATCTACAAGAACAGAGACCCATAGATTCCCTAAGCTCTGATGACAATTAATGAGATTATTTTGGAAGGACCCAGTGTGGGGTGTCTGAAGAAAGGCCTTGCAGAATCCCAGGTTGCGATTATCGTTGCTGTAGGGTCATAAATGCCTCCTGCCCAAATACTTATTGTTCATAAAAGTTTTAGGGAGCGAGGCTGCCTACTGGGCAGCTCTAATCCCTATAAAGAAAATGATTCCTCCTGCCGGGAATTAATAAGTTCTTAGCCACACTGAAATATCTTCGCGGCTGGGTTATTATACTTACATAATGAAGTTACTTTGATTATAACCATTAATCAAGTTCGTGTTTCCAAGCTAAAGTGTGTTGTATTTGATGCTAGGCTTTAACAAGAAGGATAGTATCCCCATTTTCTGGCAGTGGGGCCAGGCTGGCTGACATGATTAAACCTGTCAGGGCAATGACACAGAATGCTTAGGCTTCATATCAGATTCACTCTGAAGTTGCTTCTTGTCTGTTATTGGAAGAAATTTGATTTATTTTGCATGACAAGCATGAATATTAACCAAGATATATTAAAATGGTATTTTTTTTCCATTCACAAGGAGATGGAGCAAGCCGCTACTTCCTTATACTTTTTTCCCTTTCCCATCTGGTTACGAGCATAAATACTCTGTTTTTGACTAATAGAAAAACTCATTAATAATTAGAGGAAAAAAAGTGACTAGTAAATAGACTCGCACTGCCTGCTGAAGTGACAGTAAAAAAAACAGGTAGAAAAATTGTCACAGATCATGGCTTTATGCAAAACAAATGGGGTTAGGATATTGATTAGAAGGTCATGGGTAGTGTTTTAATCAATCTCCTAGACAATGACCCTCCTAGAATTCACATTCCCTTGGCACCCCCTCCCACATCTTCCAGAGCCACCAGACCATATGACCATGGATATGGCTGAAGCAGTCAGTGGCCTATGCCTCCCAGATGAGATCATAGAATGTCTGTGACCTCCATCTTGGGTGTGGCCTTCCATCACTGGCTGTAGAGGAACTGCTATGATATCACCAGGACGCTCTGGCTGCCTACTGCAGGGCCATGAGAAAGATAGATGTCAGGCTGTCTCTGACTCTCCTTGAGCTTGGAAATGGATTTTCTCTCAGCTACTTTCGTCCTCATCAAGTATTCTGATACAGTTTTCAGAAAGCAAGCAGTTTCCATGGAAACAGAGCCAGCAGTTTCCAGGTGGCTTGGGGATGGACACAGGGAATCACTGGGCCCCAGGCTGTGATCTGGCTTTTAAGCAGGTGCTTCGCATGAGCATGCTGTTTGTCATGGAGAAACAAAGAGGATGGACCGTCATCCTCATTAGAAGCACTGGCTGGTGTGTTCTATACCATGATGCGTCATTGCCCGGGCACCTAGCCTGGGACACCCTGGAGCTCCCTGACAGCAGAATGTAGGCTCTCTCAGGTATTCCAGGGGCTTCCATCACCTGCAGACTCTTGTCCATGTAGGGCCAAGCACTAAATCTTGTGTCCTTCCTGCCTTTGAGTTGATAAGCGTCATAGCATTCTTTTAAATTTCAGAAGTGTCTTCTACTTTTAAAGCCACATTTGGGCTCTCTGTGTGTCATTATCCAGAATGCTTTCTTCATTAATCCAGTAACTAATGCTCCCATTCACTGGCACAGGGGACTGGTGTGTTTGTATTTGGCATTCACCTTTGTGTTGTTATTTACTGAGTATCTTTATCAACCGACTCTATGAGTGTCACAATGGTGATGGCTGATGCGGATGCTCACAATTTTATAAGCTTTTAGTCTTTACAGCAACTCTAGGAAGCAGGCACCAATGTGCACTCCATTTTAAGATTCAGAGAATGAGGCTCTGTCAGGCCCACTCCTCTAGGTTCTCAAGACAGTTTAGCACCAAGGGGAAAATGTAATGCACACAGCTGACACTTCCCCCACCTGTGTTTGAATTCATGAACAACTCAGTGCAGCCTTGCCTGGTTCTGAATTGTTTATAAAACTAGCACCATGCTCTTATATTTCTCTGTGCCTTGCTTTTCATGTTATGCTATGTAGGTGTCTACAACACGTATTAACAAACAGTGCCCAGTGATTTCTTTCCATTGTTGCATATTTCCTTGCATGAGGTATTCTACAGTTTGTTTATTGCGATTTTTGGTTTGGTGGCTTTTTTGGAGGTGGTAGGTGTTTGTGAGTATCTGTGTGGGATGAGCACATGTGTGTGCATATTCACACATCTGTAGGTGCATGCATGTGTGTACATGTGTATACATGCCTGTGAAGGCCAGAGGGTGATGTCTGCTGTTTTCCTTAATTAGTGTACACCTCTTCAGTGAACGTAGAGACTGCCAAGTTAGTTTGTGTAGCTAACCTACACATGGTGCTATTTTTATAAACAATTCAGGACCAGGCAAGGCTGCACTGAGTTGTTCATGAATTCATACACAGGATCTCCTGTCTCCACACTAGCAAACTGAAGGCCACCCTCACCTGCCATTCACATGGGTGCTGAGGACCTGAACCCTAGTCCTCAGGCTTGCATGGTGAGTCATAATCTCTACCGTAGTCTTCAGATATTAGCCACTGCCAACTCTGAGCGCCGTTGTGGGTGAAGCATCATTTTTTTTTTATTCATGAGTTGTCCACAGGTAGTTAGAGAGGCATTTCCAGTCATGGTCTGTGAGTATCTACAAATTTATAAGACTTTGTATCTTTTCAAGATGGTTATACAAACTTTCAGGTCCTCAGGCATGGGTGCTATTCTTTGTTTAAGAACTCAGTTCTCTAGGAGTAACTCTGAACTGTAGCATTAACCATTACCTGGGGACTTCCTAGAAATGTGCATTCTACACGCACCATCCGCAAGAAATCTGTAGAAATCCTCTGCTGTTACTGTACTTGCTGAAGCAGGACAGTCACTGCCGAGGCCTGTTCTTCCCTCCACCATGGAGGCTAAAGCCTGCATCAGACCAGCACAGGAGCTGGATGTAAGCTCCCTCCATCTCACAAGCCTAGGTGATGCCCTGATCCTGCTCCACCTCATCTGTCAAATGAGCACAATGCCAGTGTCCCCTACCTCCCACCACTCATATCCGGGAAGCCTTCCAGTCTGAAAAGTGGGTGATCTTAGCAACAGTTCCTTCAGGTGAGATGTACATCCCCAGTTGCTTTTCCCACCTTTATTATACACTGTTCTGTGACAAAGAAGCAGAGACTCTAAGAAAAAAACAAAAAGCCACATGTAGGTGATGGCTTTAGAGAAACCGTGCAGGCTTAAGACTGTAGTGTAATTTGTGTGTGTATGCATGTTTGTGCATGAACACGTGGGCGGATGAGCTTGCATGAAGAGGCCAGAGGTTGACCTCAGGTATCTTCCTCAGATCGTCTTCAACTGTCAACCCACAGCAGTAGTCTTTCTGAGAATAGTTATCAGAGTCCCCTTGCAAGGCCAGCAGGATGTTACCACATTCTTTTCAGCTGAATTATCATAAAGTCTTCCTCCCAAATTTTATACAAAACCCAAGACTAAGTGCAGTTTTTTTGCAGCCTGTATTTGAAAATGAATACATGGCTATCACTTTCTTATTTAGCAGTGTTTTTAAGCTGGGGGACCTTAAGGTTCTCATATAGCTCTGTGAGCTTGTCAGATCCTACAGGTATTATGAGAGGATCCTTGGCTGAGTGTCTGTGGAGACATAAGCCAGGCTGGATCTGTCTTTAAATGAGACAACATAACCTCGGAAGGAGCAGAGAGCTCAGCCTGCTGAACAGGAAGTCACTGCTTTTCCCTTCCTCATTCAAAACTGTCACACACACACACACACACACACACACACACACACACACACACACACACACATATGCACACACCTAAAACCAATGCTCTTCCTTGCACTACATGTAAATCCAGAAGCCCAGCTGCGTACATTTGGTGTCCTCTCAGAGAAACATAACCAGCCAGGAGTGAGCATCACTTCTATGCCTCCTGTCTGTTCATTGTTGCCTCTGAAAGGAAGACAGAAGGGGTGGGGCTAGTCAGCAAACGTGCTGTTAAGGAGGAGGTGTTTTATGACCTGGTGCTCTCAGAGGGGGTTTAGGTTCCAGAGGCCTGTGAAGCGACATGTATAACTGTCCCTCCCAAGGGAAGTGAGCAGGCTCTAATTGAGGTATTGATGGTTCTAAATGAAGCATAAACCTGCTCGGAAGATGGAGGGAAAAATGAGCACCACTGAGCGGTGCATGCTGGGTGGGACCCATGCAGCTTTCAGCCACTATTCATCCATGCATGAGTGAGCTCCAGAACCCTGAGACTTAGGTCACCCCGGACACTTGGTCTTAAGCTAAACAGGGAATTCCTGGGTGAGGCACTAGAAACCATGTCCCTCTCTCTTCACTGCTCCAGTATCCTTCCATATGAAGGTTATCATGATCCCATACCTACAATCCATATGTACAAGGCCAACCATAAGATCAAACACATACAATTCACATGTATGATCCCACACATACTAGCCCACACATATGATTCTACATACTCAAGACTGGGTGGGGAAAGCTGAAATAGTACTATCCTCTCTATTCATGTGTGGTGTGTGTGTGTGTGTGTGTGTGTGTGTGTGTGTGTGTGTGTGTGTGTTTATATGCTCATATGTGTGGATGCCATAGGGCAACCTTAGGTGCCATTCCTGCCTCAATAAATAAAGTGGAGAGAGACCAAGGACTTGTCAACCTCAGATTTTTACCTCTATGCATACCCATATTTGCATATGCACAGACATATGTGTACACCAAACATATGAATATGCACATATATGTATGCACATACATACAGACCAACATCTTTATACCATTAAGTCCATTTGCTAAATTTTATCCTATGAGATTGATTACATGCATGTACACAGTTTATTCAGAAGATCATTTCCTATAGCCTGCCAGTGATCACAGGAACACTGAAGCACATACAACACCAGTGTTTATAGGTATTTAAAAATATTGTCTAGACAAGATAATGCTTGTTCAAGAAACACTCAGAACTATATTTAAAACTCATACACATGCCTGTGTGTTTGTGGTAGACCTTCCATCACAAGAGAAAGCCTTTCTTGCTTTTGGGGTATGCTCAGATTGTATCTCTGTGTCCCATGTAAATGGCCAGGCAGGCATGATGCATATGCTTGCCACCCCAGTGCTAAATAAACAGAGGACTGCTGGGGCTTGATGGCCAGCCAATCTAGTCTAATTAGCATCATATCAGCAAGAGAGCTTTCTCAAAGAGTGGAAGTCCTCCTGCGGATGACTTCTGAAGTATCCTCTGGCCATAAGTGCACATGCATGTGCACTTACAGTAGGCACACATACACACAGAGAGGGAAAGAGAGAGAGAGAGAGAGAGAGAGAGAGAGAGAGAGAGAGAGAGAGAGAGAGAGAGAGAGAAAGTAGAAAGAAAGAGAAGGGGAGAGAGAGAGGAGAGAGAGAAGAGAAAGGGAGGAAAGAGAGGAGAGAGGAGAGAAAGAAAGAGAGTGAGAGAGAGAGAGAGTGAGAGTGAGTGTCTGAGATGGTTCAGCAGGTAAAAAAATCTCTTCCATAGAAGCCCAATCATCTGAATTCACTATCTGGAACTGGTGGTAGAAAAGATCTCATTTGCTGCATTTGTCCTCTGAACTTCACATAGACCATAGCACGTGTATCCCAATTATCTCCCCCCTCCTCTCTCTCTCTCTCTTACACACACACACTAATAATAATAAAATAAAAATTTATGATATATCACATACATGGAATGAAAAAATATCTGTGCACAGAAGAATCAAATGTTAAGTCTGCTTCTGTTGGCTGGGGAAATGACTCAGGGGAGATTGTCGAAGTGCTTGTACTGAAATGGAAGGGGACCTGAGCTTGGTCCCCAGCACCTATGTGAAAAAGCTAAGTGACATACACTTGTAAGCCCAGTGCTGGGGAAGTAGAGGCAGTAGGGTTCTAAAGGCTCACTGGCCAGCTAGTGTAACTGAACTAATGAGTCCCAGATTCATCGAGAGATTCTCCTTCACAGAATATGTGGAATAGAACTGAGAAAGTCGCTTGACTTTCTCACTCACATGCGTACATACCCACCCACATACTTATTATTAGCACACACACAAGAACATGTAAATATACATGCAAAGTACTTTTATGAGTTCCATATTTCTTCTCAACCCATACCTTTGTGTATAATCTACATCAAACATGAGTAAAGAAATAAAATTGAAATATCTTAAAAGAGAGCACACACCACATCATATTCGATTTCTACATTATATTTTTTTCTCATTTATCTGAATGCTTTATAATAAACACATCATTTCTCCAAACAGAAAGAAAAAAAACACTATTTCGCTTTTGGAAAGAAAATCAACTAAACCCCAAGCCCCTCAACCTTCGTGGCTCACGTGTATGATTCCCTCCTGACAGGGGTTGAATGCCCCTCAGCATCCCTGTGCCCAAGCTGAATCAGGCGTGAGCTACCATCAAAGGAAGTGTCAGCAAACCCCTGCGGACACACAGAACTGCAAACTGCTTTTCCCGATGTCAGGACTTCTCAGGGAGCTCACACTGCTGCATTTGCTCATGGCCAGAAGACTCATCCAGCAGGAGAAAGGTGGGGAAAGTCTCTAGTTCCCCGATTTCTTCTCACCGCTTCAGACATCAACCTCAAACAGTCAGCCTGACACTGGAGGGGCCTCTAAGAATGGCGTGGCGGACATAGGAAGCATCCTTTTTACTGGAACTAAGTAAAGATCTCCAGTACAGATAGTCCCAAAGATAAGGTGTAAGCTACTGTGACTTCTCTTGGGAGGCTTGGCGAACAAAGGAGCTGGCAGCTACATGAGGGGGTGCTATTCTGAGACCTGCAATTAGGATTAATTATAGGGGTAATGTTCTGTGGACTCAGAGAGGAAGCCTTAGCCACTTGGACAATGAGCAATTTTACCCCACATCTTCTGTTGCTGGGGGCCTCAGTTGGTTGCTATGTTGGATGAAATGAGTGCACCTGGTTCTTCCTTGACAACAGCCGTGCCAGGAGGTTCCCAAGGAAAGAGAGAAGGGAGGGCCAGTGAGGAGACTGGTGTGGCTAAGCCCAGACCTCGGAACTAGCCCAGCATGTCGGGCTTTGAACCAACCAATCATGAGAAAGCAGCATCCAGTATGAGGACTGGCTTCATGTTTTCTAGAGTCTGTAGATACACCTGTGCCTGTCCTGTAGGCTTCTTGACCTCCAGTACCACTCATCTTGTTCACTCTTAACTGTATGGTTTGGTTTGGGTCATTTGTCCATTGTTTGTCTTGAGATAGGGTCTAAGTCTGTAGCCCTGGTCTTCCAAGTGTTGAGGTTACAAGTATGACCCACCATTCCTAGTCTGTGTGGGCTATTCCAATGATACCTAAACTACCCTTTTCTATGCTTTTCCTTCACATTCCAAAAGCCTGAAGAATAAGTACCACATGCTAACTGATTGTGTCACTGGAGCATCTGCCTGAAGGGTATTTTCAATCGCTCAGCATACTGTCACATGACCCATGTGAAATCCCCCACTCTCGCTAGTCCTGCATCCCAGACTCAAGCTTGGATGGATTTTTGGACCTACAGCCAGTCAGGGCCTAGAACCTTTAATGTTTTATATCAGAAATTTTCCAATCAGCTTTTTCCTTTCAGGTTCCATGGCCATTAATTACCCTAGCTCAAGTCACAATCAGCATGCCAGGGCTGGCGTGTGACTTTCCTGGGTCTATCTCTTAGGCCTCAGCCAGCCTCAGATTCCTGAACTGCCATTTCCACCTTTGGCATCTTTCATGGCAATGCCCAGTGGTACCTTGCTATCCAGCAGGATTCAATACTCAAGGCCTGTAACTATAGACACCTTTTTATCCTGCTGAAACCCTGTCTTGGTGATCAACTCCCTCTCCCTCCACACAGCCACTGGTCTTGCCCTGGGACACCTCTAGTATTTTTCTCTCTGTCCCACTCAGCACGCTGTAGTCTAGAAGAAAATTCTTCCTGTCCAGGCCTTGTGGAAAATGTCTCTATTTCTGGAGTCTAAATGGCACTGTTCAGCTGGCAGCCAGCTCATATCCTACCTATCCCCTTACCTTTCTGTGATGATCTGTCCTCCCTAGGGTCCTGGACATTTAATGAACACATCACAGTTAATGAACATGCAGACCCACCTGTGCTCTCTAGCATTCATTTACCTTAATTATTCATTATGAAATGCAAATCTCCCAGGAAGCTGCAAAGCTCCTGTGGAGTCCTGTATGCATGTCACCCAGTTCTCATACTGTGATTTGTATGAAGTTGTGCCATTATATTAAAAGCAGGAAATGAGCATTAGAACATTACCCTTCCAAGCTACACTTGTGTAGCTTGTGTGTGTGTGTGTGTGTGTGTGTGTGTGTGTGTGTACTGTGGGTACACATGAGTATGGTGTGTGATTATTTGTGTGTGTCTGCATGTCTGTGTACATGTGTGTATAGTGTATTTGTGTATTTATATGTATATGTGTATGCACCTGCATATATGTGTGCATGTAAAATTCTATATAACTTCATCCCATTACAGTAAAGGTAGACAGATGCTCCATTGCCCACAGAGCTCCTTGTTATAATCATCTATATTTCTACTCAGCTCTATCTTCACCTTGTCCCCATCCTCTGGGAAGTGCCTGTTTAATTTCTGGAATACTTAATAAACACAATCACGTGAGGTTAAATCTTTTTTTGAAAGTATATTTTTACTTCCTTTATGTGTATGTGTGCTTTGCCTGTATGTATGTCTGTTACCTACAGTGGACAGAAGAAAGCATTGTATCCCTTGAAACCATAGTTACAGAAGGTTGTGAGCTGTTATGTGGATGCTGGGAATTGAACCTGGATCTTCTTAGAGAGCAGCCAGTGTTCTTAACCACTGAGGCATCTCTCTCTAGTTGCAAGGCTCACTTTTAAAAAGCTAGCACTACGTTCTAAAATCTACTCAGTTTACTTTCTCGATGCTGCATTCTCTTTTCTTGCTTAGCAGTGAGAGTCCATTGTTTAAAAAGATGAGTTTTTAAGACTTCCCACTCATTAAGAACATTGGGTCTTCTACAAGTTTGGGTGCTTATTATGGCTTATGGGAAAATGCACTATGAAGATTCCTACAGAAGGATATTTTTGATGAGACAGTTTTCAGATCTCTTGGATAAATGCCTAAAAATTTAACTGCTATGTCACACAGTATACAAACATCTCATTTTATAGGGAATTATTCAGCAGTTTTCAGAGAGGCTAGACCATTTGACATTGCCACCAGCAGTATTTGAGACCCATTCACAGTCTCCAAATCTTTGCTGGAATGTGACATTAGAGTTGGCTTTTATTTTTACAATTTTCATAGGTGTGTGGTGAAATATTTCATTTTTAATATGTACACATGCCTATTCATAAACTAATGTGCAAGTCATAATCCCAAAGGCAGTGATGCTTCCTTTGTGTGCCTATGTGAGTGTGGTGTGTGTTGATCTTTCTTTACCATTTGTGGGAGATTGAAATTCTATAAAATCTTTTGCTTAAGAGGAAGGATTTCAAGAAAGACAGAGAATAAGCCATCAGCCCACCACATAGGGACCCTTCTGCTGCTAAAGGTGTTTTCCTGTGACTGGATCAAGACAAATCTGGAAACAGATGTAAAACTGTGGACATGTATTTGAACAGAACATGAGAGTTAATGGTAGTCGACCTGAGATCTAAGTCTGAGTCACACACCCTGCTTTCTATGTACAATAATTGAAGCTTGCAGTGTACATGCACGTGAGTCTTCAGTTGAGTCTTTCACCAGGAATTTTGTCTTTCATTTTTGATAGTTGATGTTATTTCATCCTTGATGGTTATATTATCTAAGTCTTTGGTGCCTATAGTGGTTTGCATGGGTTTGAACCCCATAGACTTGTGTGTTTGAATGGTTGGCCCATGAGAAGTGGCACTATTAGACATGTGTCCTTGTTAGGATAGGCATGGCCTTGTTGGAGGAAATGTGTCACTGTGTTGGGTGTGTGATCATTTTTGGGTTTGTGATCTTTGAGGTCCTATGCTCAAGCTCCATGCAGTAAGGAAGAGACCCTCCTTCTAGCTGCCTACTGAAGGGAGTCTTCTGCTACTGCCCTTGGATCAAGATGTGGAACTCTTGACTCTTTCCGGCACCATATGCCTGCATGCTGCCATGCTTCCTACTACAATGATAATGGACTAAATCTCTGGAATTGTAAGCCAGCCACAATTAAATGTTTTCCTTTAGAAGAGTTGCCTTGGCCATAGTGTTTCTTCACAGCAATGGAAGCCCTAACTAGGACAATGCCCCTGTTCATTCTTTGCTTGGCTAATCTACCAAAAGTTAAGACAAATTCTCCTACATCCTGTAGTTTTAGCAGATATTCTTTTTGTTTTTTTAAACTTTAAAACATATAAAATTTTTGTTTACATGGTAATATTTCACAGAGATCAAAATAAACTGAGATATTCTATTCTCACCCTGTCGTCTCTCCCTGGCTCTATTAGAGAACTTGACACACACAGGTGCCCACTTTCTTGTGTGTATTTCTCATATCTTTCCACAGATAGAAGCAATGGCACACAAGTCGCATGTGTGTTTGGTCTTTCAAGGCCTCTTACTGTGGATTATTGTCTGCTCATTTGGCTAAAGTGAAACCATTTTCCTAGGCTGGATTCAGATGCTTTCTCCTCCAAACCCTGCTGTACTCACAATAAAGATGCTGCTGTCTACTTTTGGGTTTGTACATCTCACATGCACTTTATTATGACATCTCAAAGAAGGAGGGTTTCTCCTCCAAGGCAGAGCATGTCAAATGTGGCAGGTGCTCTGAACTCAAAGGGGAAACCCCACTGTTTGAAATCTTCAAGTGCTGAAGTCTCTTAAGTTCTGTGCCAAAGTTAGTGGATAGAGGGGGCAGGCAACAGCACTCTCTGGCCCAATGGGCATGGAACAGAGCACATCTTATTGAGACTTACTGCAGCAGTTTTCTCCCTACTCCCTCTTTTCCTCCCTCCTTCCATCTCTCTTCCCTCTCTTCCTCCATTCTTACCACTCTCTCTTCTTCTCCCCTCCAAACATTTTCTTCTTACATAACAATATCAGCATCATTTGGTTTGGACAGAGCCACAGAGCTTCAGGTATGCAGAGGCTGGGCTGAGTCTCCTCAGAGGACTAGGTCTTTAGTTCTCTCAGAACCACCTACTGTCACCTTCCCCTTCTAGGAAGGCTTCCACTCAGCCTGAAGTCCTCAAAACGTCCAGAGCAAGGCTCTCATTAGCTCTTGGAGCATTTGAACCTTGAGTTGATGTTTTGAGTCACTACTGAGTCTCCTGCTTTCCAGGAGTAATGATATCAGCAGAATGCAGAGACCCCAGGAGCCCACAAGCCTAAAACTTGGGACTAAGGGCACCTACCAGCAGCTGTGTCCTGAAATATTAGCCCATGAAGGGAACAAAAATGAGTGATGCTTCGCTTCCTGGAAGATCTGTACCTATTTCTAGAGAAACCATGGGCATTTATGCCCTCTACCAGCCTCCCTCCTTCACCTCTACAGGCAGACTTGTGATTCCTCAGCATCCTACAGTGAGGAGGCTAACCGGGGAGCTGACCTTTGGTGTTCTTTCTCCCATCTTATGTAACTTGATGTTTAAGATGCTTTATCAAGCCCCTTTCTTAGTTACTCTCTGCCATGGCTTTCACCTTTGGGACCTTTCAAATGCCCTTTCCGAACAAGGGGGCTTGTTCTGAACAAGCTTGGAGAAGGACACTGGTGCTATTACTTTTTTAGTATCTTTTGGTTTTGCCAGAAGCCTTCTCCCAGGACCTGCTGTGGTACTGTCAGTCTTTGTCCCTATGGACTTTAGTTTCTAAGCAGACAATAACCACCTAGACCATGGCAACCAGGAAGAAAAGAAGGCCCCTCTTGTTATTTCTCTGGTGAACTCAAGTGGCTTACATCCAGCCCAACCTGGATGTCTCCTATTCAGCTTGCCACATGTGCTAAGCATCCTGGTCACCACAAGAAGAAATCATTTAAAGCACCCAGTGAATGTGGGCCTTTATTCTAAGACACGCATGCCCCAAAAGCTCGCAGGTAGACCACAGGGTGGTGAATGCAGGTAACATAAAGAGCTAGTCTGCTATGCTTCTCAATCTACAAGGAAGATTTTGTGCTGTTAGCATTTAAATCAGGAAGCCTGTGCTTGTCTAAACAAGTAGGCCCAGTGTATAACGAACAAGTGACATTTGTCTGAATGGTTTATAGAAAGGTAAAATGGCCTCTTCCTCCTTTGTGTAAGACTGTAACACTTAAACCAAAAACTCTCAAGAAAGGTCTAGCCACAAAAGTATATTCATGTCGATATCCTTGCTATAAAATTTCCAAAAAGCAACTCAACACAGAGTCATTTCTTCTGATCCCTGACCCAAAACATGATCCATTTTTGATGAAATTTATATGAAGCCAGTTGTACCTAGAAAGAGTTAACAGAATGCCTGCAAGAAAGGCGTGCCTGTTTCAGAGTCCCATTTGAAATGAGAGAATTAGTTGCATGTCTTCTATCTATCCCCAATCAGTGCCAAAGCCAGTGAGAGTCTCAAGTGTGAAAGTGTTGAGCCACTGTTAGAGATTTGTATCACCACCTGAATATTAATTCCCTAGAAAATGTGTTTTGCACCTGAAAGGCAGAGGGCAGTGGTCCGGAAGGCAGCACAGGTGACCATAGTAACCTTGACTGGGAAATTGGAATGGTCACTTGCTCCCTCACCCGAATTGTCATTCCCTGAGCATGTATGTGATGGCACAGAAGAGACATCTTGCAGGACCAAATTCCAAGTGTCATTTTGAGGCTGTGACTGTTCTGTGTCCGTTACCTTATTTTTAACTTCAGTTTCCATAGTGAAAAAGGATGATCACATGTGAACAGTCAACCAAAACAAATAATCCTGTTTCCAAGGCCAAACTCAGCAATAGACGGCTCATGTCTGACTCTGAAACACAGGATGGCTCCCACTTCTCAGATGTCCAAGAATTATAATTCAAGATTGTCTTGTATTCCATCCCTCATAAGACATTTATTTCTTAACATTTTTGTTACATTTCTTGTGACTGTATTTCTGATTATGAGTGAAATGAAGCTTGAGTTTAAAACTTTAGAAAATATAGTTGGTAATGTAGCTTATGGACAGAGGGGTCAGTATTTATGATGTCCCAGGCTCCATTGCCTAGTAGCAAAATAAATGGATGGATGGATAGATGGATGAATTAGTGCATAAAACTGTACAGAAACACTCTGGAGAGAAGCAGCCACCCATCTACCAATCAGTCCTTTCTCACTGTGAACATTTGATTTCTTCATCCTGTAGGGATTATACTATTTCTCCTTAAGATCCCACTTTAAGTGATTTAGTCTTATATCTATACATCTCTCATCCCTCATCCAAGAAGCTTGTATTTCCAGTAAATGGCCCCAGTGACCCACAAGCGACCCGCATGAAAGGAGAATGAAGAATATTCCTTTCTAAAGGGAGCAAATATGATGCCCCCTCAAGACCCAAGGATCATTATAGAAGATGGGGAAGAAAGAGTGTAAGAGCCAGAAGCTGTGAATGGCCACAAGGAAATACTGTGTTCTGGACACAGCAGGGCAGATACGCATATGAACTCCCAGTGCTTGAGACAGCATGCACAAGACCTGTAAAAGCCCGACTACACTAAAGACAAGCATGCTGACACACACAGTCCCACCCCCAACCAGAGAGCTCTTGGCATCTGATAGATAATAGGAGAGGTAAAGACAGTTCTTGTGCAAGGGAGGCCCTTGGTAAGTTGATCACACTCCAGTGAGAGGCCACACATCCAAGAATATTTGGGCAGCACAAATTGGTCTTGAAGGATTTAAAAAAAAAAAGAGAGACAAAATTGGATGAGTAGAGAAGGGGAAACCAGGGATAAAGCTGGGGGTAAATATGATTTTAAAAGTGTATATAAAACTCTCAAAGAGAGAATAAAAATAAATAATAAAAAAGAAATGGAGTTTTTAATATATTTAGGTGTCTTCTGTGTATATTAAGAGGCTGTGTTTTAGCTATACCTTAATATGACTACAAACCAGTGAATCAGAACAATAAGGTAACAGCCACCCACGTGACCACTCCCTTGGTTTCTTAGGCACCATTATGAAGTGGTGTGAGGTTACTAGTTGCATAAGTCTCTATGTAACACCTTTTTCTTCTTTTCTATAATTGGAATGGACATGTTGTATCAACTATGGTGGGCATTTTATGACCATTTTACATCTTGCCAAATTGCCTTAGAGAAAATTTCCCACCAAACACCACATCAGAATGAAAGTCTTTGTGCCCATCTGTCAATACTTAATATTATCCTCTGGGGGGCACCTTTATATACACATTCATTGGTAATGTCAGTACTCTATAAAATGTGGTCTTCCTCTCATCCAGCATTCTATTTTGCAGTCAATATGTCATTCTAAAATTAATACTAGTACCCATGATTACATTCTATTATATATTTAATTTTGTCACATATTCTAAATACAACTTATTGAATATACTCAATACTATTCATATGTAAACATATTTCCCTTTCATATAAAATACTAAATAGTTAAGAATCTATGGGGTACTCATAGAAAATCTCAAATAAGATTTAAAAAAAAATAAGATTCCTAGGATATATGTGTGTGTGTGTGTTTAGATTTTTCTCCTTCACCCTTTTCTCTGTTTCTGTCTCTGCTATGGTATTAGCTATTACACATAACCTTCCTCCTGTTTTTATAGGATGTTTTCCAGGGAGCAGGAGTTGGGGATATATGGACAACACACAGACACACTGGGACACAGTTGATGTTTACACATGAGCAGCCTCCACCGTTTCCTTGAACCAACCTCATACAACTATCCCGAAACAGTGAGTCAAGAATCAGAAGGCTCGCGGAGGCAAATAGGCAAGCTGGAGTCAATGAACAAAATGTAAAGAAAGATACTGAATTGGGTGTGCAATTGAAAACTCAGTGGCTGTTGAGTATGAAGTGACACCCATGGGCTCATGGACTTACCCATTTGGTCCCCAACCCTTAGGCCTCTTTGGAGAGGATGTGGAACCTTTGGGTTTTAGGCTGCATCTAGAAGTAGACTGCTTGTGATAGATCTTCCTGGATACATTTGGTCTGGTTGTGAGATTGTTGGCTATGGTCCTGTGAGGGGCAGTATCCTGGGTTCTGTCTGCTATGCTCTCCCCTGTATGACAGACAGACAATTCTGAAACCAGGAGGCAAATAAAGTTCTCTTAAGTTCTTCTGTCAGGAATTCTGTCATAGTGATGGGAAAATATAACCAATACAGAAAATTGATACTGAGAAGTGGGGCCGGGGCGGGGGCAGGGTGTAGTTAAGATAAAATCAGACCACAGGGGTCTGAGACCTTTGGAACTGGTTTGTGGGAGGAATCTGGACGAATTTACAGATGTGGATGAGAGAAGCCATCACACATTGCGAGCTGTAGCCAAGGTACATTCTGTTGAAAATTAGGAAGCCCAGATTTGTGATGGGAATTGTGCAACTACGAGGTTTCAGATGGGAACAAAAAGCTGTTGGGAACTGGACTAGAAACCATTCCAGTAATAGCCAGAGAAAGAATCTGACCTAGCCATGTCCTGAAAACCCAAGTGAGCCTGGATTTATAAGTATTGTACAAATTACTTTGGTGGGTGAAATCCCAGAGCCTCCAGGTTATGCTCGTTGCTGGCTTTCCCAAGTCAGGGAGAACTGAGAGGAAGAACTCGGAGCTGACAGATGTATAAGAGACCAAGTGCACATGGAAAGGACAGGGTGTGTAAGGGACAGTTTCCGACAAAGCAAATGCTGTGCACAGAGAGGCAGCCATTGCTACAGAGAAGCTGTGCACTGAGACAGCAGGAAGGAGTTTCTGTGGCAGGACTCTGCCTGCCTGGGGCTCTAGAGTGGGACTGTTGAGCTGCCCTGGTGGGTAACGGTGCTTCCTACCTGACATGAGTTGGACCCCCGACATCCACAGGAATCAGGAAGGATCTGATTCCTGCAAACTACCCTCTCAGTTTCACACATGCACCACAGCATGCACACATACATGCATGAACACACGAGGACATACTTGAACATGTGAATAAAATATATTCTTAAAAATATCCAAGGTGTAAAACTGAAAATTCATTTAGACATTCCTTCAAAAGGAAGCACCGTGGTCTTATGTGCAGATTTTGTCACCAAGGGGAGTGCTTCCCCCAGGTCAGCCTTGAAGGGATTTGGAGGTCACTGCAGCTGTGTGCCAAGCAGCCTCCATGCCTCAGAGCTTGAAATTCTCCATGTGGTGACAAGTCTTCAGGTATGCACATTGCAAGAGTTATAGGGTCATGGAGCTTGCACAAAAGTTTGAGAAAGGCCTCTGAGGCCAATCCCAGAAACAAAGCCCCTATGGAGCACTGAGGGGTAGCTAGCTGTGTGTTGTATACATACATATCTAAAACTCAGTGTATTCATTACTTTTTGTTGTTGCTGCTGTGATAAAATGCCACAGCACAAGGAAACTTATGGAAGACCTTATTTTTAGTTATGGGTCCAGAGGGTTAAGAGTCCATCATGACCTTGGAGGGATGGCAACCACCAGCAGCAGGCATGGAAGCAGAGAAGCTGAGAGCTCACACTAGTTGTCACATGAAGAGCTTCAAACACTAGCACAAATCAGAAAGTAAACCAGAAGGGGAAGACTTTGTAGTCTCAAAGGCCATCCTCAGAGAGACACTTTCTCAGTCCTCTGTCCTGGTTATACCATCTAACTTGCCCCCAAACACTGTCATCAACTGATATCTAGTGTTCAAATGTCTGAGTCCATGGGAGGCAGTTTTCATTCAAACCACCACACATATAAGCAACATGACTAGAATTAGTCTACATCAAATTTCATCTGGCAAGTAGAACATTTTGGAAAAGGTCTGTGAGACTTGAGCTATTTTCAGACTATCACTAAGACTCAATTCCCCTTCATATGCTGGATAGGGTAAAAGCAAGACATGTCCACTTGTGTGAGCCACAGTAAGCTCTCAGCTGCTGTTTTCCTCATCACCATACTTATGCTTGAAACAAATGGTGAGGTTGGAGAGATGACCCAGCAAGTAGTCACACTTGCTGCTCCGGCAGGGGACCCAAGCTTGGTTACAGCACCTACACCAAGCAGATTGCAGCTACCTATAACTCCAGCTTTGGGGGTTCAATATTTCTGGCCTTAGTGGACAGTGGCATACACACAGACACGCAGACACACACACACACACACACACACACACACACACACACACACTTAAAAATAATAAAAGCATATCTTTAAAATAAAACAAGCAAAGGCTTCATCAGCCCGTCCCTGATGACACAATAAAACTCTATATTTTATTCCATCTGGTCTCTTGAGGGACACACTGTTTCAACCTTCAGTGTCAACACAGGAAAATGAAAACCACTCATTTGTTGGATAGAAAAGAAAAGCCTCTTGGGGAGACAGACTTGGAGCTAGACATTCCTGTTCTTCATGGCACACATTTTCAAATCAAGAAAATGTGACAAACTATATTGGGGGGGTGGTATTCCACAAAAATGAAGAAGTGATGTTGTCACTTTAGAGAAAACAATGGATTGTACTTGTTGCCAGTGATAAAATTAAAACTTCGGATCTACTGTCAGATTTGGGGAAACACACTTCTTCACCATATGCTTAACATGCTTCCCTGATATTTAAATACTTCTGGATGCCCTTAATGGTGGTGCTAAAAATGTGATTTAAGAAAAGAGTGTATAATGGCATTATGTCAGTGTTTAGAACAGTCACAGAGCTAAATGAATCACTGTTTTCCAAAAGTGAACGAGTGTTTCAAAACCACACATGTGTGAAAACTCCATTTACAAAGAAGGACAAAATGTATCATTCAGTTTTAAATGTAGTCAGCATTAAATGTTAATACAGCCAGGGAAGGAGGCTATGCGTTCTGTTTCTGTCTCATGTATCAACTCATCTTTAGAAACTACCCCTTGTCAAATTATGGTACAGTTTCAGAGGAGCAGGGCATGGTTTGGGAAAGCTGATTATTCTGCTCTTAGCCAGCTATAGGTGGGTATAAGCTGTAAGCTGTGTTTTTGTTTATATGGCACATCTCTCTCTCTCTCTCTCTCTCTCTCTCTCTCTCTCTCTCTCTTTCTCTCTCTCTCTCTTTCTGTATGTGTGTATATGTATGTACATGTGTATGTGTGTGTATGTATGTGTGTATCTGTATGTATGTGTGTGTGTGTGTCCTTCATAGGAGTGTGGAGGACAACCCTGGTATTGGTCCTCACCTTCTACTTTGTTTGAAACAAGGCCTCCATTTTTGTTCCACTGTGTATACCAATCTGACTAGCCCTCCCTCAAGCTTCAAGGGATCCTGTCTCCACCTCTCATTTTCTCTGTAGAAGTGGTAAGATTACAAATGTGGTATCTGTAATAGTGTCTGGGCTTGGTATCTGCATGTGGGATGGATCCCTAGGTAGGGCAGTCTCTGGATGGCCTTTCCTTCAGCCTCTGCTCCACTCTTTGTCCCCGTATTTCCTTTAGACAGGAGCAATTCTGGGTTAAAACTTTGGAGATGGGTGGGTGTTCCCTAACCCTAACCCTAATCCTGTTCTCCAAAGGTTCTCCCTCTCCTTTGTGGGGTATATAAGCTAATGCCATCCATGTGGGGTCCTGGGAAGCTCTTGCTTTCCTAGCATCTGAGACTTTCGGGTTGCTATCCCCAGTTCCCCATCCCCCATTACTACATAACTCTGTTCAATGTGGATACCAAACCCAGACATTATTGTGGATGCCAAGAAGTGCTTGCTGACAGAAGCCTGATACAGCTGTCTTTTGAGAGGCTCTGCCAGATCCTGACTAATACAGATGTGCATCCTAGCAGTCCATGATCGGAATGAACACAGGGACCCCAGTGGAGGAGTTAGGGGAAGGACTGAAGGAGATGAAGAGGCCTTATCTGGCATCAATGGGAGGGGAGGCCTTTGGTCCTGTGAAGTCTTGATGCCCCAGTGTAGAGGAATGCTAGAGTGGTGAGGCAGGAATGGGTAGGTAGGTAGGGGAGCACCCTCATAGAAGCAGGGTAAGGGGGGATGGGGACAGGCAGATGCAGAGGGGAAACCAGGAAAGGGGATAACATTTGAAATGTAAATAAATAAAATATTCAATTAAAAAGAGAATTAAACTTGTCAGAAAGATTATCAGATCTGGCAAGTTCAAATATACAGCTGACTGAAACCTTGGTGGCTTATTTATATAAACTGGTGTGTAAATATTTTCTGTCTGTTTTCTCTCCCCATAGCATTGAGAGTCCCTGGAATCTTCATGCTGTGTTTATTATTAAAGATTTAACGTATATGTGTAGAATCAACAAAAATATAATGGTCAAAAAAAAAAAAAAAAGATTACAGATGTGCCTTTCTGTTCCCCTTGATGGATTCTAGAGATCCAGGTCCTTACATTTACAAAGCAAGTGTTTTACCCATTGAGCTGTCTGCCAGCCCAAAAGTTATACCTTTTTCACAGACTCAGTCAAGACTGTAGGACATAGATTGATGACAGTACAAGTCCTGCCACACTCAAGAAGGCTTCACGGCACCCTTCCTCCACCACATGCACTAGGATCCCTGGAAACGGTGTGGCCTTTGCTAGATTTTCACATAGGTAAGAATGGGTGCCATGGATGTGGGAGACATAGCAAAAGACAGCCAGAGAATCATGACAGCCGTAGCAGGGAGGGAAGCAAGCACTTGGCTAAGTACCAAAAAACGATGGGGTAATTTTAGCTGAAAATGACAATGTGAACTCTTTAAATATCCCACGATCCACTCAGGAAATTGAGGCTTTTACATCCCTTCATTAACTAATTGGCTATAGCCGATGCATAAATTAGCATAAACAATCTCAAACAAGATTGGTTAAATAAGAATAAATCTGGTGTTGTGGACAGATATATATTTAACAGTGTGTACTGTGTACTCACTCAACCATTTTATGAGCATGTTATAAAGAAAGGAAGAAAAAAAAACAAATTAGAATTGATCCTCCATGGAAACAATTACAGCTGCTTTGCAACAAAATGTTGAGCTGTTGCGGCCTCATTACACATCCAGTGTCAAGATGGAGACAGGGTATCCCTGGGAGAAGGGAGATTACTTGGGAAAGGTAACAGGCATCAAGATGGTCTACAACACTCTATCAATCCCACCAATAAATGGGCAGAGAATGATAACTGGCAATGAAGAGCACCTTAGTTTGGGTTTGAAGTTGTGACAATTGTTGTAAATAAAAAATAGAATTTGCCTTCATATTCTCTGGTGTGGTGCGGATGTGAAAAGCTCACCACAGGCTCTTGTGTTTGAACCCTTGGCCCTCAGCTGGTGTGTAGCCTGGAAGGATGTGGAATCCTGAGGGGTGGGGGCTTGCTGGAGGAAGGGAGCTGTTGCGGGTAGGCCTTGAGAGGTTTTGTTTGTTTTTTGAAACAGGGTTTGGAGAAGCCTAGGCCAGTCTTGAACTCACTATGTAGCCGAAGATGAGCCTGAACTTCTGATCCTGCTTATTTCTACTTCCCAGGGGCTGGGATGACAGGCCTATGCTACGACATCCAGTTTTTGTGGTACTGGGGAATTACCTAGATCTTTATGCATGCTAGGATAGCATCTACAGAATGATCTACATCCCCAGTCCCAGGCTTGGAGATTAGCCTAACCTCACTCATACATGCTTTCTGCTTCCTGTCTGTAGCTGTAATGTGATCAGATACCTCTGGTTTCTGCTGCTGTGCCCTCCCTGCCATGGTAGACTGTACCTGCAAACTGAGAGCCAAGAAACTCAGGTCTCTTGAAGGTCAGGTATTTGGTCACAACAACATAAAAGTTAACTGGTACATTTTCTCAAATAAGCATCAGAGACAATGAAATCACCAAAATGACAGTGTTAGGATAAATATCTCAGAAAACTATGTCTCAAACATAGAAGCATAGATGGCCACATACATGCATATATACAAATGCATATGTATATGTATATCTACATATATAAATTTATATACATATATAAATATATATGTGTGTATATTATATATTTGTATAGATACATTTATTTATATATGTATATATGTACATATATACATATATGTGTATATATATCATATATGATTTACATGTGCTAGAGAAATTTAAGATTGAAAAAGATAGTGGTATTTTTTGTCTTAAATTGAATTACTTGCTGAGATATTGAATCTCAAATGCAATCGACTACAGACTCTTGATATAGGTACTCTATTAAGGAGGCCTGTGTTCATTATGATGTACATGTGCCCATTTCATATGCTCACTACTTGCTCAGGTTACTCATTGATAAACACACCTGCCCCTATATGGAAACTGTGAGTCTATTTCACTTCCATTACACAACACTGAGGGCTGATGTCTAGGTGCTCAGCAGCTGTCTCTAGCTATGGTTACATCTCTCAGAATGGAAATTCAACTTGATGTCATGGAGGTCTTTGCATTCTATTTCTATAGAGAGCCCATGTGCCTCCCTACTAAGATCCCAACTGGATACCTAGAAAGGATGCTTCCTCTTGTGTTTTGAACAGAATGGGCTTAGATTCACCAGCATTATATATGGATAGTAAAGGAAGCTCTTATGTAATGCACTTGGTTCTTTCTAGTTAATGAACATTGAAATGTTAACCCAAGCGCATACTTTGTTTAGATGTCCTTATTATTAACATAGTATTTTTGTTTTTGTTGTTGTTTTGTCCTAGGATCCTGTGAATATGCAAAACCGGATACTCTACCTTATCCTCTTACCTCTTTAGGCTCCTCTGAGCCGAGACAGCTTCTCTGATTTTTCGTTTTTTCTTTTTTCTTTTTTCCTGACTGTTAGTCTGAGTGGTCAGATGTTGTGTGTGTTGCCCTTCAGTGCGGATTTGTCTGGGATTTCTTAAGATGGGACTTGGATTATGGAGTTCTTGGAGGAGTTCCATGCCATATACTATGGTAGGTACATACCTCCAGTGTGGCTGTCACTGTATACCTGTGGCAGGTTCATACCACCAGTGTGGCTGTCACTGTTATGTTGACCTGGATCATTGGCTTTGAAAACATCAATCTTGTTCCCTGACTGTTTTGCAGAGGATTCATGGTCTCTTTATAAAGTGCGAGCTACGTCCTGTCTCCTTGGCAGTGTGGTCACAGTATTATTTGAAATCCTTTTGACAGGAATGTGCTCATTTTCCATTGTCTATTCAATCTTTTACATTAGCATGAGCTCGCAGATGTTTATTTGATAGTTTGAGTTACAGTCCAGGGCTTCCTGTTTCCTTTCTTTTTGTCTCAAAATGTATTATTTTCCACCTTTCTCTTGCAGGAACCACTGAAGGCTCCTTCATCTTGGCTTGCATATCACTCTGGTCCTACCAATGACCCTTCCTTCCTTCTTTTTGACTTAATTTTTATGTGGAGTCTGGGTTTAGGTTCATTCCTTTGGATGAATGTTCTACTTGTAATAGTACACATTGTTGGAAAGACTATGTGAATGTTCCATTTGTAATAGTATACACTGTTGGAAAGACTGTGCTCTCTGCAAGAAAGTATTCTTGTGCAGTTGATTTGGTACAGGTGCAGTGTGATTTGAATTTGTTCTATCAATCTGTATAAATATCTTTTTATAATAATACAATCTTTATTTCTGAAGCTTTCCAATAGACACTGAAGTTGGGAAATGTGAGGTTTTCAAGTTTTCTTCTCCTTTTAAAAATTTCATATTTATTTATTTATTTAACATCCCAACCACAGTTCCCCCCCCCCATTTCCTTCCAGTCCTTCCCTGCTGTGCTTCCCTTTCCCTCCCCCATCTACTCCTCCTCTCTTTCTCTTTAGAAAAAGGCAGACCTCCCATGGATATCAACCAGCCATGGCATATTAAGGTGCAATAGGATTAGGCATATCCTTTCCTATTAAGGCTAGTTGAGGCAACCCAGTAGGAGGAAAAGGTCCCACAGGCAGGCAAAAGAGTCAGAGACAGCCACTGCTTTCACTATTAGGTGTCTCACACGAAGACCAAGGTACATTACTGTAATGTATGTGCAGAGAGCCTAGGTTACTGCCATGCAGGTTCCCTGGTTGGTGGTTCAGTCTCTGTGCATTCCTATGAGCCTAGGTTAGTTGATTCTATGGGTTCTCCTGTGGTATTCTCTACGCCTCTGGCTCCTATAACCCTTCCTCCTCTTCTTCTGCAGGATTTCGCAAGCTCTGCCTAATGTTGGACTGTGTGTCTCTGTATCTGTTTCTATCAGTTGCTGGTGAAGTCTCTCTGATGACAGTTGGGCTAGCCTCCCATCTATGAGTATAGCAGAATATCATTAGGAATCATTTCATTGACTTTCTTTGTTGTTGTTGTTTTGTTTTCTATGTGGCTTCTTTTCTCACTCACTCCTTTGGTGGTTCTGGAAGCAGATGTTGGAGCTCAAGTGCTCTGCATTCTCCTTTGAAGGGTGGAGGTGGCCTTTATGTACTAGAGATGAAACTGGAACTCGGCTCACATGATCCTGAAGAGATGACAAGAGCCCCGGATATATTGGTACATTTATTTTCTTTATAAATCTTGTTGGGGTGCTTAGAAAGCTTCTGCCAGTCAGATGACTGGAAAACTTGAGAAGAAAGTCAAATATATGTAATTTATAAATGTGGCTTAATACAAAATGAACAAAGTTAAGATGAAAAATGAGCTGTTTATAAATGGGAGCAAACATTAATCAAAATCCCATTAAAGTACTTATTCAGAGTTACTAGATTCCTAGATAGAATAATAAGGTTTATGTGCTGGACTAAAATTTAGGGGAAAGGGAGACTAAAATAAATGATCACATTAATTTTTAACTCCAAAGTAATATTTTAAATATTTTTTCCTCAGTTAAGAAGAATGGGAAGTCTCTAAAATCCTTAAATGGATATCCTTCAGTTTGAGAAGATAATACAATTCAACAACTATGAGACACTTACGATTGATTCTGCCAGTTTCTTGGATTTCTGAGAAACACACACACACAATTTTGTATAAGTGTAGAAAACATTGTATGTTGATATCTATGTAACTATGGGTGTTTCTGTCCCCCTGTTCCTGTGATCTTCATCTTCATTTCTGCCTTTCAGATGGACTGGCAATTTCCTAGATGTCATGGCACCTCATAGCTCTCTATGTAGCTGCATAAGTCTCCCACATGCATCCACATGCACACACACTTAGATAGATAAATGGATTGGCCTGTGGACAAGTCTATGAGCTATTTACTTAATTAATTATTGATGTGGATGGTCCCAGTTCTCAGAGGTTGTTCTGGGTTGGAGGAGCAAGCCAGTGAGCAGCATTCCTCCATGGCCTCTGCATCAGTTTCTGCCTCAACCTCCTGTCCCGACTTCCCTCAGTGAGGGTGCGTGATTCAGAAGTGTGAGTCAAACACACTCTTCCATGAGTTGCTTCTGTTCATGGTACTTATCACAGCAGTGGGAAGTCAAGCAGGGCACTCACTCAGATTCTCTTCCCAGGTTCTCCATCACGTGAAACCAACAGTTAAAACTGCCCTTCACATGGTATAGCATCCAGTGTAGGGCCCAGAGTGCTCACTTGGCAAAATGCAAGTATATTGACTTCTGATAGCCTTGGTGAGGGCCTGTGTCCCTCATTAGCTCCTTTGTGAACCACAGAACCCTAGTCTGTCACTTCTTCCTCAGAAGATTATTCCAAGGAAGAGGAACAAAAAGTCCAAGTCCACCTGCAGAGCAGACTGAAGCATACTCGCTCATGTTCCTATAATACTATACTAGTAAAACAATGGCTGCCTGGTTTCTTCATCTCACCTCTGTGAGATGAGGTTTGTGCTTTTTGAAGCACTTTTTGTCGTTGTGTGTAAAGGCAGTTTCAAATCTTTCTACTCAGGTCATGGCTGTTATAAAGAAGGTGGGCTTTGGATTTACATGGGTCTGATGTTGGCTTCAGCTTACAAGCCATTAGTAAGACAAGTGATCACCTGCTTGACTGTATGTGGTTTCGCTCTCATGGCTCACATCTGAGGCTGATGTTGGAACTTGAGAGGCAGGACAGATGAAGGCTGTGGCGGTCACTCCCAAGTTTCTTCTTCGGTGATGCTCTTTATCTAGTTTGTTATCTTTTCTGTTGTTTTTTTTTTGTTTTGTTTTGTTTTTGTTTTCCTGTAATCACGTGATTCCTTGTCCTCCTTGTGGTGCATTTAAACATCTTTAGTTGGCACTTCTTAGGGAAGAAAGTAATACAGTTCTGTTTTCCATGACTTTTGCCTCTGTACCCCGAGTGACATTCTGAGTTATTTCCTCTAACAGTACAATGTGTATGGGAAGTGTTGGCATTTAGTCTAGGCTCCACCCCACAATTGCCTGGCAATAGCCAGGTATGCCTGACTCATTATAAAAGGGGCTGCGTGCCCCCTCCTCTTTCTCTTGTCATCTTGCTTTCCCTCTGCCCTCTCGCCTCTTCCTCTCTCTCCCCATTCCCCTCCCCATCTCTCTCCACATGCTTTTGGTCCCACATCTAATTCTCTTCTCTCTCTCTCCCTCTGCCTTTCTCTCAACTCCCCTCCCCATGCCCTGAATAAACTTTATTCTATACTATAAGGCCATGTGGCTGGTACCTCAGGAGGAAGGGATGCCTCAGCATGGGCCTGCAGAGGCACCCCCTTCCCCCACTCCTTACAAACACATTCCTCCTTCCTTATCTTTTCATAAAACAGAACTGGAGGCATGGTGTGAACCCTGAGTTCTGGTCTATCTATCCTGAACTTCAGTTTCTTCTCTCCATATAGTGGCTAGCATTGAGCAAATACTTATTCCTCTTTAAACTCTGAGCTCTATGAGCTCAAGGTCTTGTAGCTTGGCTGTTGTGTGCTGACTGTGACTCTGTATCTTGTGCATGAAATCTCCATTGCTGCTCTGTTTATGTGAGGATGTAATGACAGTGCCAGAAGGGACTCATTCTACTACTAAGAGCACATAAAAAATGCTCACAAGAGCAATGCCTATGGAGTCTAAATTTCAAATCATTTATTAGCAATGGTGGTGCATTACTATCGGACCTCCACCTTCAGCCCTACAGACCATCAGGACTCCGATGAGGGCCAGTCCTTGGCCAGAGAACAAAGAAAGATGAGACCCACATCAGTGGGTTCACTTGACCCCCAGTGCTTGCTAACCATCTGTCCTGGCTCTGACAAAGAATGCTAATTTCCTTATGAAGTAGGCAAACACAAGAGAGGAAAGTGCCAGGCTTACAAACACATAGCCACTTATTTTCTCTCACATTTAGCTTGAAAAAAAATGTTATGTTAAAGACCTATAATCAAGGCTACAAGCACTATTGCTGAAGTCCACCTGAAGCTCTTTCTGAGTGCTTTAATCACAGAAAGCCTAGCTGAAGGTGGGGAGTGGAATTCAGCCCTCAAGGGCCATTTAGAGTGGGGAGAAAATGGTGCCTCCTACACAAGAGTCAAGGGCTCCCTTCTATTCAGAGAGATGCTCTGTCCTCTCAATATCCTTCTTCTTGTCTCCAAATGTATTGTCTGCAGGCTAGCTTGGCCTTGCTCCTGATGACTGTGTAACTGCTATTAATGAGGATGCAGCAAGATTGTGTTCCTTTTCAGAAAAAAAAAGTCCATTTACACCAGACTAGAGGCCTTCATCATTATATGGAGAGCTTGCTCCTACCAGCTGTGATAAACATATGCTTGCCTCGTTCATGAAGCTAAGGAAGAAAGATCACTGTTACAGGGTGATTTTTCAATTATTCCAAATAAGGGTGTTTGGCTTAAAGAGTCAAAATCCCCACAGCCCCAAGTGATGAAGTACATCACATCAAGAGGTCAAACCCCATGGTTTGTAATGCATTTCCTCTGTACTATTTCCTCTACGTGGGTGCTCTTGAATACCAATTTGTTTCTTCTTGTGCACACTCTAGTCTACAAAAGCACTCTAACCCTTGAACATGGCTGCCCATGCTTCCTGTCTGCATTCTAGACACTGCTTTTTTGGGCAAGTGGCAGACAGCTGTATTCCATACAGTATTTCAAACACCGATCCCAGGCCCAGCCCAAACGGTAAACTTAATCAATACCTGATGCCCGAATGGCCAAAATCTGCCTCTTACCCTTTGGGGCTGAGCATCTGAGCCTTCTGTACCATCCTGCTATGTTGCAGCCCATTTGGCCCATGGCAGAGGCACTTCCTGTTCTGGCCAGTCTCTGTGGCTGAGGGGTAGGTAGATCATCAATTCAACACTTTTACCGAACTTCTAATTCTGTGAGGTGTTATTTCGGTTTGATAAACATGGGGCCTGTGGCCAAAGCAAGTAAGAACCTTGTTCAGGGCTGATAGCACAGTGAAGTGCCCAGCAGGCTCCAGGAGCTTAGGTATGTGGAGAGAATATATAACATTAGGTTTTAGGCAAGTTTTCCAGAACTCTGTTTCCTCATCTTTAAATGGAGTTAATAATTATATTCATGTTTGAGGATGGATCTGAAGTCATAATTTCTTGACATCCTTAGATAAGAGTGTGAGTCTGTTTACTGCCAACATGGGAAGTTTATTCAAAGGAAAACAAATTCTTCCTCTTCCTTGGGGCCCTTGGACAGCTTCAGCCTAAAACTGACCCACTGAGACTCATTGTGACATTTCACAGTGATGGACCATGTCCCCAGAGAAGCAGAATGTAGAAGACCTGAATCAGACACAGTGATTTAAAAGTATATATCTAGTATATATTTTATCTATTTCATAATGTACCATACAAGAAGCTTTTGGTGGGTCTTAAAAGTTCCAAACATGAAGACTGAATATGTGGTTCAGTTGGTAGAGGGTTTGCCTAGCATACATATAGTCCTGGCCCCATGGTGCACAGGGGCAGGAAGATGAGAACCTTAAGGCCATACTACATACCTACTACATAACGAGTTCAAAGATACCCTGGGATAAATGTGAGACATGGTTTTTCACAAAATTTTAAATTTCAAATGTCTGTGTGTGTGTGTGTGTATGTGTGTGTGTGTGTGTGTGTGTGTGTGTGTGTGTGTGTGTGTGTGTGTGTGAGAGAGAGAGAGAGAGAGAGAGAGAGAGAGAGAGAGAGAGAGAACAAACCTGCAATCTCATCTATCCAGGAGACTTGACATAGGAAGACCTCAAGTTTGGAACTAGCCTGTGCAACTTAGCAAGACCCTGTCTCAAAATACAAATAAATATATAATGAATAAAGACTTGTAGCTCAATGATATATTACATATATAGAACTCATAAGGCTTAGAGTTTGATCCCTAGAACAACAATAACAAAAATCTCACACCCAAATTTCAACACATATTTGCTTATATGTCAGAAAATATCTGTGTTCTGTATTACATTGTCACGACAACATGGGGGGAGACATTAGAACCCTTTCTTGTACCGTTAACTGGAGCAAAACTCAGTGACTGCCTAGGTCAGAGACCTATGGGAGAATCTTTGTCCTAAACTGCCTCTTTAGTTCTTAACTTTGTACCCATAGATGGTGCATCCCTCAACCCTTCTTTTAGCAGAAGATGGTGAGCAACATGGTAATCTACAACAAGTCAGTGTGTGGAGAATACGAGACAGCAGGATGTTCAGCAATAAATGAAACATCTACATCTTACCCACCTCCAAGGCTCGGGGATCATTGCAGAAGAGGAGCAGAAAGAATTTGAGAGCCAGGGGGAGTGGGTATCTGCTGTGAACCTGAATTTGCCATACATGACAGTGCAGTTACACTTGTGAACTAACAGTAGCTGTGACTGCATTGCATAAGAACTGTATAAGACCAAGTCAGCCAAATCCCAACACAGACCAGGGAGAGACTCACCGAATCCCCCAACCTCCAACTGAGGAGCTATTGGTGGCTGCTGGAGCATGGAGAGTCAGTTTCTTCATGAATGCAGGCCTGAGAGGATTCCCATGTTCCAGTAGATGGCCCTGTACCCATGTACATATAGGCAGCACTAACAGGATTCAGTGGATATTAGAAGAGTGTTTTAAAAGCAAAGCACACATGATGTTGGGAGAGGAAGCGATGAAGGGGTAGGGGAAGAACTAAAGAAAAGATAAATAGGTTAGAATTGATAGAAACACATGGATGCTTATACGAAGAGTGGTCATTTGAGGCTCCTGCCCAGTGCATCTTATTCCGGAGTGTGAACAGTAGAGAATTCTGCATGCTCACTAGGCTCTCTCATCCCCACGGGGCGAGGGGGGACATTCTCTGTACACACTCAGACAAATGAGCTCAGATGCAGCAGCTAAAGTCGGGAAGTAAAATCTGGGCCGGCCCTTACTTGTGAGAGCCTCTTTGTAAGCAGTAATACACAGACTTCAGTTGAGAGTTTTTGGGGCCCAGGCTGTGGGAGAGCTAGCTGGATGCTTCAGGGACATCCAAGCCTGCCAGTAATCAGTAGGGATGAAGGAGATGTTTGAATCCTAAACTCTAGCTGGCAGGTGGGCTGGTCTCCGTGGTCTCCGTTAGGAAGAGGAAGCCAACAGATGCACCAAGTAAGAGAGATTCACTTCTAGTCCCTTCTCCCCAGGAAGGAAGGAATTTATATATTGTGCCCATAGAGCAAGGCCACCCATCCCGAGCCTCTCTTCTCTATGCTCAGCCCAAATCCAACCAGAAGGCTGAGAATCCCTAACCTAGACAACTGAACTTCCAAATCCATCTGGTCATGAGCAGGGCAACAGAGACTCAGCTTTCACTGGCTTTGCATGCCATGAAACGTGGCTATTCTTCAGTGACATCCACCTGAGATGGAAGCACAGTCCCTGGGAAGATTAAAAGCCTTTCCACGAGTCTCTGGAAGCTTAGCCCTTTCAAGTGCTAGCATGCCCGTGCCCTCCTCGCCTGAGCCTCTGACAGTGATACCAGCCCCTGACACGAGGTGACAGTTCAACTGACTTCTGTTGAGAGAATAGCGATTTCTCTCAGAAGAAGGGTGGATTCATGATGCACGTGACACGTCTCATTCACCATCTAATTGTCAATCTTTTAAACCCTCTCCATGAATGGCTTCAGAGACAGAGAACCATCATGTGTCAGTGCAGAATCAGGCAATTATAATGGATTTCTGTGGCTCCTCACCAGCCCTGCAAAGTCTGTCTCAAAGGGCTTTCAGTCAAGCAGACTGCACCATTTCAGGACGTCAGATTCTAAATTCCCTGATGCTGAAAGGTTATTTGTTGCTCTTGTAAAAGAGAAGGAACTGGTAGGTTTTCATTTCCCTTTTTTCTTTCCAAGTGAGACAAAGGCAGAACACACTGGAAGTAGAATCCTGGGCTACATAAATCTCCCAGAACAGGAAGAAAGGACAAGGACAGGCAGCTGACCACAGCTTTGAGGAGAAGTGGGTTTTTCTGTGCTCTGGTTCTGGAGAGAAACATTCTAAAATATGAGTTTGTTATCTCAGCAACACTAAACTAAGAGACACCATCTAGGTTTTTAAGGGGCAAATAATTTGGGGGCTGGGGTGGGGAAGAAAAATGAATGCATTTCCTGCATGAGAAGGCTCAATTTTCAGGCAGGCAGGTGTTCCATGTGAGTAATAGTTTATTCTAGTCTAGAATTCTAGAGGAAACTCCAAAATACCCTCGATGTAGAAAGAACTCACCAAGCTTTCCACAGAAGGCACGGTGAATGGAAATAGAGAGCTCTTTGTTTGACACTGCCAGGAGTGGAGGATGCTGCTATGGAACCATATCGCCCCTGCGTGGCATGGTCCCACGGGTCCCTCCCCACTGCTGCTTTTTACCTCAGGCTCCATTCTCCCCACTATGGTCCCTTTATCCCTGACCTGTGTCTCTGAAGGTGAACCCTTATTACCCTATCTTCATATAGCCACCATGATTAGCTGTTAAGGCTGGAACTTTCAGTGTACTAGGTATCCTTGCTCAGTGTTCTACAATCTAATTTGGGTTTTCCATTCAAGCCGATGTCTGGAGCTCTATAGAAAGTATTATTATTTGTTCATGCTCACCTTAGAGAGATCTTCCTGCAGAATTCTGGTCATCTTTTATGGCATAGGATTAAAGCAAGTGAGCAGCACAGAGAAAAAAAAGAATATCACTAAATGGTTATATTTTTCAGCAAAATAATTGGTCTGAGGAGGTGCGCAATGCATTAAGGGCCTTGCCATGTAAGCATGAGGACTTTATATGTACCAACCAGGCTAACATAAAAGCCAGATGTGGTATCATGCACCTGTAATCCCAGCACTATGGCAAGATGGGAGGCAGAGACAGGAGGATCACCAGGAACTCGTGGGCCAGTCAGCCAGCCAGCCTGGTTTGTACAGTGGTGACCAACAGAGACCCTGCCTCATATAAGGCAGGATATGTGGAACTACACCTGAGGCTCTACATGTCACTGTGGGACATATTCATTTGCATTCATGAATGCACCTGCACACACACACACACACACACACACACAGAGTGGGGGAAGTTAAATCCTCAAGAAAGGAATCAAGCTTGGGTCCCTTGGGTTTGGTTTGTTTTACACACAGACACATGCACGGATGCAGATATGTTCTGTCATGCACATATGTGTGCAAATATATTCTTACTTTTTTTGTAGTGATGAGGAGGGAAAGGGGAAGGGAACTGACGTCGTTATCATTCTCCTATGTATATCAAAACTGGATGAGGGGTGAGTATGATCAAAACATGTGCAAAATCTCAAAAAAACTGAACCCACTGTACAGTAGGTTCTGGTTGTGAAATAGGGGGAGACTGGTGTCTCTCCTGAGGTTTATTTCACGTGGGAACTGCAAGCAGCAGATGAAGATAGACACAAAGTGCAAACATGCGACTGTCCATTGAAAATGATAAGGAAGTGGAAAGATATGGCTACGTGTGGTGTCAGCATGGGTAGTTTCTGAGCATCGGGCTCTCAGGTGAGCACAGGTCACCAAGACCGTTTGTGAAGCCAGCCCTGACTTCAACATAGCAACCATTCAGGATTCTAGGGAATCCTGTGTCTTTTACATCTTGCTTCAGTATTCTCACCCACGGCCTCTAAAGAGCCGGGGCTCTGAACAGAAAGAAAAGGGGGACACAAAGAAAGAAAGGACTCCCTTAGGATATCCTTTGTTACTCCCTACCATAATTTCCCTACTGGGTCTTAGATACAGTGACACACACTGGTAGCATAGTAGTAGGGGTAGGTGGGATGAAGGGCCCTGGAAGGTCTACCTTGCATTTCCATCTGGATATTCATTTCATCCCCAAACATCAGAAAGCTCAACTAAAGAGAAACAGATGATGGATGTTGCTGAGGCCCAATGATTTTAGACAACACAATGGAGACCCTTTCTAACCTGCTAGATGGCAGAGAGCCTGGCCACTCTCTTACTGCGGCTAAGATCTTCTTTATCACACACACTCTCCCGTCTTATTAAAATTCGCAATTGCACCACGGTGGACTATTCTCTTTCTCCTCATTAAGTCGCTGCGCCTCCTTTGCAGTTTATTTGTTATGACACAGATCTAAGAGGCCTCAGAGAGGAATTCCAGAGGAGTAGGGTGAGGGAGGGAGTGGGTGTCGGGAGAATGCAAGCTGCTGAAGGTATCCTAGCCCCACACTGACCTGAAGCAGCAGCATCTCCGCTTAGAAATCCCTGAGCACTGTAGTGAAGGCCATGCACAACTGGAGGTGAGCAAGGTGAGGCTTCAGACATGTCACAGACCTGGGGTTCTGTCCTGAAGTCAGAGCCATTGCGCACAAAAGTAGCACTTATAAAGAGTGAGACACCAGAGGGGGAGGTGAGGCTAGTCAGAACGCAGTAAGTACACACATGGACAAGATTGCTGAAGTCCAAAGAGAATTAATTTAAAATAAGTAAGCAAGCTCAGCCCTGCTGTAATTGCCTTCCGAAGGGCTAGATTCTGCTCTGGCAATTTTTCTGCCCCACACTGTTGTTTGGCATCAGGAGAATTGATTAGGCATTAGGAGTCTACAGGAAAAGAGATTTGAGTGGTGGTGGTGGTGAGATTTCTGCCCTACCCCCCACCATCATTCCTGTCTACTTGTCTGAAGGCATCACACTGCACTGCTCCAGCAGTGGCTCAGCTGCCAGAATATAGCTGTGAGGGAAGCTCAGCAGAGGATTGCTCCCCAGAGACCAGCAGGGACATTTATTGGCCTGTATGTCATGGGTGCTACCACGGCTTCTTGGGATGATGATACAAAGAGCAAGTCCTGAACCCAAGGTTGCGTGGATGTTATTGAAGCCCTGAAGTGGAAGGACTTCATTCCTAAGGAGAGCAAGCTTTGTACTGGGGAACACTGTCATGCTCTTGGGATATGACCTCACTCCCCACTGAGAGTCGGGGCACCCCTGGGCTTCCTGGGCAGTTAGCCTGAGGCTTCTGAAAGCCAGCTACACGGTTCTCTGTGACTACAATTCTGTCCACTGGGGGATGCTTCACCTGCACAATTCTTTATCTGTCCTTGCCCTTTTCCTGCATATTCCCCCACCACCTGCACCTCCCCTATCTGCATCTCCTCCCACCTGTACCTCCTCCCATCTACACCTTCTTCCTCCTGCATCCATTTCATTCTGTTTCTCCCCACCCTTACCTCCCCTTCTAGAGTTATAGACCCACATGGGGTGTGATAAGAGCTTGTGCAGATGCTTCGGTTAGGTTGCTAGCATCTTTTCTCTCTTGCTTTTAGACTTGCTGCAGCAGTGAGAGCAGCTGGGGTGCACTGGGCTTAACCTTCCCATTGTCTTGATCTCAGGTACTACCAAATGGGGAAGCATTCACACTAGACTCCCGCCTGGTGGAAGGCAGACTGCTGCTTTGCCTCTTTCTCAGGGGCAGAGCAAAGTGGCTTCTATGCTGCCCCCCAGAGAGGGAGGAATAGGGGTGGTTGGTGAAGTGCAACCCTAGTGTTCTGGTGAGTTCCAGGCTCTTGCCTGGTGTCATCAGAAAGTGTCCAGAGGCCTGAAGGAGCATAGTGAGAATCCCACCTCCTCATCAGGGCAGCAGGTGCCACAGTAAAAATGGCCCCTGGGGAGCAGCATACTGGCATGTCCTTGGTTCAACACCTATGTGGGGAGAATCACCCTACAGTGGAAACAAGAACCAAATCTCCTTTGGTAGAAAGGAAAAAGAGCCTGTCGTGTGCAGTGCAAGTTGCTCCAATGTGGAATGATGCAGAACTTGGATGTGAAAAGAAGATTAAGAGTTAAAGAAGCAGATCCTGGAGCACTGAGGAGTATTGAGGAGCACCAAGGAGCACTGGGGAAATTGAGAAAGCAGATGTCTGTCTGACAACCAAACAAGACGGATTGGAGGAGGGTTGGAACTGAGCCCATGATGGCAGACGGATGTAAGGCTGTGTCTTTTCCGCATCCTTTCTTCTAGTGCAGCTAATTGTAAGTAACTAAACTGGAAGAAAGATGGCTTCTAACAGGAAGCTTCCACCTAGGACACCAGAACAGACCACTTCTGAGACAAAAAAGAATGTGAAGAAATCAATCAGGAGCAGCTGCCAGAGCTTGGTGGGTGTGACAGGCTTCGCCCACTTCTCACGAGTGCACAGTGCATGGAAAACGCATGGTCATCTCCTCAGGACATGTGCACACTGTGTAGACTCACCCCTGGCTCAGCTCATGGCAACCCTGAGAATGAACCAGTCTGAACAGACATACCGTTGCCTGTATCCAGTTTCTGGTATGGCCCTCTAACAATCGCAAAAGGGAAATTCAGTATTGACCTTTCAGGCATCTCTCTGTTTTTACTTAATTTCTGACTTTCCCCCAAATTCTAATAAAGCCTGCTTCTGATTTGTGTTCTCCCATGATAGGCTATTGTAATGAGCTTTAGTGTGACAGTAAGCTCAGAGCCACCTTCTCAGGCCAGTCTTTGAGGTCTGTTAGTGTCCAACATCTTAGAATCCTGGATCAAGTCTAGCTGGG
The DNA here is from genome assembly GCF_008632895.1 of Mastomys coucha. Lineage (NCBI taxonomy): Eukaryota > Metazoa > Chordata > Mammalia > Rodentia > Muridae > Mastomys > Mastomys coucha. Next base: position 95,040,553 of record NW_022196894.1, read on the forward strand.
CCAAGAAATGCCTTGTCAATCTTAAAATTCCAGGGTCACAATGGTTAACACAGTGCCACACACCTCTAAAAAGTAAAACTAGAAAACAGGTAGTAGTCCATAGCATGTTACATGTCAGCTCCTGGATTTCCTATTGTGCCAGTTCCTGGGAGGCCAGGGCTAAAGCTGAGAATCCCATGGAAATGGGAACAGTTGATTGCCTTATGTGTGACCTTAGGTCAATCTTTAATTTAAAAAATGTGTGTGTGTGTGTGTGTGTGTGTGTGTGCGTGCGTATGTGTGTGTGTACATGTGTATATGCCTGCCTGTGTGTATGTGTGGATGTTTGTGTGTTATAGAGGTGTTTGTGTGTGCATGTGTGTGCATATGTGTGTACATGTGCACTGGAGTGATATGTCAGTGTACGTGTGGAGGTCTAGGTACAACCTTGGGTTTCAGTCCTTACATATGTGTGTGTGTATGTGTGTGTGTGTGTGCGCGCATGTGTATGTGTGTGTATATCTGTGTAAATATGTGCATGTATTGCATATGTATGCATGTGTATGCTTGTGTATATATATGTGTATGTGTATATGTGTGTGTACACATGTGCATGCATACTGGGGTGTTCTGTCACAGTGTGCTTGTGGAGTTCCAGGTACAACCTTGGATTTCAGCCCTTACATATGTGTGTACATGTGTGCTCATGTGTATATCTGTATATGTGTTTGTGTGTGCATGTGTGTTTGTGTGCATGTGTTCATGTGTACATGTGTATTTGTGTGTGTGTGTTTGTGTGTATGTTTGTGTATACGTGTGTGTGTGTGTGTGTGTGTGTGTGTGTGTGTGTGTGTGTGCATAACAAGCTCTTCTTCTGGGGATTCTCCCATCTCTGTCTCCCATCTTGTCTTAGGAACTTCTAGACTACAGGGTTGAGATAGTAGACATATACTATTTTAAGCTTCTGTATACAGCATCACATGCAGCATAGGTCCTAGGAATCTGTTTTCAGGTTAGTTGTGAGCATTCTGTACAGCCTGGGCTACAGACATGGGGGACAGAAGCAGTGGATCCGTGAAGCCAGACCAGAGCTGGAAACTGCTGGTCTGGCTGGCGTGCAGCCCAATCCAGATAGCCTCATATCTGGAATGGGTAGTGGAGATAACTTGACAATTGTTGAGCACAGTTCCATGGGAAGAAAGCCCTATTCTGTCACCAACTTGAGACCATGGAAGAACTATTTAAAAGAAGCTGAGGTCTTTCTGGAGCTTTAAGCTCCATCACATCTGCCTTGCAAATTCCACAGTGACCTTGGCCTTTAAATCTGTGAAGATGGTATATGTGCGTGGTTGGCTCACACTCTTAGTGCCATGGCCTGCAGCCTAACCTGGAGATTTGAGGGTGCGTGGGCTCTGTTGCAAGCTTGGTACCTACCACATCTTACCCTCCCTTCTTCCTGCAAGCTTACTGCATGCCTGAAAAGAAAAAAAAAAAAAGCCATGGAGGGAAGGATCTTTGCTGTTTTAAAGAGAAATCAAGGGCATGGATTCAGTTATGAGAAAAGGAGAGACTTTTGCCTTTAAGCAGCAATAGAAAAAGCTGTGAAGACAGGGCAGGTGTGTGGTCCATGTGGAAAACTGGAAATAAATGTCTCAAGCGAGACTGATGTATCATCAGTGGTCTGCTGTAATTGCTTTAAGATTGCAACACTTAGACTGGACATGGACATTTTTGATTGATGGCTGCTAACGCAATGTAATACATGGACATTTTACATTCCCTGTTGAAGAATCGACCCAGCATTTCTGAATTCCCTGACGGCTTCTCTGTGGTCTCCTTTATCTCTGCTGCTCATCAGAGAAAGGGCAACACGCCATTAAGACACCCCTGAAGTGCCAGGCGACAGCTCAGTGATGGCTGCTGAGCTGCACTGGGCCGAGGCTGACATCCCCAACCTCACCGCTAATGAGAACGTTTGAAAGATTACTGACATCTTCTGCCTGCAGAGGTTGCCGGAAGTAATTAAGCACCGCTTCCACAAAAGGGCTGCCTTAGAACACACAGGACTTGAATGGGAAAGAGCAAGTGACTAGGCTGTGAGCTGGTGCTGCCTGGGTTTCCGAGTCCCACCCCAGTGAGTCCCTTTCCTGCATGCCGGGCCAGCTCTAGGATTTATAAAACCACCGCACATGCCCTTTCTTTACACCAAGCTGCATTGTATGTGCAGGTTGCTAGGCTCTTGAGCTCTTTGGTCTGCAGCATGCTGCTCATCCTTTCTCCTATCAACAGGGGAGGAGGGCATAGGATGCTCTGAGGCTGAGAGAGCTGGGACCTTGTAAAGGAGCAGATGCACAATGGGCCACCAAGGACAGGGCTGTGTCTTCCCTAGGCTAGGCATGTGGTGAGGCACACCGACCATTAAAAATCACATGGTAGAATAATACTGCACGAAATGGAAACAGTCAACAACAAATACAGAGAGACCTGACTGGGATAGGCTGTCAACAGCATGTAGATGTTTCCAGTTAGAAGGAAACAGACATATTCACAGCACTGAAGATCACAATCTTCGATGATGCATTTGTAAATTGATGGGGGCACTTCCTACCATGCCCATGTTTCTTCCCATGTAAGTAGGCCCTCATGTTGGAGTTCCCTTTGTCTCTTCCTCTCTTGTATTAGATTTTTTTTTTTGCATTACTATAATGAAATGCTTTTGAAAGGCTGATAATATGAAGAACAGGTTATTAGGTTATTTAGCTCACAGGGCTAGAGGTTCTGTGTGTAACTGAGGGCCACCACAGAGAAGGCACAGTCATCTACTTCCCATGTCCCTTAACTTGAGGACTGTGTGGCAAGGAGTTTGAGATTTTCTTACCATATAAGTCATATAGATAGATAGATAGATAGATAGATAGATAGATAGATATAGACATAGATATAAATATTTGGTTATGTGACGCAGTAAAGAATGTATCTGGCCCCAAGGAGCTGAAGTGTTTGCAGCCTCTTAGGATGAACAACAATATGAGCTCCCAGGGACTAAACCACCAATCAAAGAGTACACATGGTGGGACTCATGGCTCCAGCAGCATATGTATAGCAGAGGATGGCCTATTCGGTCATCAATGGGAGGAGAGGCCTTTGGTCCTGTGAAGGTTCTATGCCCCACTATAGGGGAATGCCAGGACCAGGAAGTGGGAGAGGGTGGGTTGGTGTGCAGGGGAATGGGGGAGGGAACAGGTTTTTTTTTTTTTTTCCGAGAGGGGAAACTGGGAAAGGAGATATCATTTGAAATATAAATAAAATATCTAATAAAAAAATTTTAAAAAGAAAAAACAAAAATAAAAAAACAAACAAAACCAAAAAACAAAAAACAAACAAGCAAAAAAGAATGTATCTGGAATACACTTATCCTGGTTTCCAAGACACAGTTTCAAAACCCTTTGGAACTCGCTGAGTTTTTTAGTACCTCTGTTATCCCTAATAGCCTCTTTCAGCCCATGTTCATGACAGTTTTCAGGAAGGGTTATCCATCTCAGAAAGAATAATTCTGTGATTAGAAGGCTGAATGTTCATCCCCACACTGCCTTAACATCTGGGAATAGTGGCAGACAAAGTTCAAGTTCGTACACATGGCTGGTGATTTAATAGGATCATAATTCCGGAACTTAGATATAAGCTTTGAACAGTAAGACTCGGGAAGCTTCGTGGTTGGCGGTGTAACAAAATCTTCTCAGATGAAATCTTCTTCCATTTTGGAGGGAGGCTGTTTAACATTCAGGATGCTCTAAGTGGTAGTGAAACATTCCACACTGCAGGGAAGCTTGTTAAGCTCAGAAAACCAACAGTGTCTCAGGAAGTTCCTAAAACCGACCAGATTCACACGGTCTGACAAGTCGGTCTGACAAGTCCAGCTGACTGCAAGAGACTCAGATCAGCTGAGCTGCCTAGGAGAAGCCTCTCTACCCTGCTGAGGGGCCGACAAGCTATGCAGTGTGCTCCAGGTTCCCAGCTCTCATAACGCTCATTCATGCTAGGGTGGGCTTTGGTGAGGCAGCTGTCTTTGAGTGATTTCTGCTCCCATGAGTAACCCTTCACCCATATTTCTGTAAGTAACTCTAATAAGCTTATTGGTTCACCAAGTTGTACTTGGGTGTGTATGTGTGGGGGGGTTGTTTTGTTTTGCTTTGTTTTTTTTCCTGTTGTTGGTCATCTATCTGTGGTGAGTAGACATTAATTTGCCTCCCCAGGAACAGTTCTACATAACAGATGACCATATTGATGTTCTGGGATAGGGACATACCCAAATCCTCAAGCACAGAAGCTCCCAAACTTTGAGCTTAGGACCCTTCTAGATGTCACATGTTCTTCTGTATCTGTCTGTTCATTTGGACCCTCTGTATTAGTGTCACTGAGTACTATTTTGAGTTCCACAAGTGTTCTAACAAATTATCAAACACAAAGAGGTTGCGTGACCTTTAACCTGGAACTGGTCAGGCAGAAGGGGAGGCCATCTGAGAACTCCAATTACTGCTGGTGTCTGAAGTGAGGGCAGTCTTACTGGGACCTGATGCTGACTCCAGGTTGTTAGTGTCAGAGTGGAACTGAATCATAGGATACTGCCCGGTGTATAGAATGGTGCTAGGATGTAGGCCATTTGTCAAACAGAGGGCTTTGATGGTTAGTAAGCATTAGAGAAATGGCCAGAGCCAAGGTGAATAAAAGATCCTTTGTCCCCCACTGTCTTCTCATATCACCCCAACATAATAGGAGCAAGCAGTCCTGAGTGAAAAGACTGGATGCTCCAGGCCAGGGAGGGCAGAATATCACAATTTAAATTGGACTGACCATTGTGATGGGCTAGAAGATAGCACGGAGCACATTTGAAGCCTGGGATAGGACAAAGCAGAATGAATCCACTTCTAACCAGGACCAGACTTTTCAGTAAGTCTTATGTATAAGGGTTTCTCTGTACACATACTGATATCAAGAGTGTTGAATGTTTGCTTTATTCAAAGACCTTCAGCTGATGAGGCCTATTTCAATTATGGAGGGCAAAAAATATACTTTTTTCATCAGCTACCAATTTAAATGTTAATCATATCTATGACAGACCTTCATAGTGTCATCAAGGATGGACCCTGAGGTAACATGCCTCAAAAGTTAATACACAAACAACCCAGAAGTGGTATAACCTATGAGGTAGGAAGTGTCACTCACTAGAAGTGCTGAGCCCTCTACAAAAGTGTGGAAGTGAAGGAAATCTAATATCCACGTTTCAAAGCCTCCTCGTAGTGTCTGTTGCCTCTCCTTCCTACGGCACACCCTGGCTGGAATCTGCTAGTTTTCCTTCTTCAGAGTAGCTGTTTACCAAAGGCATGAAAACATTAAAGTAGTCTCTAGGATCAATTAATATGAGGTCAGGCACAAATGTTATTTATTCATGTATTTAATACTTCACACCTACCTAGCATGAAGACTGAGATGGAGATGTGCGCATTTATCCAGGGAGACAATTAAGAGAAACCATCCATCTCTTGTCCTGTCCTGTGAAGGGTCTCCCTTCCAGATATGTTCCCACCATGATGACATAGTGAAGACTCTCCCTTTCAGATGTGCTCCCACCACAGATGTGCTCCCACCATGATGACATAGTGATGACGCTCCCTTTCAGATGTGCTCCCACCACAGATGTGCTCCTACTATGATGACATAGTGATGACGCTCCCTTTCAGATGTGCTCCCACCACAATGATATCTGCCATAGTGTGATGAAGTTTCAGGCTCATAACTAGAGCCACCACCTTAGTGTTTGGACTTTCAACTTCCAAAACCATGACCAGACTAGGCTTATAAGCAGCTAGGCATTGAGTGTCTCATTATGGAACACAAAATAGACTAATAATTCAGAGATGAAAATTGGAATCACTGAGTGCCTTTTACCTTGTAGCTGTCACTACAGTGTGGATGAATGTCACCACTGTAAAACCCCAGGTAACTCCTTGGGTTTTTAATATAATGTAATGATATGTAAATACATAGTTCTTTGGTATGAAATGAGCTACAAACCAACTTATCAGCTTTGTAATGCAAAGTTCATGTTGGCCTGTAAGTATATGGGCTACTCTAAATTACTGTTGTCTTTAAATATCAATAGCTGAGTGGTCAGACAAACATGTGGACACCACCTTGGATTCTGAAATTCACTGGTTCATCTAGATGAACAGAGAGGAAGCCTGTGTGTGCAGAGTTCTACCATCCCCGCCCCTGTCTCTCCCATTCTGCTCAGCCATGTCCAAACTGCAAAGAGCAGATGGTGGGTTCCTGCCCTGATGGCCTCGGACACCCCACCATGACTTGCCCTGCATTATAAGAGCTCATCAGCAAATGTGCTCGGAGGATGCTGACTTTGGATGTGTTCTAACAGGTATTCCTGATTATTCCTACAGAGGGTCACACCTGGGTGTCCTCAAGGGAGAAGCGAGAGTCATGGCCCGAGTCTGTGCTCAACTCTGAATGAATTATGGGAGGCAGTTCTCCAAGTTCACCTTTGCAAGAGTGCATTGGTATGCTCACAAGGCCCACCACAGAGCAGATGATTAGACAGCTCTTTTTTTCAGCTGCATTTACAGAATAAAACTGGCTCAGTGGCCTTTGAGGGTGGCATGGATACAGAACAGGCCAGTTTCAGTCATAAGTAAAATCATTCTTTCCTAGATGAACTAAGCTCAAATTTAAAAAGTGATTGTAAAGATTAAAAGAAGCAAGAATGTAGAAGATTGACCCTGGCATCCAGGAGCCTGCTAGGAAACATCACTTGGACCTTCCTGTTCCCTCGAAGAAAGTAAACAAGCCATAACACTAGCATCAAACAAGAGCAGTTCCTTCCTTTTACCAGGACAATCTGCTGAAATATCCAACTTCAGGACTGGAGAATGGCTGCCAGACTAGAGCCAAGTGGGCAAATCAGCAACGGGCACTCCAGACAGCCAGGAGGCAGCTGCTTGGGCACACGTATGCCTTGCTTGATGGTATTCACATTATTGTCTGTGTTCAGACACAATGACGAAAGGGCCTTCTTTTGAACAGTTTCAGCTACACAAATAAGAGGGGAAGGCATGATATCACTTTCAAATGGTATAAAATTAAATTATCTGAGAAAATTAATGAAAAATATCTAAGCTTCGGACAGAGCAAACTGTACCTCTTAGGGGACGTCAAGAAAAAAGGAGGGAAGATTCCTGTTTGGCATCAATTGCAGATAACTTTAAAGGGAAGAACATTAGTGAAGAGCAGATGTGAAAGACAGCATACCCCAGTATGGCTTTAACATAAAAATGCGAGTATTTAGTATGACATGATTCTGATGCGGAAATTAAAAAACAAATCAAGAAGTCAGGGTGATCTCAGTGGGTAAAGGCACTAGCTGTGTGCAAACCTTGAGACCTGAGCTGGATCACAGGGACCCATGTGTGATGGATGAAGGGAACCATCTCCAAAACTTTGTCTTCTGCCCTCTACATGTGCCATAGACCCTCTTCATTTCCCATCATGCACACACACTAACAATACTTTTTCATAAAAGTCTACATGAGTGCCTTGGTTATGAATGCAGCAACTTCCACCCATGAAGGGTCGATCACGGCTCTCTAACCCTCTCCTGCCAGAGTATGCCATTATAACTCCTGAACATAAAGGCAACTGTTCCCATATTACAGATGAGCAGCATAGAGGTCTTGAGGTTGTTATCACCCAAGTCCACATAAGTTTCTCATAGGCAGAATTGGGGAGTGAAAGCAGATAATCTAACTGTGGACCTCAAACTATTAAGAACTGTTACAATCCATATTAGAACCTGCTAATTTAATAACCATCCTGGAAATTATATCATAAAATAGCTCTACTGAAGTGCAATTTACATAAGACAACATCCACATTTTTATATCACACAATGTAGTGGGGTTTGCATATTTACAGAGTTGAGTAACTCTTCCTGCTAAATCTAGAATATTGGTATTACATGTACTAATCTAAGCAGGGACACCTGTCTTGTACTTGCTCTGTGGTGAAGATCTCGGGGTCCTAATAGCAGTAATCAAGAAGGCCATCTGAGCACAGATGAGTATTTGCAGGGAAGAGAGAGTAATGGGTTAGCTTATTTCTAGTCTAACCTGCCCATGAAGGCATGGTGAACCTCAGAAGTGGGACTGAGAATTGTCGAGATCCCAAGATCTGTTTGGTGGGTGTCAAGAGACCTGGTCTGAACACAGGAATACATATATGCTAGTTGTTATCTCGTCAGCTTGATACAGGCTGGGGTCATCTGGGAAGAGAGGACCCCAATTAAGAAAATGCCACCATAAGATTGGCCTGTAGGCAAGTCTATGGTATATATTTTGAAATCAGTGATTAATGTGAGAGGGCCTAGCCTACTGTGGGCAATGCTACTCCTATGAATAAGGTCCTGGTTTGCATAAGGAAAGTTAAACTAAGCAAGCCATGGAGAGCAAACAACATCCCTTCATGGTTCCTGCCCTGATTTCCTACTATGATTGGGATGTATAAGCCAGATAAACCCTTCCCTCTCCCAAAAGTTGCTACTGGTCAGTTTTTTGTTTTTTTTGTTTTTTTTGTTGTTGTTGTTGTTTTGTTTTTTGTTTTTTGTTTTTTGTTTTTTGTTTTTTTTTTGTTAGAGTGACAGGAAATGAAGGGGGGCAGCATACACTCTGGCATTACAGAGTTCTGCCCAGGCTAAACACAAGGCAGGGAGGTGGCAGGTCAGACTATACTGTGGCCTGTGGGTTGTTCTGGGGCTATAGGCTTCATCAGAGTAACTGTCTCTCCAGGGACGCTCCTACCCCTGTTTGATAAGTGATGTTCTTTTATGCTGCATGAGGGGATCAGAAGGGATTGAAGCAGAGCAGCAGACAAAGGAAAAGCTGCATGCTCAGTGTGAGCTTCTGCAATCAGTATTCCTTGAAAGATAGATACAGCCAGCTGCAGGACTCTGGAGGGGGCAGGTGCAATTTGGGCACCCGAGGGAAACCTTAGGAGTGACTTCCATTTGAGAGCCTAGTAGTTTGGGAAATTATTTTCTTAGAAAACGTATCATGTTCCTAAGACTACAAACATCCTCTGATATAGTAGAAGAGCCTTGGTCTGGGTACCTGGCTTGCTTTTTTGCATTTGGGTTTGAGAGGTAGCGTAGACCAGTGCCCAGGCTTGATCAGAAGCAGGGCCTGTGGTTTCTGTCTTTGCTACCAATGCTCCTCTAGTGTTTGATTTCCTTTCCTGGGAGGATTTTTGGTACAAGATAAATTAGATCTGAGATGGCAATGCAGACGCAGCAGCGGGAATACCAGCTGAGTTGGAAGGCTTTGCACAGATCAATCTTCCATCCTGTTGATGGCTTTTCCTGACAGTTCCCTATGGTCTGCCTGCTATCTGCCAGCGGCACCTTGTGCCTGCTTCCAAACAAAAGAGGCCTGTTGTGGTTGTATCTGTTGCTAAAATGCTCTCTTCTCTGACATGAGTCTCTGAAAGCAGTAAGCAAACTGGACAGAATGTGAGACAGTGCTTACCCCTAGTTTTCTGCTGCAATCCCAATATCCCTTAGGAGCAAGGATGTGTTTTACAAATGAGTTTGAAGCTTGACTCCAGAACTGTTCTGGGAGCCCAGCATTTGCCTCTGAGCCTTTATCCCGTCACATTACCCAAGAAAGTGACAAGCTCTCTCATGCTGAGTTTAGAAATATGTGTAGCCCCTATATAATAAGGCAAAATAACTAGAATATATAAAGAACTCAAAAAATCAATAATTCCCAATTATCTAATCAATAAATTATCAAATAAGTTGATAATTAAATTTTTTTTTTGCAAGGAAAAAACATGTGAAAAACTAGTAATGAATGCACGAAGAATATTCCCCTGGCCATCGGGGACATGGCGACGAGAACTACATAGAGATTGATTTTTATCTAACCCAAGACAGAACAGCTTGCTTTGTGACAACAACGACAACAAGTTCTGGTAAGGAACTGTGGAAAAGAAGCCTTCTTATAAGGCTGGTGGAGGTACAAACTAGTGCAACCACTATGAAGGTCAGTGGGGAGATCCTTCCAAAAACTAGGAACAGAACGCCTGAATGACCTAGCTGTAACTCTCCTGGCAATATGCCCAAAGGAGTATGAGCTAGCATACCATGGGATACCTCTCACCCATGCTTGTTGCAGTCACTACATCTCAGCTATGGATCCAACCCTGGGGTCCATCAAGAGTTGAGTGGATGAAGGACATGCAACATACACACACACAGACACACATGTACACACACATACACACACATGCACATGTACACACACATACACATACACACACGTTAAATTGAACTGCTTGGACTGTTGAGAAGGGGAACAGAGTTAGTATCCAAGGGGATAGGATAGGTTAATGGGTACAGAATATGGTTAAGGCACATGCTACACTTGAATTAACTGTCATAATGAAGCCCATTGCTTGGCATGATGATTACACATTAATTAAAAGAATAGAAATAAAATTGAGTGCCCTTGAAAACTTCGTTTGCAGTTATGCAATCTCCTTTGTATTCAGTTTTCTGTCGTCTGAAAGTCTCTGGACACTTAAGCTTCTTTCTCAAGGGTAGAAGAGGTTGGACAAGAGTTTGGAGGTTTTATGTAGGTTGATGGTTGGGTCAGGTCATAGGAACCATGGAAATGCCTCCCTCTGAAGGTCGAAGTCGTCGCTCCTCTACCCCCTCCTGTGCTATGCCATTTACATTTCCTCTTCCAAAACATTTTTCTTCAAGCTCCTTTTCTAAGGAGTCACGTGTTTTCTTTATCTCTACAACCCATGATCATTTGCTTTGTAACACTCTATTTATATCGTTTCAGAGACCCCAGGACTTGCTTGGTTCTAAGAAACACTCCTCAGCATGCGGATAGCCAACCTCTTTTGCCCACCTCCCTTATGGAAATCCCTCTTGCTCTGCTCTGTGAATTGTGTGCATCTTTCTTCCTTCCTTTCTCCCTGTGGTACCCTTCCCTAGCCTCAAAACCTCTGCCTCTCAGACTCTCACATTCTTTAACATCAAACTTCAATGTAGCAGAACTGTACTCCATAACCCTACAATGACTTAGTCAGCTCCAGCTTCTGTGCCATGAACTAGGAGACTTATCAGCAATTAATCCCCCACTGTCTGTAGGCTGCAGATCAAGGCCTGGTTGGACAGGGTTCCAGGGAGGACTCTTTTCTGCTATGGAGGCTGCCCCACTTGAACTATGAGGAGCTACACTCATGCTTGCTCACCTTGCCAAGACTCGTCTTCTAACACCATCCTAGTCAGAATGAAGATTTGAGCATATGAACTTTGGGAACTCAGATGGTATATAGAAATCACTGATCCCACAAAAAGTTGGAAGTAGACCTTGGCCTATGACCAACACTGATTGCTGCTCTGCTGTGACCCCTGTGCTATTTGCTGATCAGGGGTTATACACAAACATCCACTGCCCTCAGAGTGAGGAGCTCAAGAAGGGCAGACACCATCCTTCTGTCTTCCAACTTTTGCTACTAGCACCCACCACATGGATGCAGAAGGAGGAGATGACGTGGGGGTGGAATTCTGCAATTTCGGTTTTACATCTTCCCTATTCTTGAAGGTCTTTTCTGAAGCTGAAGTTCCGCCTCTCCTGCCATCTGCATAAACGTGACACACACTTCTTACTACCTCATAAAGCCAGCCACTCCAGCATTACTCCCCTGTCTAAAGCACAGGTATTTCACCCACAATGGCAAATCCATGACCAACTGATGTTATGTACTCCAGAAGACCTTGTGCTGCCAGGCCTTGATAGATATTTTTAGAACAGAAAAATGATGTTATGAATTAATGAAATACCTAACAAACATTATTTTCACTGTGCAAAGACAAACTGGTGTCAATATGGCTTCTGGATCTTAGTTACCTGAGTAGTTCAGAAACTTAGTTTTTTTTTTTTAATTACCAATCTAAAAATTGCTGATATCATAGTTTGTCTTTAGGTTCTTTGACGTGAGTTCCTCCGGAATACAGAATCAGTAAGCACAAAGATTATGCATTAGGTGGGTACAAACCATATTTCAAAGCAACTTCATTTCAGAACAGCAGTATGCTTTTCCACTCAAAGCTTAGCAAATAGCTTGATATTCCTATTTTTCTGGTAATATAATGGACTAAAATTCTTAGTGCATGGGATAGGTACTGATCCATATGACAAGTTTTTTAAATCACACACACACAAATAGACACACACACTTTAAAAAGGTAGTCCTCTTAAACAGATGTGGCTTCTTAAATACCTATAACAACCTTAAACCTCTTTAAAACAGTAAAAGTCTCAGTAAAGCCTTGTTGTTAGGAGGAAATCGAAGCTTATCCAGTAGGAAACTAGTCCTAAATGGACATAAACCATATATGCAAGCATTTGTTAATAAGCATTATCAGGGAAGCATGATCTACTCTGTATGCTTGAGTGTTCAGTGACCAATGCATAGAAAAGACTTCTCAGTGAAGAGCCATTTCCCACCCACTGGCCAACAGCACAGACCCTAAGTCAGCCCCCATGTGGCACTCAGGCTATAGCTAGTCTAGCGTTGGGAATGAAGTATCCAATTGCCACCTCTACATGTTTTGCATTTATTTTACTGGGGTTTGGTTGAACGGTGAGCATGGGGGTTGGGGTGAGTACCGTGTACCACAGCATATGTGTGAAAGTCAGAGGAAAGCTTGCAGGAGTTGATCTTCGATCCCCTTCTTCCACCATGTGGGTTCTGGGGATTGAACTCAGGTTGTCAGGCTTGACACCAAGTACCTTTACTAATAACTACTTTATAAAGGAAATCTATGACCGAGCCAGTTTTCAATGAAATATGTGAAACAGACTTTCATAAGAATATCTTCGGGCCATGCACTGGACTCTTCCACAGTGAGATTAGTGCATAGAAGAGAGGATGCTAAGGCCCACTGATCAATTAGGGTGTCAGAGCCTGAGGATAACAACCTAGGGAACCAGCTCTTGAGAACAATGCTCTGCTACACCCAGTGTGTGTGTGTGTGTGTGCGCGTGTGTGTGTGGGGGAGATAGCTGTTGACAATTGGCTGGCCATTTCCCGTTTTTTAAAAAAGCATTTCCAGTGCTAAAAACTAGAGACATCGGCTACATCCAAACTTGTTCTGTTTTGTTCTGAGACAGGTATGCATTGTACCAACTGAAGACCTCAGCCCCGAAAGACCCTCACAGGTAAAACAAAGCATTCTTCATCCTTACTTTTCACCGTGAGGTACATGGACTTGCTGACGTCTGCGCCCACATCGTTGCTGACCTTGCAGAGGTAGTAGCCACTGTCTTCTTCTACAACGTGCTTGATCAAGAGTGAGCCATTACTCAGGACCTGGATTCGGCCATTCAAGGCAATTGGCTGGAATTGGGGCACCCCAGCACCTGGGAGGAGAGAACCACAGAAAGGAACCATGATGCTGAAGAGTGATGATTCATCCTTACTGGACATGTGACTAGATTCAGAAACACCTAAGGTTTCCCTCGGGGAGTGTCTGTGAAGCATCCTGAGAGCTTTAGATGAGAAAGGAAGGGCTACGTGTATGGCACTGTCACCCTACTAACTAGGGTCCTAGACTGAACACAGGGGGCAAAGGCCAGCCAGAGTGACAGCTACAGGGGGCATACCATGTCTACACCATGACAGACCAACCATATCATGTCAAACTGTGAGCAAAACTCAACCTCCTTCTCTAACTTGCTGCTTATATTTGGTTTCGCAATAGTGAAACAAGAGAGTGGGGTACAATGAGAACAAACTCATGGATGAAGGATCAAGTTCCTTCTGCTACGAGGACACTGGATGCACCTCTAATTGGCACTCTTGGGACACGCCATGTTATGCCTTATTTTTCTGTAACACTAAAGTTCTTATTTGGAGAAGGCCATACTTACTTAAAAAGTGTCATTATTCCAGAGAACGAGATTAGAAGGTAGGAGTGCTTATGCATAGTTCCCTCCATAAAATGCCAAATTTGATTAGTGCTAAGCAGCTGATAAATTATTCAAAGAAATCATCGTTAGAACAACCCCAGAGTAGACACTGCTCATCTTATGAACAAAGTTCCTTCTGTTCCCTGGATTTAATGTGGATGCCAACAGGGGAGGGCTCCTCTGGGGACAGGACATTTCAGCCTTCACTTCCTGCACATGTCAGAGGCTCCAACAAACTGTAGAGCTTCCTCCTCAGTTTGGCTGTTACAGTGGAGAACCATAGTACATTGTCAATATCACTGGACTCCAAGTATGTAAGTCAGAAGTCATTGTGTGAGGACAATATTAAAACACTGCTCACTAGGAGCACTTGCAGGTGGATACACTAGGACGATAGGTGTAGAATAACTCACAAGGAATGTCTGGATGAAACTCTTTAGAAAAGAAAGGCTCTTAGGAATAATACAGCAGAGGAAGAAGACCCTGCTGGATGTCTAGGCAGACAGTGGCTTGTGATGACCTATCACATGGACTGGGAGCACAAGGCACATGGAAGATGTATCCCAATCCATTCCGACCTCCTCTCCTCTCTTGTTCTCTACCTTCAGAGTTGGGGGACTAGGTGAAGATTCAGTGCAAGAGTTGATCTGATTTTCCTAGAGGAAGCTTGCGGTATGGGTCAAAAATATATTCTACACTGGAGCTTCAAGTTCTTTGGCCCCAGAACCAGCTTGGAGCTGAACATTTCTTTTATGCCCACCTATTATCCATGGGGATCTTCCACAACACCTGAGAACACTGGACTACATACATTGCTGTCCTTCTCCTGTGAGCTCTGTTGTGGGGACTTCAGAGGAGGGTATGAACCTCTCCAGAGAAACCATGGAAATGAATATTGTTCCTGATAAGTAAGAACAAACAGAATCCTAACATGAGTGACTTCTCTCAAGATAGAACTCCTGCAAAGGACATGGAGAGATGATTTGGTGAAAAAGCTTGCTATGCAAGCTGATAGATTCCTAGCACCTGCACACAAAGTCAGGTCCAGGTGTGTTTGTTCCTGTAAACCTAGTACAAAGACAGAAATGGGGGATCCCTGGGATAGGCTAAGCAGCCAGTGCTTTGGGATTGGCCAGTCCCACATTCAAGGAGAAATCCTCTGGGACAATAGGGTAGAGAGCAAATCAGGAAGATATTCAGTGTTGATTTCTGGTCTCTACATGTATCTATATGTGCAGATACATAAATGTTGAGTAATAAAGTGGACCCCCCCCAAATGGCAGTGCTGCTGAAAATGTCATGAGGTGACAGGCAGGACTCTGACCCGGTAAGCAGAAGGATTCCTAGTGGGTAAACAAAGATCTAAACTCAGCATTCCTCAGGAATCACATAGGGCAGGTTTCTGTTTGTCAGGAAAGCCACCATTTTCCTTCTCTACTACCAATGGTCAACTACCTCCAGCAAAGAGTTTCTGTACCTGATTAACCCAAACATCCTGCAACAGATCAAAGTCCTAGGCCTTTCTAGCTCCCATGCCTCCTCCTGCTGCTATCTGCCCCAACAAAACTGACAAGCAGCTCTTCTCCACCCTTTGAAGCAGCCTGGCAGTTTGCTCTCAATAAATTGTTCTTTATACCCACTGAGTGGTCAAATTCTGAGGTTTTTCTGTGCTTACTTATAATAAAAACATGCAAACAATACACACAGACACACACACACACTCCACATATACACACACACACACATGCACACACACTCACACACATATGCACACACATATTCATGTACATGTACACATGCACACACATGCATACACATATGCATACACACAGGCATATACATACACATATACTCGTGTACACACACTCATACACACATATACATGTACACACACATACACACACACACACACACACACACACACAGCTAAAAGCTGCTCTGCTTCTGCTAAGGATGGAGGAAGCCAGAAAAGGAAACTGTTAGCCCTGCTTAGCATCACAATTGTGCCTTCCTTAGAATAGATCCCAGACAATGAGGTAAACATAGTTGCAAAGAATTAATGCCTAAAAATGAGGTCTGAGCTCCTAGAGTAATTTACCTTTAGCACATGACTTAAGGAAGTATAAAAAGGGTGGAAGGAAAGGACTGGAAAAGGCTGTGACCTACTTCAGTCTCCCCTTCAGACCAGAATCTACCCCTCAATAAAGCAAAGAAAAAGAGGGGTAGGAGAAACACAAGTCTATCAGGAGCATAGGAAACTACTGGACAGAAGCTTAGTAATAGGTTAATAATTTGCATAAACAGATGGAGAAGGTTCAGATGAAATATTAAGATTATTAAAAAGAGGCAAAGTAATAGAAAAGAAAATTCAGCTTTTATGTATGCAAAGTATATTCACGAAGCTTATTAGCAGAGTGGACACAGAGGAGGAAATGACTAGGTCAGCAAAATTTACCCAGAGTAAAACCAAAAGAACAAAGGGAGGAAATACATGAACTCAGGCAAGAATGTAAAAAATAATTTCATAATCTGAGTAAATATAGCCTTAGAAGGAGGAGTAAGAAATGTATAGAAAGCAATCTGCCTTATTTATATAAAAATAATTTTTAAATCAGAAAAAATGAATACTACCATCAATTGATTTGATTTAAAACATTTATAGACCTCCACACTCAGTAATAGCAGGGCAGGTAAGTTTCAACGGATTCTGGATCTATCACTGGAAGAGACAGAGTGCCTGAGTAAGGCCTGACACATCTTTTGAAAGCCTAGTGGGAGGTATTTGCAGGAGGGCTTTTGGGGAGTTTGTAGTTCAGGAGTGGAGCCCTTACAGATGGGATCAGTGTCCTTGTAAGAGTGACCATGGAGAAGACACTGCACTGTGAGGCCACAGCAAGAAGTCAGCAGTGTGAGTTCCCAGGGGGAACCCTCATCAGAATCTGGCTTGCTGGTTGGTGCCTGACTCCAAATGCTCAGCCTCCTGAATTAACGGGAGATAAGATTTTGCTGAATCTTTGAGCAACTTGAGCAAATTCGGCCATCAGAAGAAATAGTACTTTGAGCTGTGAAATAAATCTCAGTAAGTATTTTAAGATAAAAGCAACAGTGTGAGAAATATGTCTGGACAAGCTCCAAATCTCCAAGGGTTTGAAAACTAACAATGTGGCTTTCCTTCCCTCTCCTCTCCTCTCCC
>NW_022196894.1:95057898-95072013 GCF_008632895.1 Mastomys coucha
TCCTTTCCTGTCTTTCCTTCCACTTTCCCTTTCTTTCTTTCTTTCTTTCTTTCTTTCTTCCTTCCTTTCTTTCTTTCTTTCTTTCTTCCTTCCTTCCTTCCTTTTCTTCCTTCCTTCCTTCCTTTCTTTCTTTCTTTCTTTCTTTCTTTCTTTCTTTCTTTCTTTCTTTCTCTCTCTCTTCCTTCCTTCCTTCCTTCCTTCCTTCCTTCCTTCCTTCCTTCCTGGATTTTTGAGACAGGGTTTGTCTACGTAGCTTTCACTGCCCAATAATTCACTCTACAGACCAGGCTGCTTCTACCTCCCAGATGTTTGGATTACAGGTGTGGATGACCACAACCCAGCACAATGCATTTCTTTCTTTCTTTTCTTTGTTTCTTTTGTAAACTCTTTATTGGTCCTTTGTGACTTTTCACATCATGTATCCCAATCCCACTCAGCTCCACGGCCCCTGGTACCTGCCCTTATCAATGCAATTTTTAACAATTCACAAGTTCAAGATGAAACTATTAGAAATATTAGAGAGAATGTTAAGTTGGATATACTAAAAATTATATTAAGGTGGCTTAAAGCAACACCTCTATGGTCATGTGTAGCATTAAGTGCTGTATTAATACTAGAAAGGAAAAAGAACAGAAATCAAGCATTTTGCTTAAGAAGATACAAGAAGAGTGAACACACACACACACACACACACACACACACACACGAGAAGGAAAGAAATCCTAAGGAAGGAAGCTGTAATCAATGAGATGAATCAGAAAAACACCAGAGAACATCAACAGGGCTAAAAGCTGGTCTTTGGAAAGGACAGTAGAATTGGTCAAGAAGACAACAGAATAGACAGAAACCATAAGTGATTATAATAAAAAAAGTTGCGACTACATTTTCAAAAGACATGAAAGTAATGAATAACTTATTGCCACTAGGTTTAGCAACTTCAATTAGATAGACAAGTTTCCTTAAGAAATCATCACATTTCACTAATTAATGAAAGCTATCTGCTAATTTACCTACACTGATTTTTAAACACGAGAATTCTGAATGGTGCTTCATAGTAACTCAGTTAAACATGAATGGAGCATCCCCCTTTTCCTTTTCTGGAGCAATTATAATCTTACCACCTGGAGAGATAACATCCTTCAAATTTTCTAGACACACAAAAATCCATCCCTGTTTTTATATAAAACGAATTTATGGTTCGGTTACAGAGAAGCTGCACAGTGGCTAACGCCTTGCAAATAGCTATAGGTACAGTGATGCTAACTTCTAGCCCACTCATCTCTCCTCCCTCCCATTTCTCTTTTTCTGGATGGGAACTGACATGTTGCAAGCCTACCTTGGCATGAGCTATCTCATGGCAAGGCTCTGGTAGGAAGGCACAGAGGGCTAACTCTAACCAACAATCTGTGACAAACTACATCAATCAAGATAGGAGGGACAATGAAAGCCCTTGGTATAACTGTGACCCCATCTGATACTCAATGGTGCTGTTAGAGGCCCTAATCTAGGGGGGGGGTCAGCTATGCCTGTTCCTGACCCACACCTGGGGGGAGATGAGGAACCTTGTAGGAATTACAGCCACTTACTTTGAGGAAGATAGTGAAAAGACTTCCTTCACAGGGTGGAGTGATGGCTGATGCTCCTGAAATGTAGCTCAGCGCACAGTAGGCCTACAGCACTGTCGTGTTGATATTTTAATTGTGCTATCATTACTTAGTCATCTGGTGATTATCTGACCTTGTTTTAGGGCCAAGGCTATGAACAAACTGACTTCACTCATCAGTACAGAAGATGTGGAGCAATCTTTATGGTTAACCTGCTGGGTAACATTCTGAATCAAAATGGGTGTGAGTATACATCCTTAAATTGCTCATGAAAGAATGATCTGTTTTTACTTTTGCAAGTACTGACTTCAGTTTTACTTTAACACATGTGCACTATTAAAGTTCTCTATCTTTGTTAGTGTGACACTATCTTATTTTAACAGGCATCTCTTTAATTTCTGTTCATAGGTGATTTTGAGCAGGTTTTTATAAATTATTCAGCAATTTTCACTTATTGTTTGCAAACAATCCCTTCATGTCTTTTGTTCATTTTCTGCTATACATTTGTTTTCTTAGCATTCCAAAGTACTTCAGGTTTTTTTTTAAAAAGGTCACATTCTTTTTAAACAAAATTTACTTTTGATGCCTATTATTTTAATAAGAGTTAACAGTGAATATTATCAGAGCTTGATGGTGAATATTGTTTCCCTTTCATGTGTGAAAATGAAATTTTTCTCCTATAAAAGTAGATCGTATTGTAAAGTATTTGGTTTTGTAAGTTATAAGATAACTTATAGAGAATGTATTCCTTTGTAAAAGGATAAAAGATTTTACTGAAACTTAAAAACAAGAGAATAAGCAGCACATGCTTTTAATCCCAGTACTTGGGAGGCAGAGGCAGGCAGTTCTCTGTGAGTTTAAGGCCAGTATGGTCTACATATGGAGCTCCAGGACAGCAAGAATTACATAAAGGGACACTGTCTCAACAAACAAACAAACAAACAAACAAACATGAGGGAATGACAAGAACACTGAGCTGGAAGTGGGGGAGGGGAACCATGAGATGGGGAGGAGAGCCACGAAGTGGGGGAAGAGAACCATGAAGTGTGGGGGGAACCATAGAGTGGAGGAGGGGAGTTTTGAACCACTGTCTCCTGAGTAGGACAAGGTTGAGGAGGTACACACAGCATCTGTGTTCACCTGTGCCAGACCTGCACAGGCTCGGGGCTGCTCAAAGTCCCAGCATGGAGGTGAAGCAGCACCCTCAGCCACACCCAGCTACTGGCAACTGATGGGTGCCAGGGGAAGGAGAGTCATTCTTCTTTGGAGTTGTCATTGCTAGTAGGTTGGTTGTGTTACACTGAATGGCTTCACGCCCACTCACACAAGGTCAGCACAGGACTCTCGGTCTATTAATTACAGCTCTTTAAAAAGCAGGTATCAAATTGGAAGGAATAGATTGGTAGAACTGGGAGAGCTGGAGAGAGTTGCGGGGTGGATAAGATCAAATACATTGTATCATGTTTGAAAATTTGAAAGAATAATAAAAGTATTATTTTTTGATGAATAGAAACATCTTTAATTTTTATTCAAGTGCTTAAATGTGTCTACTTTAAAATATTTATTATTTGTGTATATGTGCATGTGTGTGTGTACATATGCATGGGTGTAGAGATCAGAGTGCAACTTATAGGTGTTTCCACCTTGTAATGTGTAGATCCTAGGGATCAAACTCAAAACATCAGGATTAGCAGCGAAGCATTCTCACCTGCTGAACCATCTTACTGACCTTTGTTCCAGTGTTTCGAAAATCTGTTAAAAGCTACTAGTGTTTTACTCCAACTTTGGTGAAATTGCGAGCTTCATCCAATGTAATGCACATGAACTAGAAACTAAGTTAAGAAGAGAATTTCCCAAGCATGTGTATGTGTGTGTACACATATGCGTACACATGTACATACAGACATAAACACACATACATTCACACATACATACAAACATATACACACATACACATATATACATGCATATATACACACATACATATATAAATAGATTTGCACAGACATATACACACATGTATATATATATCCATATACATACACAGATATACATGTACACATACACATATACATATACAAATAGATACACACAGACACATATATACACATGCATGTACCCACATACACACATAGATGCATGCACACACAGATATACACAGACACACACATATACATAACACATACCAAACACATATACCAGGTGAAAAATTATGACATCTCAAAGAGATACGGAATTTATAAACTACATAAGACTTGTTTTTAAAAATTCTGAAAATCTAGTTGACTTGGGGAAAGGCAGAAGATTGTCCATATCAACAAAGCATACGTTTTACTATCATCATAGAATTCTCACTAGAAAAACACTTTAAGTAGTGGAGGCATTCATAAAAAAGAATTAAAAGGTAAAATTTACAGCATTGACATACTCTCTCAACTGAATGGTGGCAAAGAATGATCTTTTAATTCCTATCTGGATGGATGAGAGCTTCTGAATTATTTAAAAGTCTAATGAAAATGGAAATAACATCTAAATGCATTCAAATAATGTTAAATCTTTTCCTCATTGGGAAAAATAAATGAGCCCAAGTTGAAGGGACATAAGCATGCACGACTCTGATCAGGCCTGCTGCTAAAGGAGCAAGAGATTGCTGTTAGCTAGTCTATTTACCAAGAGGACCACAGACACAAGGGCTGATGTTCATCCTATGTGAGGGATGTAGACTTTGCTGAATTCTCAGCCCTCTCCCTCAGAGTCATTATTACTTCAAAGGACCAAGGTTAAGCCAGTGTATACAGTCTGCAAATCGGCAATTCTCTTAGCTGTTGGGCAGCAGCAGTTGGTAACAAAGAGCTGCCAACATTTTGTGGCTAGCTGGGGTCGGGTGGAGACGGTTCTGAACTTCAATGTCATCACAAGCATTTTATAAGTCACAGACTGGCTTCCCAGTGACAGTAACACACAGAAGACCTTCCCTCTTTGCTGGGAAGCTAGGCTTCACTGCATGCCCAGGTGCTGAGGTTGTGAGAATCACACAAAACCAGCTACCTGTTTTCATATCCTTTTCTGAAGTTTTGCTGATTATAGAGACTGCATTTGGCTGAGAGTTAGAAAGATCCAGGTTCCAGTGGCCTCTGAGCCAGTCAATGGGGTTTGTAGATGAATGGCTGAGTCCCTTTACATCTTTATACAGAAAATACTCACATAGAAGATTGTGACAATGATAACAAGCTTGCAAGAAATGTGAATGTAAATACCTAGTTTATATCCAGTATAGACTGTTCAAAGAGCATCAGGGTAGAGAGATGGATGAGGTGCATTGAAGCATAGCACCATGAGAGAGGGAGTCTCTCTGTTCCCTTGACTGTTCTCAATGGAAGTCTGCAAGCTATTCTGTCTCCTCTCCAGGGACCAGAGTGTGTCCCTTTCATCCTTGTAGAGAGGGGTATTTTCTTGAAGAATGAGTGGTTTTTACTTCGAAGAGAAGTTGCCTTTCCTTGAGAAGAGCTGCTAGGCTTCGAGTGTCCCTCTGTGATGGATGGTAACATGGAAGTATAAGATGAAATCAGTCAGTCCTTTCTTCCCAAGTTGATTTGGGTCACGGTTTATCACAACAATGGAAAAAAACTAGGATCTTGTGAGTGAGGAGCATTGAAAATGAGATGCCACCATTTACTTCACAGGCTGTGCACTAGGACATGGCAGACTCTGCACACAAGATTATTAGTGCCCTGACGACTGTCTGTAAACCATGGTTGCAGACATGGATCTGAGTAGCTTCTCAAGACACCTACCCTTGTCAGTAACTAGAGAACAGCTTTCTTTCTCTCTTTCCTCAGGTGCCTTCTTCCCAATTGCCATGGTAAATTCCTCCCTAGCACTGCACCACCTACTAAGTGCAATAGCACCCAGGCAGTTTTCTCTTCTAATGTAAAGTTATGCTCATTGGATAGTACAATCACCCCCTGCCCCTTAATTCCATTTATTTTCTGTGAAGAAACCTATCCACTGAAGATCATGAAGCTTCCCTGGGGCCTTCTCTGTGTTTCCTCTGGCTTGGTAGGCAGGGTGTAAGTTTGATACATGGTTGTAATTTTGCACCTAATATGAAGTAATTGTTCCTTTATCCCTGAGACTCAACACTGTGCTTTGCACTCAACCACTACAAAATTTACCTGTGAGGTAATCATATTCAGCACTTGCTGA
This sequence comes from Mastomys coucha, assembly GCF_008632895.1. Classification (NCBI taxonomy): domain Eukaryota; kingdom Metazoa; phylum Chordata; class Mammalia; order Rodentia; family Muridae; genus Mastomys; species Mastomys coucha. The sequence continues at coordinate 95,063,709 of NW_022196894.1, forward strand.
TGTAGCCTGTAACACTGCAGGAAGTGGAAATGGCTAGATATACAGTATGTGCCACCTATGCTTTGCAGTGGGACTCTGAGGAGCCCTGCATCTGGGTCCAGGGGCCAAGATCTGTACCACAACTGTGTTGTATAGCTTCATGTCCACTTGACACCAGGTAAAATCATCTGAGAGGAAGAAACCCCATTTAAGAAAATTCCTCCATAAGACTGGTCAGTAGCCAAGCCTAGAGGTCATTTTTGTTAGTGATTGATGGGAGAGGTCCCAGCCCATTGTGGGTGGTGCCACCCCCTAGGCTGGTGGTCCAGGGTTTCATTAAAAAAGCAGGCTGAACAAGCCAGTAAGCAGGTCTCTGTATCAGCTCCTTCCTCTAAGCCCCTGCCCTGCTTGAGTTCCTGTCCTGACTTCCTTTGATGGCGAACAGCAATGTGGAAGTGTAAGCCAAAGAAACCCTTCCCACCTCAAGTTGCTGTGATCATGATGTTTCATTACAGTTATAGGCAATAGAAATGGTAACTATGGCAACACTCCTGTGAAAGGCCCTCCGAATATTTGTATTTGGTATGGCTGCCTCTACCCACAAGAAGACTGCTAGAGACTTCCTGGAGAAAGAACACAGAAGAGGAAATCTGGAGGAACAGGGAGGAGAAAGAAGGCAAAGTCTGTCCAGAGGCTGGGGCTGGCTGAGCTGGGAGCCTCACTGAGCTGGATAACTGCTGATGGTTCCTGGCTTCCATGGCACTGAATCTCCACCTGTGACAGGAAGAAGACCTTCATATCTGCCAAGTTCCCCGCTCTCTCTTTTCTGCTCTCAATGGAAGGAGTTAAGTACATCAAGTACCCCCTTATTTGTTATGCTTACAGCCCTTTGTAAGAGCTCATTGCTTAGTGAGGCCGATGGTTCCCCTATTTGGCAAGCAAACATGGTGGCCTTTCCTGTCTGTTAGGATTCCCACTGGGTTTCCAAGCTAGTCTTCTACTGGAGTTTTAGAGACATGACACTTTCTCCTGTTTAGATTCTTGAGACATCTTGCTGGTGGGTTGACATGACGTGGGAAACAGGTTTCTGATGATGGGGTGTAAGGTGTGGTCAGGCCTCAGGTGGGCCATACTTCATGAGTGTAGAAATGTGTATGTAACCATCAACAATTTTTCTAGGGCAGGTAGAGAACACAGAAAATCATAACTTCCAGAACAAAATAGGGGCGTCCTCTGTCTCTTCCAGGGAGAGCTAGGGTTGGAGAGACTAAGACCTCAGGCGAATGAAGAACTGAATGGACAAGCGAAGGAGTGAGAAGGAAGCCCAGCTCTAGAGAAACAGGTAGGAAAGGGAGGGTCCCTGACAAGAACAACTCAAGGGAGAAAGGGTTTATCTTTGTTTGTGGTTTCAGAAGGTCAGAGCCCACCCTTGTTAGGAAGGTATGAAACTATGGAGGGGTGGCTTAGAAGTAGAAGCAGGAAGCTGGCTGATTACTTTATCAATACTCAGGAAGTAGAAAGAGATCAGAGAGGGGGATCAGACTACAAGCCCTCAAAGTTTATCCCCAGTGGCAGACTCCCACCAGCAAGGCTCCCTTTCCTCATTCTTACACCTTCCCCAAACAGTGCCACCACCTGGGGACCAAGTGTCCAAGTACATAAGCCTGTGAGGAACAGTTCACATCTAGACAATAACACCATTACAGTTTGAACATTGTGTGTGTGCTGAGCAGAGGAAACATGGGAGCTTAAATGAAGGTTGTTCTCCTTTATCAAGAGCAGGGAGATAGAAGCACTGCAGAAGTCAGGGCTGAAGGGCCACTGATGGCAAGACCTTTTACTCAGAAAAACAGAGAGAAAGAGATAAAACTGTAGGCAGTAGCTGTTACATACACATACCCTCAAAAACAACAGGGATGGTGGTGCAATAGCCAATGCCTAAATGGAAATGCCATGTATAGCACCACATCAAGTCTCTGCTTTAAGGATTGACTGGCCTTTGAACCAACCTGGAAACATACTGGTCTCCAAGTTTTCAGAATCAACTTTTAGAAATGATATTTCCTTGATTAAATCATTTGTGTAGAGGGAAAACAAAAAAAAAAGTAGAAGAGTTCAAATGAGACAACTGGGGTGTCTTTGAAAATGAGTGAAGTGGGGCAGAGATGGCATTAGGGTGTCAGTCAGCTTTGACAGTGGCACTGATGGGGCAAGAACAAGTGGCTCAGTTTAACGGAGAGAGGACTAAATCAGAGCCTTGTGTTCACATGTTGGTACAGGTTACATACTGGTTTAAGCCAGTCAGGGGAGGGTTTGCTTATTCATGAGTGATGCTAAACATCTGACTAACCAAAGTAAAGACGAAGTCCGGCCATGACCATAATGACAGATGACATGCCTAAATGCTGTCAGGCACTGGAACAAATGCTTTCTATGAATTTTGACAATAAATTACCACTTTCCACCCCAACCCTTGGAGACAGGGTTTCATTTTGGCACCTAGGCTCTCCTAGAACACACTAGGTAGCCCTGGACTTGTGCCATGTCACAGTCTAGCAGAATGCAGGGGCCATAAACATGAGTCACCATTCTTGGCTCTAAGAATCAGCATTGTATTGATCTCTTTATTCTGTTTTGCATTGGAGGAAACAAGCCTGCCACACAGACTACACGGTTTATAGGCAGGGATACAGTAGATAGTGCTGAGCTAGATAGTTTTGATTGATGTTTCTGTCTATTCTCTTAGACCTTTGCATCACTCCCTTTTCTAAAATAAAATTCAAAGTTAATGGCACTTTACATATAAGCAGAAGGGTTTTAGATTGGAGAGAAGAGGCATAGATCAGTGTTCCTCTCCACTTCCTGGGAGGTCCATGGAAGCAGATGGAAAAAAGAATGGTGGAAACAGTTATCTCAGTTTGGAGAGCAACAGCTATCAGGTCGATGATAAAATCATATGTGACCATCCATGTATATTGTCAATGATATGGCAACAGTGTGACTGTCCATGTGTATTGTCAATGAAAAATGTCAACAGTGTAGCCATCTATGTATATCGAGCAGAGTTGCAGGCAGTGAGATAGGAACATCAAGGTGGGGGTCAAATGGTATGAGGCAAAATCTACCTCAAGGGGTAGTGTTCACAGACCAGGTTTGAGCTTTAGAGTCAGACAGTAACTTTAAGTGAGAGTCTACATGCTTGTGTAAAGCAATTTCTTTCTAATCACATGGACTTTCTTTGAGTATCTCTAAGGATTCCAAGGTCTAAGAAAGGTGCTATAGTAAAAAATTAGAAGAAAGAAATTTTTAAAAAATCATTCAGTTGAGGAAATCTCATTAAAAAATGTGACTTAGATATGTACTAGTAGTCATTAGTCTATAAAAAGTGAACTGTCGGCCATTAAAGCTGTAGGAAGAAACCAGAGAGCAAAATGATAAGGTGAAAGACAGGTTGAAGAGTTCACAAAGAACAGAGGTTTTGTTAGAGAGAAAGAATGGAAATTGGAAAATGTCCAACAAATTAAAATGAGAACACATGAACAATACATCAGAGAGAGAAATGACAGCTACCGGTGACAGAGGATGAGGTCACCAATGGAACTGGAGAGTGTGAAGAAGAGGGCTGAAGAGCATGAATAGAACAGATACATATAACAAAAAGATCCACTAAGAAATCTAGAAATAAAAAGTGATATCAAATAGGCATACCACACCTACAAGAATGTGAGCCCATATGAAGCCACAGTACCAGGGAACAAACTATAAACACCCTGACTTCACTGACTCCACAGTGCCTACCAGAAAGCACCTAACTCTCTCCTAAAGGCAAACAAGGCAGCCTTCCTTCTATGAAAGGGTATGAACCCTCAACTTCCTACCAGGCAAATGGTGCTTTGTGGGTAAAAAGGCAGAAGAAAGAGGTTGAGACTGTGGAGAACTGAAGCTGGACCCACGCTGGACGGTAAGATGAAAAAGAGGGGATATTGATGAGGGGAAAGGGCTCCTTAGAAAGAAAGAAAAGAGAAAGAAGAAGTGGAGGAGCAGATGGACAGAGACAGACAGATGGAGAGGGAGACAGACAGACAGTGAGGGAGAGAGGAAGAGACAGAGACAGATAGACAGAGAGGAAAATGGACTGACAGAGGGAAGGAGAGTCACACAGACAAAAAAAAGGGAGAAAGGGGGAGAGATACAGGCAGAGACAAAGACAAAGATAAGGTGTGAGACATACGTACAATATACATTCATTCATTCATATATACATACATACATACATACATACATACATATATACATAGAGGGAGAGAGAGACAGAGAGGGAGAGAGAGAGACAGAGACAGACACACAGAGGAAAAAGAAATAGACAGAGAGACAGACAGACAGAGATGGAGGGAGAGTCAGACTGACAGAGAGAAAAGGAGACAGAGAGACAGAGAGGGAGAGGAGTCATACATACATACATACATACATACATACATACATACATACATACAAGGAGAGAGACACACACAAAGAGAGGCAGAAAAGGAGGGAGAAGAAGAGACAGAGGAGGAGAGAAAAAGAGTGATAAAGGAAGAGGACAGAGAAAGGAAGGAGAGAGGACTGGGAGGGAGGGAGATGGGAGGTGCACGGGACAAGGGAAGGAAGACGGGAAGGGAGGACACTTAGGACCTCAGGCATCATTGCTTATTATGGGAAGTCATGACTGGTTCTACAAAGAGAAACTCCATCCTTCCCAGCCCAAGATCTGCTCCTTGGATAGACCATATTAGTAAATGGCTTCTCTCTTCCTTTCTGTGCTCATGGCAAAGACCTGGATGTAGTTCCAGCTCCCTCCTCTCCCTCATAGGCACCCACAGTTTTCCAGCTAAAGGAAGCCAGTTTCCAATCCTTTGTCCTTCTACTGGACTCCAAACCTCATGGTGACAAGTGTTTCTGAGCAGGTCTAGTGTGTTTTCTGCCCCCTCCCCATCTGCTTTAGGTACAACAGCACCAGTGTGGTCCTGCTATGGTATCAGACAGTTCAGCAGTTCACACTTCTTCTGCTGTACTGTTCTACCTGCCTCTAGCTTTGCAGAACACAGAGTGCATTATTACCACCAACACAGGGGGGCCCATGCATGTAGGCAAAGCCATGTGTCAATCACAGTGATTGACAGAGGAGTCTAACTGCCTGCACAACATCCTGTCATTGACTTTGCACCAGATACCATGTCCCCCTTGAGCTTCTGGAATATCCCAAGCATTACACCTGCAATGTAATTGTCAACATGATTACATCTAGAATCAACTAAAACCACAGGCCTCTGGGCATGCTTGTAAGAGAGTTTCTTGGTCAGATTATTTTAAGTGGGAAACCCCACCCTAAACTGGGTCACATCTTCTGGTGGCAATTTATAATAAATGGAGATGGAAGAAGGGAGTTTTTGTTTTTTCACTACTTGCTCTCACTCTCAGTGTTAAGTTCATCTACCTTGTTGCTAGGCATTCCTTTGCTGGCATTAGAACCCAGTTCTTAAGGATTCCAACATAGACTGAAGACCAGATGAGACATCAAGTCCTCCCATAGACTGAATTCTCAGCCTTTAGGTAGGAAGACAACCAGTATTGGGCTAAGCAGATTATCCCCTGTAAGCCACTCTAATAAACCCCACAACTATGTATAATATTATATGTTGTTTTATTAATATATTATAGATAATATATTCATATAATTCAAAGCAATGGAAAGCAAAATAAGACACTACTCCTATCAGGATTTTAATGGTCAGTTCTGCATCTCTGCATATGTGAATGACTCACTTCATCTCTTTCATGCTTTGGATAAATTCCCAGCTCCTAATCCTCCTTGGCAATATTAATTTAAATGCAGACTCCTTCCTATTCACCCACTATCAGGCATACTGAGACCTTTGTCTTTGGACATCCTGGATGATAGGGAATCTGTGGGTAGCTGGTGAGAGCATGGAATGTCCAGGCTCTGTTCTCTGGCTTTAACAGCACTCCTTCAGCTCCTGGGAAGCTCACAGGGGATCAAGCTAGTCTCTGAGACAGTGACCTAAAGCAATTTCCTTCTATTATAAAAGGGAAGCATGCAAAGACTTGGCTTGTTTAGCTGTGGGCTATAGGAAGTATGGATTGCCAAGCCACTGAGCCCAGGTTTTGAAGACTTTTCGATGAGATATGTCTTTTGTACAAAAGGCAACACCAGGAGGTGGAATGCAATGTCCTATGCTTTGTATCTTCAGAACCAAGTTCAAGAATTTAAAATGGTTATTTTTTCAGCCAAGGCTGCTTAATTTCTCCTGTAGCTCTGCTGGAGTCCACTTAGGAATCATCAGTCCAGGGACTAGTTGCTGCAGCCTTTGGGCTCAGGGCTGGGGCTGATTTACCTGCACTTGCTCTGTCACTTTTAAAAAATTGATATATTTTTATTTTATGTGCATGAGTGTTTATGAATCTGTGTGTCATCTTTGTGCTTGGTGCCCTCAGGGTCAGAAGAGCCATTGGATTGCCTGGAAGTGGAGCTACATGACCTGAGTCTTCTGGAAGAGAATCTAACTCTTAACCTTTGAACACCCCCCCCCCAAGCCCTGTTCTCTGCCATATTTCAGGGCACTGGATTTTTGTCCCCTGCCCCCATACCTATGGACTATCATGACTATTTGAAACATATTCTATTATCAAAATAATTTGTTATGTATCATCTTTATTGCTTCACTAAAATAATAATGCAAAACATTCTTCTATTAGATTGAAAACCAGTAAGAATCAGGTATAAAATGTAGCATCATTTTGGGCTCTAGGAAGCAGGGATTTCACACTAAGAAGCTCTGTGCAAATGAATAAAAAGCTGGCAAACCGTCAATGTGTCTAAAAGCTATAAAAATTGTTTACTCTTTGAGTCTGCAATTCTACTTACAGAAAATAATCCCAGGGGAAAAATAAACACATCTACAACGATCGATGTAATGGAACACAGCATGACATTTTCTAAGAATAAAGAGCCAAAGAAAAGCAAAATACAGTGGAGTGCCAGGGATGCCTGGAACCTGGTAAGATACCACACTATGGCAGGGCAGCATATCTAAGTACAACACAGCTTGCTGACCCTTTATGGTGGGGATGAGCTGGTCAGGGGGCCAAGGGATGCTAGCATGGCTGAGTAGTGATGCAATTCTGGAAAGATCTTTAAGGGAGCACACCCAGGTCAGAGACCCTTCCTCCATGAGAATGTGGCAGTTGCTCTTAGCCTGGGATTCATCTTTTGAGCATTAGAGAAGGTTAGGAAAAATTGCAGAATTCTCCTAAGGGTTTGGGGTTGGGGCCTCTGGTAACTTAAGTGAGTGAGCAGAGAGAGCTTGTCATTTGTGATGACATAGATATAACCAGAGGACATCATGTTGAGTGAATATCGATGGACCAGGAAAGTGTCTTAGGACTTCATCTAGTTGTGCAATATAAAACAGCTGACTTAGTAGAATAGGAACATAGAGTGCTGGGCATCAGAGACTCTGAAGGAGGCTAGAGCAAGCCTGGACAATGGATTGCAGATGTGATTGGAAAAGAGAAGTACATTAGACTTTTCGGTTTCACTGCAGGGAGACTCCATAGCAGCAAACTACTGTGTATTTCAGAGCAACTAGGAGAAAGGACTTTTGAATGTTCTCATTACAAAGAAAGAATGGGCAGTATGCCAGTTCCTCTAATATGAATATGACAATGCATGCAAGTACAAAGAGCACACATTGTATGCTACATATGTGACGTCACCCATCAGTTGAAAGCAAAATGGGAATCTAGTGCTGGGATCGCTACATGAGGGGAAGAGTAACTGTTATCTTTGTAAACATTTTTCTTCTCTCTGTCTTTTCATTCTTCAAGACAGTTTCTCCATGTAGCTCTGACTCTCCTGGAACTCACTCTGTAGACCAGGCTAGCCTTGAAACTCATTCTGTAGATCAGGGTAGCCTTGAACTCAAAGACCTGCCCTCCTCCACATCCCAAGTGCTAGGGTTAAAGGTGTGTACCACCACATCCAGCCTGAAAACTTTATCTGAACGCTGGTAGTAAGTAATGATCCCTGCTGATGTGTTAATATAAACTCTGCATAAACATGTCAAAAAGACATATAAAACATTATTATTTAATGCCATAAAAAGAGATCTATAACATATTGTTGACTGGAAAATCATGATTACAAGCAGGAGGTGATCAGATGTTAAAAACCATACCTGCACGTCTGCTACTGGGAACTGGCCAGACAGCCCAGAGTAAAAGTAACAGCAACCTCTTCCCTTTTTTTTTTTTTTTTTTTTTTTTTTTT
>NW_022196894.1:95072023-95100458 GCF_008632895.1 Mastomys coucha
TTTTTGTTATTTGTTATTTGTAAGGTATTTCATATTTTAAAGATTTGTTTTCATGGTTTCTTCCCCCCATGCCAATAATCTGAATTTCCATGTGAAATTTATATGAAAAAGCTACTATGATTTAATGTGAATGTCAGTGATAGGAAAGGATAAAATGTGGGTACCATCTTTATCAAATACAGGTCTATACAAAGTGTGTTCACAAATCGATAAAGATACATAGATAGACAAAGGAGCATCAAGTCTTGGTAAGTCCCCAAAGGAGGAGCAGAAAGGTTAGTTAACAAGGAATGAAATATTTTAAACAGTATTAGTAATCTGAATATGCAAATTTTAATTTTCACTCTCCAGAGCATGATAATACAAGGAAGAGGATCTTATCTATTGAAGAGAGAAAAAGACATATACCCTTTGGGAACAAAGTCCCCTCGGGTAAGACAGATTAAGAGTCTTGCATGGAGTCCTGCTGGCTCACTGTTAGGAAGTTACCTGTACAAAACAATTACTCATATGCTCAATGCACTGTATGAGTAGTGTTCTGATGCACGGGTGTTCACAAGGGCAAAAGCCTGGAGACAGTGTTAGGGTGGAGCAGAGAATGTGTCAAGCGTCAACATTAAAAAATAATTTTGATGGTAAATGTCACAGAAAATGTTCGCACTGTCAAATATGCTGTGGATAGGAGCTAAACTAAATTTGTTCTGTTTTTCCATTTTAATATAATAACACAACATGGAGCTCTAGATAGGGCTTCAAATAAATCTCAGGAGAAGAGATTTGAAGTATCAGTTTTTATCTTTTAACAAGGAGATTCCCACAGGTGGAGGAAGATCGACAACAGGGAAGGTTTATTGTTTTTTAAAATTAGTTCTCTTGCTCTTCCAGTTACTGTCTAAATCCCCTTTGCTCTCCCAGCCAATCTACACCAGGAAGATGGTGGCAGGTTCACCACTTGCTTTGCCTTCTATTGTAATTGTGTTCATAGGAAGAAAATACTTTTATTGTAAAGAGAAAAACCTAGAATGTAAATTGTGATTAAGTGAGCAGGGAAACAGACAAACGGTGATTAACCATAATTGACACATCTTTACCATTGGGGGAAGAGCATGATTGGTCAATGGACTGGTTCATCTCCCTCAGTAGATGCTTAACTCTTAGTGATTGGATGAATGAATTACTGACTGGGAATAGAGTTTCCATATTTGGAACAGAACTTGGGGACCTTGCCTGGAAATGACAGGGTCATGAATAGAAATGATTTTTCTGGTGTCTAAAATGGCATTACCATTGGTTTCCAATTCATACACTGTAATTTAACAAACACTCACTATGTAATTTACAAATGGGATAAGCCATCATTCTCTTAAGGGGAGGCATGGTGTGTTAGTTGTTGAAGCAAGGACCCTAGCCACCATCTTAAGACTGCTGTTGAACACAGCACCCTTGGGTGATCATATGTAGCACTCTGCATTATCCAGATAAATCTAAAAAAAAAAATCAATTATTTTAACTCTAGCTCCACAAAAGCACAAAGTGCCAGGCACTAAGGAATAATTTCTATTAGTGAATAATTCTAACACTGGTGCCTCCATCCTTGTATTTGTGTTGGCAGGAGCCCAATATAACCATGGTCACAGGAAGGTAGTATTTCTCCAGGGCTTGAAATCAGTCTTTCCACGGACATGTTAGGGACACTTTCACGATTTGAATTATAAGTCCTGTGTTATCTACTGGGATGTATATGAGATGGCTTTACGTGAGGGAGGATAACATACCCACCTTCAAATATCTCCAAAAGGACAAATATTGTTGACAACACGCTGTATGTTTAGCACACAACAAACAGTTCAAGCAACTTCATACCTTTTGAGAATTTCCACACAATTGTAGGCACAGGATAACCCTCTGCAGAGCAATTGAGAATCACTGCTTTGCCATAGATCCCATCCTGGTCCCGGGGCTGTACCACAAACTTAGGAGGAACTGAAAAGAGAGATGTTGTCATTCAGAGAGGGCCACTGATTAAAGTTGTGATCTTATAAAACAATTATCTCTATAAACCTTTAAGTAAGAAGAATGTTTCACATAAATACAAAGACAATAGCCATGTTTGCAGCTCAGGATCAATGGGAGAAACAGTTTAGGTGCTAGTGGGTCCTCTATATTGGTTTTAGTGGAAATTTTTTTTAGTAGGGAAATTGCCCTTTCATAGATATGTGGGCATGTGATGCTCAATCTTACCAGGAATTCACTCCAGAACAGAATAGAATCACAGCCAGTATGTAAAAAAAGAGGTAAAATATATGTTGTTCCTAAAATTGTATTTATGCAGGATGAGCATTTTCTTGGTTAAGAACTGTTCAAAGTCTTGGTGAATTTCTTCTAGCAGAAGATGAAAAGTGCTGGTAAGTACCCTCCCCAGAGGTAGCAAAGAGCATGGTACGGTGATGAACTTTGCCCCAGATCTCACCAGGACACATCAGTCACTCTTCCTGATATGTCATCACTGGGCAGGGCCAAAGTAGAACCACAGAGGCTGGTTAATGGGAGGTGCCACAATCACTCTCACAAATGTGCTCACAAAACCCACGAAATTCAGAACCTGGTTATGTAGTGAATTCTGTGAGGTGCTTCCCTCTCACAGATTATCCTTGGATAGATCCATCCCAACCTATAGCACACTCAACTGCTTACAGCACTGTGCTTTCTGCTAAACTAGTAGTAGCATTTGAGTGTTAATGAACAGGTTATCAGTCTTTTACAAATGGTGGCATCTGACAGTAGCCTAATTTCAGTGCATCTTTAACAGACTGAGGACGCCCATGGAGTGGACTCTCAGTGAGATAGCCATGCGTCACTAAGATTAAACATGCAACCTATAGGTGGTGCTCCCTTACTTCCCACATCTGGTAAAATTAATCTTGCTTATTTTAGATTCTGTAGTTTCTAATGTTGAGACACATGTATGGGCCTTGGTGCTACAGACAGATGGGAATTCCAGCTAGCACATGACATGAACTGAAGAAGTGCCTAGGATCTCACTGAAATAAGCAGCTTAGAAGCATGTTGAAATGATACAAGGCATAGTAAAGGTCAGTTGGGCCAAGAAATAACCAAGAATAAGGGGAATCCATCCAGACAAGAGAAGCAGCTGGAGATGGAACTCAGGCTGGTGTTTCCATTTTCTTGTCCAGCTTTTGGTAGAGCACATGAAAAATTAAGAAGTAACAGTGCTAAGGAAGAACATGGTCCAGGTGAACACCTAGTCTCAGGTTCTGCTGATTCGTGCATTCAACCTTTTATATATGTTATAAAATGACTTGACTTTCCAATATGCAATTAGGGGTAATTGTGGTACCCATTTTATAGAACTGCCATGGGAAGAAAATGAGTTGAGATTCAGAATGTTAGCACTTTGTTGGAAGAAAGAAAGTATTTTAAGAGTAAACTCAGATGCCCACTTTGAGGATCTGGAACATTTGTAAGCTGCCCAATGATTTCACTTAAGGTGGGTAATATTGTGAGAATGATGCATTCAATTGGATATATATATATATATATATATATTATATATAATAAATTAATAAAAGTTGAGTGTCTTAAGGCCAAGAGATGTTCTAGGAAAACAAGAGATTATACAGGGCTAATTTTTCTTCCCTCCCTTCTTACCATTCTACCATCTTTCATTCCTTCCTCTTTCCTTCGTCTTTCCTCCCCTCTTTCTTTCTTTTTCCCTTCCCTTTATAAAAAGATCACTTTTTAAAAATTTTATATGTGTGGGCATTTTGTTTGCACACCATGTGTACACTGACCAAGTGGGTCAGAAGAGGACATGGAATCCCTGAAATTGGAATTACAGATGATTGTGAACTTTCATGTGGGTGCTAGGAATTGAACCTGGGTCTTTTGGAAGAGCAACCAGTGTTCTTAGCTGCTCAGCCATCTCTCCAGATTCTGTTGTTAGTTTTTCTGAGACAAAGTCTTGCTATATTGCTCCAAAGTTTTGACCCTCCTGTTTCTGCCTCCCAAATTCCAGGATGACAGGAGTTCCACCAAATTTTCTAACGAAAATGATCAACAACTTTCAGAGTAGATTCAAATTTTAAACATCACCTTAGACTCACTGTCCATGGCGTGAGAGGCAAATCTACTGCCAATTCTGCTAAGAGGAAGAGCTGCTTCTTTACTGGATGAGACACCCAGCTGCACGTCCTCAGTTACCTCTCATCTATGACCCTCTACTCATGTTGGCTCTAAGCTAAAAAAAATTATACTCAAAAACTCATCAAAGATGTCTAGATGTGATATTAACACATGGTAAGTATAATATAATTATAGGTGGAAATGTTCCCTTGATTGGTAGAATAACCTTCCTAAGTTATTACTCAAGAATTTTTCAGATACTGGCAAGGATATCCTGTGGGTTCCCTAAGTAAGCGTTTCTCTCTTATAATAGAATCCCCTCTTCTGTTCCTATATTGGTACATGCTTTTATAAAATCCTAAGACACAAATGAGCAGGCTTCTGAGATTTTATGGCAAAGAGAATATCTAATGACTCAATTTTATCCACTATTTATATAAAATGCTACTTGAGACAACATGGAAGAAAATATATATTACTAAGCACATAACTAAGCCACACCCTAACACATCCCATCCCGTGGAGGATGGGAACCTCCGGGGTTTGAGGTGGAGTCTCAGGTTTTACTTTTCTTATGAGATTCCAGGTGATCCTGAGGCTGCCAGTCCAGCTTTAATAATCATTGTTCTGAATGGCTCCTTAGAAAGCACGAGGTACGAAGGAGCTATAGCTGACCACAATGGCAGCTCACGTGTTAAAGCAACTTTTACTGTTTCCTGCCTTCTTTGATCTCAATCTTTCCTCTTTTTCTGGAATACAGGATTTACATCCCAACGAAGTGATTTGCAGCCAGTTCTGATTGCCCTCAGCTCTCAAGAGCAATAAATCTAGGTAGGGTGGGGGTAATATTGTCTCTTATCTCACATGGTCTTCATTTGTCATTTATGTCTGGTGTCATTTCTGTTACCAGTGCCCCATTTGACTCTTTTCTCCACCCAGTGATGTAAAGGATGCCTGGGAAAACATCACATGCTCCCAAGGGCCCTTGGTCATGTCCAGGTTCCTACACTGCTTTGTAGTCTCTTAGCAACCTGCCCCAACCCTGTTCCTGCAGGATTTTTTGAAGCCATTCCAAAGCTATTCCCATTCACTAGTTCTCAGGATGGTCTTGCTTGAGTTTTCATACTCCCCTCTGTGCCTTTACTATTTGTCATTTCTTCTGCCTTAGCAGAATGCTCATTTAACTGGACACCTTTTCTGATGCGTCAGTAGAGATTGAGACCTTCTCTGAACCCTCTTCAAACCCCACTCCCCAAGCTTTTGTTACAACTGCTTGGTATTGCTTGTCTAATTGTCTGTCTCCCATATCAGGTTCTACCCCCTCTGAAAGAAGAATTCAGGTGCAGGGACTTGGGTGCCATTTTGATCACATTCAGGACATTCTCTATGCTTAGGGACTCTTCCAGTAACCACACGCTCCAGCCAAAACTTTTGGCATTTTCATGTGATGAATTACACTAATTTGATGTTTGGATCCTGCATAAACCAAGTGCCAGCTTGAGTTCTGTAGCTAATGGCTAAGGCCCCAGTTTGCAATGTAGATTTCTCTCTGACAGTGAGCAGGAAGAGTCCAAAGTTACCAGTTCCTAACAATCCCTGAAGTCACAGGGTAACCTCCACTATTCCAGTTGTACAGATGAAAAGCCAAGCCTCAGAGAAGTCAGCCATGTTTCCAGGCTCACACAGATGGTGAACATGCAGCAGCGTAGGCCTGGTCAGCCTTCAGAAAGTTCTAGCATCACGTCAGCACCTCTTTTTTTTTTTCTTCCTGAACTGGCTTACATATCAAGGCAATGGAGCTCACTCCTCTGTGAAGTCTGTGGTCATATCAAGAACACCAATCTCCCTGTTATCAAAGTATGTTTTTGCTCTTGTAATTAATAGCCTGTCACTCTCAGACTCCCAAGCCACCCTTTCAGTGACAGGCAATTTCAAGACCTCTAAACCACCCATCCTATGTTGACATTTCCCAAGCTACATCTCAGACCAAGACTGTACAGCATGTAAGAGAGGCTCATCTCGATTTCAGTGAAAGATTAACGTAGAAGGCACCAAGTAATTTGCTGTGTTTTAGATACTTTCAGGTGATATATTTCATCAATGTAAGGTTTGGATCCTTCATGAACCAAGTGCCAGCTGGGGTCCTGTAGTTAATGGTTAAGGCCCCAGTTTGCAATGTGGATTTCTCTCTGAATAGTGACGGTGAGCAGGGAGGCTTAATTTCACTTGATTTCCCCACTACAGTAGCGGGCTGGCTGTTCCTTTGGGGAGAAGTGTCATCATGCCTTCTCACATTGATTTGAGCACAACTGGCAACAAAGAACCTTATGCAAACCGCCCCTACCCTGAGTCCTTCCTGCAGCCACCACCAGGTGTCTCTCTGCTTCTTGTCCTGTAGGCATCCAGCTCAGTTCATTCTAGTGACTCATGCTAATAATTGATTCCTAGGACCTTGAGGCTTTTCTTGGGATCTTGAGTATGTGAAGCAAAGTTAACCCTGCAGCTGACCTTCCTTACACATCTCAATTAGCACCTTCTGCTCTCTCCCATCTCCCTTCCTTAGAGCCAGTAGGATTTCCAAAACTCACTGTCTTTCTTGCCCTTTGCTATCATGATGCTGTTTGCTAAGACTTTAGGATTCCCTCCTCTGTTCCTTTGAAGACTCAGTGCATGTATCCCCTAAACTCAGTACATGTAACCTTCCTTCCTTCTTCAGTGGAGGGTCTGATGCTTGCCACATTGACTGACCTGTCTCTATCTCTGTCCTACTGATCTGGATGAGTTTCTGTCATCTTGGGAACTATTCCAGGGTCTGCTAAGTATGTGTGCTAAGCACATGGTTTCTGAACAGTAGAAGGGAGCAATGAAATAAAATTAGAAAATATATAGTCATTTGGAAATGAGTATAAAGAATTAGATGTACAAATATCTATGGTTGTTTTAGTGATTTATAGCTTGGAAGAGTTTCTTTTCTCTCAGAAAGTAAGACACAAAGACACTGAAAGCATCACTGGGAAGATTTTTTTAGAAAGATTGTCATGGATAAAGACTTAGAAAAAGAGAGAGTGCTTACAGAGCTGCATATTCCACACTTTTGGTATGTTCTTTCATTTTAGCCATTACCTTGATGAAATAATGAGAGAAAAATCAGCCAGAAGGGACCCTGACATCACTTACCTGCAGGGTTGTTATATATTTTTTTCTCTTATGCTCATGTGTACTTTGACTGCATTCATATTTACAGGCCGTGTGTATGAGCTACTTATGGAGGCCAGAGGGGCATCAGAACCTCTGAAGAAGGACTTAGCAGTAGAAGTGAGCCTCTGCAAGAGCAACCAGTGTTGTTAACTGCAGAGCTTCCCTCCAGACCCTGCAGCAACTTACAAACTGGTTGAGTTGATTTTGGCCACTTTTTTGAGTTGATTGAATGACAGGACAATTATCTATCATGAAATACGTATGATATAGATTCCCAAACTGGTTAGTTCTATATTATAGATCAATTTTAATCATAATATTTTTTCAGGAAATATTTTTTTCACTTAAAATTTTTTGAGATTATAATATTATATCATTTCTTCCTTCCCTTTACTCCATTTAAACCCCTAAACCTATAAACCTATACATACATATATATATACATATATATACATATATATACATATACATATATATGTATATATACACACACATACACATATATGTATATATGTGTATACACATATACATATATGCATATATTTATATATAAACATATACACACATATATACATTTACTATATATATAGCATATATATATACATACATATATATATTCATAAATATAACCTGCTCAGTATAATATATGTATGTCTTCAGGATCAACCATTTGGTATCAGACAAGCAATTGATGTGCTTTCTCTGGGGAGGATTATTTTTTATTTCTCCCCAGCATTCCTGAAGTTCTTTGGGTATAGCTGAGGTTTCATGATCTTTCCCCCATCCACTTGGGATGTCTACTGTTCATGTTTAGGCTGTCATGTTGGTGAGACTTTATGGTTGTACCTTATGACATTACTAGGTGGACAATGGAAGCTGGAATGTTTTAGGCTTGCGCCCATGTCCCCCTCGTTACAGGACCTGTGGAATTCTCCCTGCCTCATTATTAGGCAAACATGTGTATGTTGTGGTTCGATTATAAAATGTCACCCAGGCGCTATGTGCTTGGAAACTGGAATCTCAGCTGTGGGTGCTGTTTTAGGATATTGTGGGGCCTAAATGACAAGGGCCAAGGCTGGTAAAAGGGTGTTACTAGGAAATGGGTCTTGAGTATTACTCCCCTTGTTTTATAGCTCAGCCAAACATTCACAGAACAACTAGTATGATAATTAAAACCAATTACTGTTGAAGCTTCCTATTATATATGCATATATAACACATATAGATACATTCATATAAAAATGAGTTAAAATGAGTTATGCTATAACATGACAACAGTGTCCCTACTATAGTTAGTAAACAAAAATCGCAGTACCAGGAACAAATTACCTCTTTTGGAGTTGTTGGCAATGAGGTTCTACAAATCCACAAGCATTATAGGTTTGCTACTGGTTGCCCTCCAGAGCTTGAAAGTATGACTTTATTACTGAAGACAGCAAATATTTGAATCATAGACTATGGAGATATCAATGTGGTACAGACCTGGAAGCCTCACCTTTAATGGCTAGCATTCATTGTGCTAAAAGTGATATGAATGCTACTAGAAGGGAAAAGCAATCGTCACTTTACCCAGCTATGAATCCTGTGAGCTACAATAATGACTGGCATACACACCAGCTGGTACAATCGTGGCAAACATCATGGGAGTAACCAACTATTTTATGATTGGATTTAAAGCTCACCCCACAAGATGAAACCCATACATAGTATCGTTATTGGGTCGACTATGAACATAATATTAAACTGATTCCTAATGACTTATGATTATATCCTCAGACCTGTACATCTCTCAACTCCCATCAGAGAAGCCTGATCACTTGTGGTCTCTGTGTTGATCTAGTTGCAGTATATGGTGATTGACATAGAGAGCCTCCACTCGTCAAGTTTCAGAGAACAGGATACAAAAGACTTCTTAGCTCTGATTGGGACATATGTATAACAGCTCCTCCCCTCAAGGATGAGGATAATTGTGGAAGAGGAAGTAGACAAACATGAGGAAACAATGTCCTCTGAACGCAACAGGGCACCTACACATATTAACTCACTGTGATTGACAGCATTCACGAGATCCATGTAACCATAAACAAAAATCAAAAGAATAGCATGGAGAGGGGAGGTGGGCATGAAGTTTCACTTGTAGCTGAGGAGCTACTAGCCATTGATAGCTACTAAGAGAAGAACAGTCAGTTTCCTTTGAGAGTTGACTCCTAGTAAGCTGACCACTCTCGAGTGGAAGACCATATATCCAAAAGTCTATAGACAGCATAAATTAGAATTGGAAGGTGTTTTTAAAAAGGCACAAATTTGTGTAGGTAGGGAAGGGATGGGTAGATCTTGGAGTTGTTGAGAAGAGGTAGATAAGGCATTTACAATGAGAACATTGTATAGAGTTCTCAAAGAACTATTTGAAAAAAAAAAAGGCAAATCAATGTATGCCACCACCCTGGTTAGTCTCTAGTCAAGAAGGAGAAAGACTTGGAAAATAATCACATGGTCAAAACAGGGGACCAATAAACAACATGTCAGAGTTAACCTGTAAGCTTCATGAAGGGGTGAGACCTGATCCTCCTCTAAGATGGCTGATAACAGTATGGGCTGCTGTCTGGAAGCTAAGAGGCCTTCTTTATAGGTCCCTGTGACATTGTCAAGTTTGGCAAAACTTGAGAATCACCTATCAGTGATTTTGGAGAAAAACTTAATACTTTCCCACAGATACAGGAGATGGATCTATTTCTGAAGTTGACCGTTTAATGGGTCTGGGTTAGGACCAGAAACCACACTCATGTGACCTTTAATGTCCTGGGGGGCTCTGTAGTGCAGTTCACTTGATATTCTGCCTGTCCAGATTACCTTGTTATCTCTGAATTTTCCCATCACTGTTTTTTGCAGCCCATTCCATCTTCAAATCTCTGTCATCCTGCTGGTAGTACACCACATACTCAACAGAAGATAATTTTTGAAGAACAAGTTCATGACTAATGAGATAATACTCTACCCTGTAACTTAAAGAATGAGGTCAGTTCTACTTCAGCTGACCTTGGTCTTGGCCAAAATAATGCCAGTTGCTGATTTTATAATCCCAAGTAACAACTTAAAAAAAAAAAAAGGATTCAGCATGCTCTTTTTGATCTACTGTTTTTATTTCCTGACCTCGATCCTTCAGAATAAATTATATTGAAGACAGTCTAGGCACTACTTTGCCCTTCACAAACAGTGGTAGTTCTGCTTCGAGGAAGAACTGGGAAACAGAGAAAAGAGGGGTTTCTATTTTCATTTTATAAATGTAGGGGGAAAGGAGAGGTTTCTTCGTTCTCATAGTCATGTGTATCTTCTATTCACTTTTAATAAAGATCTAGTTCCTCGCTTATTTGACCATTGTTTTTGCTTTATTTATTTTCCAACTGTGTGAAGTTAACTTCACACATGACTTCCAGGTGCACGTGTTCTCTGTGCTTTGGTGGTAAGTATGAAGAAATTCATTCATTTCCATCAGAAAAGGAGAGGTGAAGAGGGGACATGGCTCCAGACTGAGGAAGGAAAGAAAATCTGCTATCATGGTCCTGAAGATAATAATGCACAGAGTCCCTAGTGTTTGTGGGTTCTAAAGGGCAAAGGATCAGGATTCATGTACACCTTCCTTTCATAGTTAACTCAGCAAAGCACCTGAATATTACTCTCTTAGATAATCAGTAAATCCCACTGCATCTGTACTTGACGGGCCTGCTGGCAACTACTGCTATGTTAACTTGCAGCCTGCATCACCACGACACTCTAGTGTCTAAAGCAGAGACTAGATGCACACCAGCACATCCTCAGAGGACTGAGATCACTGCCAGTCTTTTCTATGTGCCAGACCATGCTGTTTTAATCGTCCATAGATTCTATGATAGTAATCCTAACTTAAACCATTGTAAAAGATTCTCCAAACCATGATGTATTAATACTAAATAGAAGTGAGGAGCCAAGAGTCTCACATCTGTCAACTTAGAGCTGTGGTGCAGGGCACCTATAAATGTTATTTCTTAAAGATTTTACTCTTAATTATGTGGGGGTGGGGGGGGTGGAGGCGGGGGAGTCTGTGAGCGCAGGTGCCCTCAGAGGCCAGAGGCCTTGATCTTGTGGAGCTGGAGTTACAGTTGTGGTTGTGAGCTACCGGACCAGTGCTGGTCACCGAACTCAGTCTTCTGCAAGCACAGTACGCAATCATAACTGCTGTGTCATCAATCTAGTCCCATAAATGTTCAACAGCCACCCGTCCAAATGATAAAATACATGACTAAAATCTTTATACAAAGTAAATATACTATAATCAAGGCTAACAAAATTTTTCTCCTTAAAAACTTACATATTCAGCAGGAGCCCTGCTTCACCAGACCCCAGTCTTCCCTTGCATATTTCTAAGCAAATATATCTAATATGTTGAACATACTAGAGATTAGACAAACATAAGTTTGTTTCAGAGTTTAGACGGACTCTTTCTTAACGTCTATAGCTGTGATTCTTTTCTAACTGGGGGAATAGTGAATTTCTGCTCCTGATTCTTTTCTCAGGATTTCGAGCCATGTGCCATCACTAAACACAGCCACGTGGGAGAGCTGCATTCCTCCACTTACCTCTCACAATCAGCTGACTCTGGTGTTCCACAGCTGCTGCCTCGTTCCTAGCGATGCAGGTGTAATTCCCATTGTGCATCAGGGAGAGGTTGGAGATCCTCAGGGAGCTGGTGAAGTCAATGTTGTCAATGGTTACCCCAAGGCTTGCTGGGATCGGCCGGCCATCCTTCTGCCAGGTGATGGTGATGGGTAAGTCCCCTGAGACCACCACACATGGGATGAAAACCCGCTGCCCGATGGAGAATCTTGGGAACTCGAAAGGTTGGATGAAAGGTGGAACTAGAAAGAAAAAGATGACAGAGCAAAGGCAACAATGAGTGGCTGGTGTTTTACATGTGCCCTTTTTTCTTAAGCCGTCCCCCCAAGAGTATACAGTGATCCACGAATACAGTCCAGGAGTATATGAGCTATAGAAGGCTGGCAAGGGTACCTTGGCCCACTCAGATTTTCTCAGCATGCTGAATGCAAAGCATGGCTCATTTGTCATACAACAAATAGGATTCATCTATTTCATCCAATATGACTTTAAACAGCGAAACTATTTTTGGATGGCAACATTTAAGCTGTGCTACAGTGTGAAGACCATGAGAGGACTTTGTGTTTGGCATATCTACTAACATTTTTACACATGGTGTGCAACAGACACTCTTGTTCTCCTCCCAACTGCCGCTGGCACTGTTGGGTCCACAGGACAGTGGTTTCCAGTGTCAGCACTCAGCAAGTCCACATGACTAACTAGTAACAACTGTAAACTACCGCTTCTTAGGCAGTTGGGGTGATCTACACCCTATGACTTTGCAAGCTCTGATTTATGAACGGACCCATAACAAGGTGCCTGAGTTGTTGGACTGTGTTGCTAATAGAGCTGTCAGTCTGGCCAATCAGAGACTAAACAGTCTAGAGAGTTCTTTCATAACGTAATCCTTCTATAAAATGCTCCTTGTCTTCTTGCCTCAAGACCATGCTTCCTTGGGTCCTTCTTCGATGACCTTGGTAACTCTTTACATCATAGACTAGTCAAAGTAGAGACAAAGAAGCCAAGTTGGAACCCCAGGAGTGGGCACTGTCCATGTTGGCATTATGGGTAATTATTCATGACCTCACTGTAGCTGGGGAAACTGAGCCTCTACTGTGTTGCTTTGCACTTGGACTTGGAATGAGTTTATCTTTTTAGGAGGTCTCAAGCCATTTCCTTCTGGCTAAGGTTGGAACATATATTGCTAGTCATTATTGTATTTTTTGCATTCCCCTTTTAAAGAAAAAGAAAAACCACATGGTTTTAAATCTAAGAGTTTGGAAATAACATATAATGCAAACTTGATTCCAAAGCTCAAAGCAGCCTGTGGTTAAAAAAAAAAAAAAAAAAAAAAAAAAAAGCATGATGCCAGATGAACTGACAGAAGGGGGATCAAACACCAAGCTGATATCCATAGGATCATTAATCCACTACAGAATCAGTTCTGTTATCAACTTGAGGGAGTTGTAAGAGACACAGCTATGAAGACTAAGCAGAGAACCATGTACTCAATCATTTATTCACTTAATGAAGTGTTCAGCAAGCACCTGACATGTGCTTGGCCACCATTGCATGCACTGAGCCCAGCAATAACCACAGCGAATGAGCCTCTGCCAAGTGCAGTATTCATGAAGACATAGCAGATAGCGGCTCAGCAGGGTTGTGGCTACTTGGGGACTTGACATTATTACTGTTGCTACTACATGCTCTCAGAAGCAGCTGCCAAGGAACTCAGGATGGCAAACACAGCCAAGAGCTAGAAGGACTAGTTTTGAGGAGGCTTGAGTTTCATCTTAACCAGAGAAATTTAGAAACAAACACCACACACAGCCAATGCCCAGCGCATCACAGCTCTCAATATGGAGTCATAGTTTTGGGTCTACAAAGAGCTGATCTGACTCTGATGCTAATGGCAGAGCCCCAGGAGGATGTAGAACAGTACAGGTGAGATGTGACAAGGCACACTAGCAACCAGCTGGGGAAATAGTGATAGGCCAAGGACACTTGTATTTCTTCACATCTTGCCCCAGTTGGTATAAATGTTTACTACATGTGCAATCAGCATTCAGAGTGACTGGATTTTTAATGCTTTGTGATATAAAGGATTACACTGTTCATCCTTGCTTTCTTACACACAGAACCCTGGTGATTGTTATACTTAGACAAACACAGCTCCTTACTGCTGCTTTGGTGCTTGCTGTCCGAACAGAAGATCAGTTCTCCAAGGTAAGAGTTTGAGAACTAGGCTGAATAGTTTCACACCCAGTCGCGCTACTTAAGCTCAATTTAATCAGTCTATGGGCCTTGGTTCTACTATGTATAAAATGACAACCAAAGCTAGATTTCTTAGTTAGTTGGCCCAGTGATTTAATAACCCTAGGTAGCATCTAAGTTAGTTTTTAGGCACTGATTCAGATCATGTGTCTTTAAAAGGAGAAAAATACAACAAAAACACAATGAAAGAATTAAATTTCCCTATGGTTTTTCATAGAAAGGAAAGACATACATATAAACATACAAATATACACACACTTATACATACATATATACATATATACCTTTATATACATATAATACATATACATACACACACACACACACACACACACAATTTCCATTCCCCATGTCAAACATGGAAAATAATGCATTTAGACTTGTGTGTGTATGTGTGTGTGTGCATATGTGTATGGTGTGTGTATATATGTGCGGTGTGTGTATATGTATGTATGTGGGGTATACATTTATGAGAGCATTGTGCAAATTGGCAGGAGAGCCATCTAGGCTGTTGTTCCTCAGAAGCACCTCCTTTTTGAGACAGGATCCCCCTTTGGTCTGGAGTTCACCAAATTTATCAGGCTAGCTGGCTAGAAATCCCCAGGGACCTGCCTATCTCCAGCTTCCCAGTGTTGGGATTAGTAACGTGTATCTCCATACCTGGTCTATTTCATGTATATATTGGAATTGAACTCATACCCTTGTGCTTGCAAGATAAGCACTTTACATTCTAAGACATCTCCCCAGCACAAGGAAGGGAATATATATATATACATATATATATATATGTATGTATGTATATATATTTTAATGAAGAAACAAGTTTAGAAATATAGGCTGCCAATAATTGTAAAATATAGCAGTGATCCTTTATACTTCTAAGATAGAAGGATGACATGTACGTGATATTTCCTAACAGTAGAGAGTAGGGATTGCCAGGGTTTCCTGGCTGCCTGGCTGCTCCAGACTCAGTAGTGGAGACCCTATCTCAAGGGAATAAGATGGAGAACAGTAGACCAAGATACCTGACATCCCCCTCTGCCCAACCCACCCCAACACTGAATGCATTCCAAAAATCCACAATACTTTATTTTATCAAAAAATGAAATTACAAGGGACACCACTACAGTTCTATAAGTATTGACAGGCGTGGTGTTGAAGCCACACTGCTGATGAGGTATGCATTCAACACACTGAGAAGCAATGCTACAACTGGAGAGAGGAGTCAGTGAGTAAGAGTATTGGGCACTCTTAATGAGGTTCAGTCCCCAGCACCCACATACTGGCTCAAAATTGTCCAAAACTCCAGTTGAAGGCATCACAGTCATGTTTGCATCTGATATCGTGCTGGCCACCTGACACATTAGAATGGGTCTCCCTCCTAAAACCAGATTAAATGCCTGGACCAATTAACTTTCTTCTGACCTCCATGGTCATCAGGCACAGATGTGGTACACATACAGACATGAAGGGACATCTACACAAAATAAAATAAAATAATAAAATAAAAAAAAAAAAAACAGAACACCAATGCCAACAGTTGTGCCACTCAGAAGATAAGCCTCTGCCACGAGCATCTTAACTTTAAACCACCATGGTGTTCTTAGTTACCATTATTTACAACTTGATCTAGCTAGATGCTGAGGTTTGAGGCAGCCTGACAAAGACTTAGTGAGAAGTATGGAGCTAAAGAGAGGTGAGAAGCCAAGAGTAGATATAAGCACATAATGTGTCTAGCATTGGGGAGCACTGTTTGGGAGCACCATATGGGAGTACTGTACAGGAGCATTGTATAGGAACATACTGTCCCCATAGTTAGTTTTTCTGTTACTAACATAAAAATCATACAATATGGTTGAGACTGAAGTAGAAGTCATGGTTAGTATATTTAAAAAGGTAAGAACCCCTATTTATAATGTAACATATTTATAGAAAATGAACATGTCTAAAATGTTTAACCTACAAAGTTGTATGTTTAAAGAAGCAATGAGTCAGGGGAATGTCCTTCCCCAGATGGTATCTCGGTCATGTTTGCATCTGATATTGTGCTGATCACCTGCCACATTAGAATGGGCCTTCTTTTTAAAACAGATTAAATGCTTGGACCAAATAACTACCTACATCACCGATGTGGCCTCTTGCTTCAGTTAGAGTCACATGTTGAATGACAAAATGTTGCACATTTTCTCTGAGGCTCAGTGCAGAGGTGTATGGCTCAGGTATCCCTTGTAATTGAACTGAATAATAATACTAGCAACAACAACAACAACAACAACAACAACAACAGAACTGTCACATCTCCTTTCACGACTTCTTAAAATGTTGATCCACATGATTAGGATATTCTGACTATTCAACTAGTTCAGAATATCCTCTTAAATGAGGCAAAGCTACCAAATCCTGCTGACAGGCAAAGCTGGTAATATTACAGGAGTGGGGATTCTGAGTGTGTTATGCACTGGGTTTTGACATAACCTTTCTGCAAGAAGTATGTAAATAACTGCTAAATGTCATCCATTACCAGGTTTGTGTATTTAGGATGGCAAGGGCCTTTCTCCATGGGGCTGAGAGCCTTCCACTATTGCAAATGCCAGACTCTGCTCCTCTTCCTTCTAAACTCACACTAGGAACATTTAATCAGGTTGATCTATTTCTACATTTTACCCTTAACAATTAAAACTATATTCTGCTTAAAAAGGAGTCGGGTAGATGAATGAAAGATCGAGTGTTGAGTGCAGGCCAATCTTAGGCAATTAGTAATATTATCTCAACTCAGAGTGTGAGTATGGTATGGAGAGTGTATAGTCACTCTTGTGAACAAGTGTGGAGGCCAGATATTGGTATTGGGATGTCTTTGTTCAATGGCTTCTATATATCAATTTTGAGACAGGGTCTCTGTAAACCAAGGACTTACCATTTTGGCTGCAGTGACTGGCCACTGAGACCTAAGATCCACTTGTCTCCCTTACCCCAAACAGGAGTACAGGTGCTGGTCCTAACACTCACCATTTTGTGGTCCTGAGATTCGAACTGAGTACACGAAGACCTTTGCCTTTTAAATCTTCCAGGATACAAAAATGAACATCTCTCTTCTCACCCTCTTCTTCCTACTTCCTTCCCCTGATGGCTATAATACGTCGTTTCTTCTCCAAAAAATATTACCTTTGTTCTTTGTGTGTGCAGCATATGTGTGTGGCATATATGTGCATGTGTTTATTTCCGTGTGTGCATGTGTTTGTGTGTGTGCATGGGTTTGTGTTTGTACATGTATTTCTGTGTATGCATGTGCTTGTGTGTGTGTATTTCTCTGTGTACATGTGTTTTTGTGCATGCACATATGTGTGGTGGTGGAAGCACATGTGTGTGAAGAAGTGCCTTCTCTATCATTTTCTACTTTAGTTTGGTTGAGACAGGGTATATCATTAAATCTAGAGCCCACCAAGTCATCCAGACTGGCTGGTTAGCAAGACCCAGGGGTCTTCCTGTCTCAGCTTCCTCAGTTCTGAGATTACTGCTGTGCCAAATTCTGAGGGTCTGCACTCAGTTCTAGTCTGATGCAGCAATCATTTTATCAATTGTGCTATTTCCTTAGCTCCCGACCCTGTCTTTGAACATTCCATCTTCTTTTGGGAGAACTACATCTTCCAAAATCACCTCTATCTTCAAATCCTGTACAGCATAAGGAGAACAGTCTATCAGAGTTCAGTCCTAATGACATGCTGCCTAAAAAGCCATGCCCTCATGAGACCTGGTCAGGAATTGCCCAGACATCTCACTGGTCACTGGCCATGCACATGCCAATTGTAGCTACAAAATGAACAGCATGAGGCTACTGACCTGCTGGGCTTGCAGCCAAGTACACCAGCCCCAGGCTGTTCACAGAGAGGCTTGTCGTGCTTTAAATCTCTCTATCTGTAGAATATGACCCATTAGAACATGGCATATAGGACACTACTGAATCGCCTACTCACTACGAGAAGCTGCCGTTCAAAAAGCTGCGTTCTCTGTAGAACACATCCTGTTGCTGCTCATATAATTTTGTGGTTTGTGTAGAATCACCCAGACAAAAGGAAATAAATCAATTTTTTCTCTTTTTAATTTCCTACTTTTTTGTGGAATAAGTATCTTACACGTTTTAACTACATAACAATTTTTGGAAGAAAATTCTTAGGAATGGTGGCAGACACAGGTTTAAACTTTGAGTTACAAGTGACTCTGATATCCTTAAGAATGACTTAAAATAGAGAACGGGGTTCATATGTCTGAGATGTCAGAGTCAGGATATAAATAGGAGCAGACACATAGGGCATTTAACTCCTGGTTCTTCCCAGTCGTGAGGGAAATGGTGCCAACACATGGTCTTGCTCAAGTTGCTAGGTCATTCATGCCATCCCTAAGTTTCTACATGGGAGTCACTTCTCTGACTTCTAGCTAGCAGCCAGAGTGGGCTCACAGTGAATTAGACTGTGGGTGGGGTCTGCCTTGCTCCTGGAGCAAGGGCACCAGGCTAGCATTTAGGAGGTGAGATGCAAACAACAAGAAGAATGTTGCATCCAGAAGAACTCAGACTGAAGCACACTGACAGAAGCTTGGCCCTGTGTTCGGCCTCTCATTCTGAGTTGCCCTTGGGCTTCATGATGAACTTATATTAAATGACACTCAGATGTTGACCTAGAAAAAGCAAGGACAGTGAGAGCCGGCAGGGCCTCCTGAAGTTCTGCCTGCTGTGGAGATGGCTGGGGAGGGCTGGGGAAAGAGAAAACAGTTCTTGGAGCATGAGGCTGAAGCCCCTTGGGGGTTGAGTTGTAGGATTTCCTTAACGTTGTATCTTGGCATACTTCCAAGAGTCCAAACCACGTAGAGTATTTGATGTTAGTAATCCCTGCTTTCCTCAAAGGTATTCATGACTTAATTAAGTGGGATATGGGGGTGTATTTAAATCATGTTTCTTACTTGAGCAAACCTTGCTCAAACGAAAGACATACCTCTCTGAAAGCTAACTTCCTGGAGAGTCAGCCTACAAGAGGATGTAGTATGTAAAACTGAACATATATATTCATTAGTAACCTAATGCTGCCTGTGGATGTTGCATCTTTCCGTCTCTGTTGCTTTTATTTATTTTGGGCTATGACTGAAGAACAATTACCATGTGGGCGAGCTCTCTTTCAATTTGGCCCTTCTATACCTGAGCAATCAATATCTTGCTAGCCTTCTCTGGAACAGAGAAGGAAAGATGCTGTGGAGAGGAACACAATTTTTGAAGTGTTTGAGATTGTTTCTCATTACCTTAGAGGGGAAAAACATGGCCTGTACTCCTGTGTTTCTTTGGTTGTTTTTACAGTAGCTCTTAGTTCAGTTAGAACTGAAATACCACCTATTTGAAATCAACATGATGGTGTTTTCTTTCCCCTATGCCAAGGGGATCAAATGCTCCCCTTACCATTGTGAAGGTGCAGGTTTATGCAGCTAAATCATGATTAGTGATGCTATCACAGAAGAGAGCTAGGTTTTCTCCCCACCCACAGTGACTCTGCTCACTTCTCTACACACTCTTGTGGTCTAAGATGTCATTTTTTAAGCTGGTTTGAAATGCTGTGTTTTTCAATGTAATTTGGTTTTACAAAAAAATGTCCTGTGTGGTGGGTTGGGGAGAATTCTGTGTTTGTTTAGATGTACTTTCCATGTGTGTTGGTCCCAGTTCGTCTTTGTGCAAGCAAGTGTGAAGGGCAGACAACCTCAGGTGTTAGTCCTTGTTTTTTGAGATAGTGTTTCTCACTGGTCTGGGGCTCCCCAGTGAGGATAGCCATGGAGCCCTCAGGGATCTGTAATTCCTAGCTAGGATGCCAAGCCCACGTGACCACACCCAGCTCAGACTGTACTGATTGGGCTGTTGTTTTTATTTTTGTTGTTTTCTTGGGTTTGGGGAATGGAGAACAAATCCTCATGCTTGAAAAGCAAGCACTTTACTAACTGAGGCTTCTCCCAGACTCTATATTGGCTTCTGATACACACACACAAGAGGAGCACACAGTGAAACTATGAAAATAGACGACATTCATAGTCAACCTTGGTGATGGAAGAGCAAATCAAATAAAAGTACAGGATTTACAGCTACTCTGTCATCAACAACCAGAAAGGCAGCTAAAAGCAGTCCTGGATAAGATGTGGGGAATGGCACTCAAACACATGGTGGGTGGCAACAGAAACTGACACAGAAGTTTTGGAGACTAGTCAAAACCAGTTAAACTCAGCGGCCTATGAATTCTATTTCTGTTCATAGATTTCAACAGATACTATACAAAATTACATCTACAGAATGTCTATGCTAACATGTATGACAGAGACCTAGGAGCATGAAGACACGATTAGCCTCTGTGTTCTTATTATATGTATTTGTCTGTACTTATTGCTCTTGCAAAGGACTTCAGTTAATTCTTATTACCTATGCCAGATGCTTCACAATTGCCTGTAACCCCAGCTCCAGGAGAATTTGAGGCCTTAGCCTTAGCTGGCACTTATACTCAAATGCACATGTACACACACACACACACAGAGAGAGAGAGAGAGAGAGAGAGAGAGAGAGAGAGAGAGAGAGAAAGAGAGACAGAGAGAGAGAGAGAGAGAGAGAGAGAGAGAGGGACAGAGAGAGGCATACACACATGCGCACACACAAACATACAATTAAGAGTAAAATAAATCCTCAAAGACCAAATAAATAATATGTCATCACCTGAACATGATGATCAGCACTATATGAATGTTTTCTAGAGTGTATATGAACACAAGAGTGTAGGCATGTATGTACACATCTATGTGTACATATTTGCAGAAGTTAATTTTGATTTTCACAAGGAAAACATAATCTTACTCATTTAATGTCTTCCTTTCTCATCACTAACTGATGATGATTCCTTAAAAGTTCTTATGCTCAGCAAGCATACCAAATACTGAAGCACATTTCTCCTATATCAAAATTTTTCCACTAAATTGAAGACCTGTGTGTTTTGACACCATAGTGAATAGTATATGTTGTCTCCTTGGCTCTGTCTAAGGGAAAGTATTTGGAGACTATTTCTTTTTAAACCAGTGGAAGGTTCGATTTCTTTTAAAGATCTATTTATTATTATAAATAAGTACACTGTAGCTGTCTTCAGACTCGCTAAAAGAGGGCATCAGATATCATTACGGGTAGTTGTGAGCCACCATGTGATTGCTGGATCTGAACTCAGGACCTTCGGAAGAGCAGTCAGTGCTCTTACCCTCTGAGCCATCTCGCCAGCCCCCCTTGAAGATAATTTTAATGAAACATTCAATCATGTGCTCCCTTGAAAGACACCTGCTTTCTCCTCTAGAATAAAGGAGGAGAATTGCCAATAAAGCAGCCTTTAGGAGAAAGCCATGCTAAGGGAGATATATGAGCTGCATTCTGAGCATGGCTCCAACAATCTACACTAAGCAAGGCAGGTCTGTGCCTGTGCGCTGAGTGGACCTCCACAGAAGCTGAGGGACTGCAACCATTCACTCAAACACACTGGGCAGAAAACTCTCCCTGTGGAGTTAGAGAACAGGATCTTGACATTCCCATCAGCCATCTTAGACCCCACCACAGTACTGATTTAAAGGCAAGTCTAAGTCCCTGCTTGTGACACTAAATTCCCACAGGCCATGCATTGAATGTGTAACCAGCATGTTGGTGTCCCTCAATGTTTCTTCTCTATTGGTTATAACAGAAACTCTAATTCCCTAAGTAGCTGTTGAAAAAAAATCAATGAAAACACTTAACAGATATTATTTTTTGGTTACACACAAATAACCTCTGCAAACAGGACTGAAAGTATAAAATAATCTGGAAATGTTGTGCTGTCTGTAAAAGATATTGAGTCTCTCTAGAAACAAGAGAGATATCAAAGATCAGAAGAAGGTGGCAGCCATTGAGAGAAGAGGTTTCAGGCCAACAGAGCTGAGTCTGGACACTTGTGGCAGTTGATGGCATTCAGGGTGGGACAGTAAATGAGAAACTGTCAGAGATCTCGAGGTCCACCTGCCAAGGGTATTTCTGTGGGCCCAGAACACATGACCACATTTGCCAGGTTGAAGAATGTCACCATTAGAAGGTTACACCCCAGCTGCTTAACAAGAGTGAAAGAGTGAAGATCTACTCTCAGGAGTATTTTGCTTTTAAAACAGTCTTGTTCTACAACCCAGGCTGGCCTTGACATCTATATTTTAATGCTCTTGTCTCCTAAGTGTTGCAATGATAAGAATTCACTATCGTACCAGGCTCAGTACTATTGCTGGTGGAAGTGAGGTGTGTGTGTGTGTGTGTGTGTGTGTGTGTGTGTGTGTGTGTATGTGTGTGTGTGTGATGTCTATATAGTATATGTGCACATTTGTGTGCATGAGGAAGCCAGAATATGTCAAGTGTCTTACTCTTATCATTTGATATCTTATTCCCTTGAGGCAATGTCTCTTGGCAAGCATGGAGCTATGTGGGCAGGCAACAAGTTCCAGTGATCCTCCTGTTTCTACCCTACAATGCTAGAGCTACATTTCCGGTATGCCAAGATACTTACATGGATGCCAGGGATTCAAACTCATGTCCTCATGCTTACACCACACATGTTATTATGTGCTGACCTATTTACTAATTATGTCTCCACTTTAATTTCTTCTCTTGTCATCTCAGATTGGGCCCTAGCTTGTTTTCACCCAGTTTCTATCACCATTGTTTTGAAACAGGGTCTCACTTTATAAGCCAGGCTCACCTTTGAATCACACCTCAACTTTCTGCCTCACCCTCCTTCATCCTGGAATTTCAGGTTCTATGGTTTTAGAAAGCAACATTCTTGGCTTTTATGGAAGCTCCTTCACGGGCCCTTTGGCTGCATGGCTAGTTGATCAAATCCTGACTCCCCACTCAGCATGAGTGCTTGTGGAAAGACCCACTATGGCTTGTGCTGGCATTGATAGCCTTTGACTACACTCCTTCCTTTCTTCTGATCCTCTGATTATGTTTCAACTCCATGACAGTGTCACTGTGAGCATTAATTAAGATGACACATAGGAAAGTGTTTTGTAAACTATGAAGTTTATATCAATATAAATAGAAGGTGACTTTAAAAAAAAAATCTAGCAGGCAATTAACTTTCTTGGCACTGTTGGTCTACAGCAATTAGAACACCCAGTCAGGCAGTGCTCAAGTCCAGGAAGGCACTGACTCAGGAGAAAAAAAAAGTGATTGGAGAGGTGCTACGTATAAGACTGCACAAGATAAAATGAGAGTCTTGATCTTTCCTTCTGCTCGTGCATTGGAAGCCAGCACAACATCACCACTAAGTGTTGAGACTATTTCAAAACTACTTAGCTTTAGCCACGATCAGTAATCGATAGGTTGTTTGAATCAGTTGTTGAGGGATTTTTTTTTCCTCCCAAGTATCCAGACTTATGCAACAAAATAAGCTCAAGGGTCATAACTATTATTTTGAAAAAATATAGTGAAAAATATTCTTTTCCCCAATAGCCTCTAAATATACATGCATATATATATATGTATATATATATATATACACATACATATACATAAACATACAACATGCACATGCACAATTACATATACAGCTAGATATTCAATGTCTTGGATGAGTATCCTAGAAACAAGATAAAAATGGTTTGCATTTATCATTTGCAGCAATATTAGAGGAACTGAATGGGTCAAACCCTAGCTCCCAAAGAAATGGATGTATGTCTCTGTGTGTGGCTTTGTGTATGACTCTGTATGTTTGTGTTTTTGTTTGTATATATTTCTGTGTGTCTGTCTGTGTGCTTTTGTATATTTGTATGTATTTATGTGTATGTCTGTATCTGTATGCATGTATCTGTATGTGTTTGTATATATGACTATGTTTCCGCCTATATTTCTGTATGTTTGTGTGCATATGTCTATGTGTGTATATGTATATGTCTATAGTTGTGTGTGTGCAAGCATGTATGTGTATGTATGTGTATATATAAAAGATGGATGATAACCTTGGTTATCTTCTCTAAGGTGCTATCTACAGTGTTTTAACTTGTGATAAGATCTCCCATTACCCTGGATCTAGACAAGCAGGCTAGGATAAATGGCCAGTGAGTACCATGTATGGCCCTGTCTCTTTCTTCCCCATTGAAGAGAGCAGCATGTGTTACATACTTGACTGTTTTTATTAGTTCTTCTAGAAATTGTACAATGTGTTTTGATCATATTCACCCATCCTCTAATTCTTGCTGACCCACCACTAGTCTCTAAACACCCAACATTGTCTTCTCTTCTTAAAAAAAAATATTCATTAAGCCCAATTTACATTGCCCATATATTTTTGGATGTGTGGTCTTCTGTTGGAACATGGTAAATTCATCAGAGGCTACAATCTTAAAGCAAACTGATTCTCCCTCTCCCAGCAGCCATCAATTGCCAATAGCTCATCAGCTAAGGATGGGACTTTGTTTCCCCACACCCCACTCCATGCTGGCATTTGGTCTAGCCTGAGTTTGCTCAGGTCAACACTAGTGAACCCTCAGCAAAAATGCACTAGTGCAAGAGAGGCACTGACATCACAGGACACCTTATTTTTAAGTGTGGTTCTGAGGGTCCAAACCTGAGTCCTTGTGCTTGCAAGGGGAGCCATCTCCTAAGCCCAGGGCAGAAGCATAGGAAGCTACGTGTTCACTCTTCTGAAGTGATTCAATAAAGCACTGGCCATGCACTCATGTGGATGGTAGAAGGGCTGGCTTAGACAAACCTGACAGCGAGGCTGTCTTCGTCAAAGCAAACACTCATCCTTTTGATCAATTCAGCTGACTCTTTAGCTTTCTTACTCTTAAATCTCATAGTTGAAGGTAGCAAAGGTGTTCATTTTAAAAATGTCTTCATAGACAACAATCTCACTTAATTTGTGTATTACGTTTCACAGTGTTTTAAATGCAAATTTACATATGCAGAAGTTGATTTGGTTGGAAATTCCCAGATTTAGAGTAAAAGCTAAAATTGTTAATGATGTATAACCTAAATGAGCAACTAGAAGTCACCTGAAACAAGAACTGCCACAGATACCTTCAATCAATGAAGGCTACAAACATCTTGCTAAGGTATATACTTTTGAATGTAAAACCAACCAACCCACAAACAAACAAACAAAAAAATAGAGAAAGCCTTTAGCTACCATATCATGTCCAGAAGTTTTTCATTTTTGTCAAGTTTGACATAGGCATACACAAGGATGTCCTACCCACTTAGCCTTCTATTTCCTATTCCAGTGTCTAACATTTTATTTGTCTACTAAGTTTATCCAAACCTTCCACCATTGCAACACAACACTATCATCCTTACATTTCACACTTTAGAACTCTACAATCAAGTACCAAAATATGTTTTTAAAGCCCTCATAAAGTTTAAGTAGGTTTATGATTGTGCATAGGGGTGCATTCATTCACAGCTATTCTAGCCTATATGAAATTCCCTATGACCCGGATGAAAAGGTAAAATCAAATACAAATCATGTGAGATGCTATTCAATATTGGTTGAAGCCAGAGATGCCAATGTCTGCAGTGACATGTACATGAATAATTTGCATCTAATACCCATCTGTCCTAGTTACCTTCAATTCAATTGCCCAGATCATCTTCACCTGTGGGCATATATGGAGGGTATTATTTTGATCATTAATTAGTATAGGTAGGCCAAGCTTACTGTGGGTGGTACCATAGATGGGTTGTATGAGAAAGCTAGCTAAGCAATAGTCTTTGAGTAGCATACTTCCAGGGTCGTCGTGTCTTGAGTTTCTGCCCTGACTTCTCTCAAGAACTGCCACAGATACCTTCAATCAATGAAGGCTACAAACATCTTGCTAAGGTATATACTTTTGAATGTAAAACCAACCAACCCACAAACAAACAAACAAAAAAATAGAGAAAGCCTTTAGCTACCATATCATGTCCAGAAGTTTTTCATTTTTGTCAAGTTTGACATAGGCATACACAAGGATGTCCTACCCACTTAGCCTTCTATTTCCTATTCCAGTGTCTAACTGAAGCCTTTCTTCCCAGAGTTGCCTCTGGTCAGTGTTTTATCACAGCAACAGAAAGGGAACTTGACTACTACCAGCAGAGTCCACAAGTTTCCAGCATGTTCTATAGTCCCAGTTTCCTAAGAAACCCAAGTTTTCCTAACTCAGTTGTTGGAGAAGCATGCTATGCTTATGCTGTGGGGTCTGCTGGGTGACTTCATCTGCCTTCTGGAAGGTATTCATTCATCAGAGACAGGCCAGGGATGGTGGATGGGCATTTGAATGTTGCTATCACCTGTCAAATACAGTTTGGTTTTGGTCTGACTATCTGCATGGCCATCAAAGACCAATGAGAAGGTTAGACCTAAACTTCATAATGACCAATCATTAGATCAATCATTAGAACTTAACCATTAATTAGCAGCTAACTACATTTAAAGCATTTTCAAATGTAACTTACAGATTTCTGGGGATGCCTGTGCACATGTGAGGGTATTCACAAGAAGAAACCCTCCTCCATTACAGTGGTGAGATGTTAGCTTCCGGTCTCTCCGCCCTATTTGGACTATTGTCATTAGTGTGGTGGAGGAGACAATGGGGTCTCAGCATCAACTACCGCAGTGATACTGAGACGAAACAGTGTCACCAAGGGGTCCCTACCTTGTGCTCTGAGGCCTTTGTTTCTGGATCTAAGTTGGTTTTGTTTGGTTGCTTGTTGGAAAAATGGCCAGAGTCCCAAGTAGTGTGAGAAGACAGCCATTGTCATCATAAGACAGGGAGAACACCAAGGCTGTGGGAGTTCAAGCCCCTAGCTGCTTTGCTCATGAAATTCCAACCTTTTCTACCCAGAATGGCTCCCTAAAGTGATAGCCACATAGAACTGTGTGTATCTGGCAGACTCTGTTGGAAGAGAGAGGTGGGAAGTTGTCTACTCCTGGGATTACAGTTGATGATGCCACAAATAACAAAACTAGTGTTCCAGTGCCCAAGAGATCACGTGATACTAATTATACAATGCTTCAATGTATGACAGATTGTGTTAATATCCAAAAGAGCCTCACAGCTCAGAGAGCCAATCATCTGCAAATGCTCAGCCAATCAAAAGATGGTGTGTGGATGAAGCACTCATCTAAAGATGTGGTGCATCCTAAGACAGCAAAGTAAAAACATTCAGCGATGTGGCTTCCAAGTCTCCGTGGCAACACGCCCTTACGATACTGCTGTGACTTAATTTTCTGCACAATCATCACACGCTCGGGTGTCTAGTGGCTGATGTATGCATCTTGTTTGATTCTGTCTCTCCTTATGAGAAGGAGAGCTCAAAGGAAAGCCCACATTCTCGGTCACTATCACATCCAGTGCTCAGGGCTAGTGCCCAGCAGGGCACAGACGCTTCCTAAAGGGATGGAGCAGCATCGGAAGAGGACCTTGCATTCATCAAGGTTTTTAATCAAAGATTTATAATAATTTCAGGAAAATTAAGGTATGGGATAATTTAAGAAAGATTAAAAGTGCCTAGATACAAATACCTAATAGATACCATGACTTATTTCATAATGAAGGAGCATTTGGCATGAGTACATGCAGTTTTAGATGTTTCTTAGAAAAAAAAGTAAAACCTGATATGTTTTGAGGTAAAGGAGATCAGGGAGATCCATATGAAACGTTCACAGCTTTGCCATCGGGTGCTAAAAGACAATTCCTAGCATACTGGGTGAAGTCTTGACAGCTCAGAGAGGCAGCTCAGCCTGGAGGGTACTTCACACCATCTGCAAGCTGTTTTAAAACACGTCAGAACCTTCTTTATGGTGTAGTGCATGTAAAGTATATTACATTGAAGCAAAACCTTCATTTTATTCTTTACTGAGGAAACTGACTTGAGAAGAAGAAGAAGAAAAAAAGTCTCCCCAAAGCATCTGCTGTGTGTCCTTGGTGGACACAACAATTCATTGCTTGTTGTTGTGGGCAAAGGACTTTGAGGTTGTATTGCCAAAACCTCAGAGATTATCCTGGCAGTTGGAAGCCAGGATTGTATATGACATGACGTGATGGCTAACCTAGTCAGAAAGACTGGAGAGCTGTTAGCCATAGCTCTTCTGTCTACTCAAGATGAGAACTTGGACCTGAATTCCTTGTCTATCGTAAAAAA
>NW_022196894.1:95100548-95202359 GCF_008632895.1 Mastomys coucha
AAAAAACAAAAAAAAAAAACAAAAAAAACCAACTCTTCTTCTTAGGATCTAAAGAGCTCACTGATGGAGTCTTCAGAGGAAGAAAGATGTATGTTCTAAAACGATCTGATAGAAACCAGATAGCCAAGCCAACAGTGTGTACCTTCTGAAAACTTTAACCTTCAGAGAAAATGGCATCAAGATCAAGGACCCAGGATCATATATACAACATTTAGCACCTTCTTCATCCCTCAGTGTTCATGACTACCCAACTCTACCCAGGTTCTGGGACGGCCCCCGTCTTAAAAGCCGGGCTCGGAAAACGGCGGTGTGGGACAGGTAGGGGTACAGGGTTACCTTTTACTGTCACGTGGACACTCTGGCTGGTGGAGAGCTGTGGTTGTACCAGCACATTACAAGTGTACTCTCCCTCATCAACTTCTTTCTGCACATCTGAGAGTTTCAGAGTCCCATTGTTCTCAAACGCCACCTGGCGGTGGTTGAAAGGAAGCAGGTTAGCGTTCTTGTACCACTTGATGGAGTAATATGGATAGCCAATCACGCGGCAGTGGATGTACGTGTCACGTCCCGCTATCGCAGTGATGTTTTTCATTGGTCTGATGCTTGCAGGCCCTGGAGAGACACAAGAAAACTCTTGAAAATAATTTAAGGGTACAACTCATGGAAAGAAATGGGTACACCTTTCCTTTGGTGAAAATAAATTATTTTTATGTAAGCACACCTTTTTTTGTTTGTTTGTTTCAGTTTCTTGGCATTTGGCATTTTCTACTATGAAGAAAAAGTTTTATTTTTCCTCTTTCTACTCTCAAATGAGTCAATGAATGTTAAAATCTCATATCACCAGCTATGTCTATAAAATATTTTTAATTATAAGATAAAAGACAGCTTCACTAATTAAAAAAAAAAAAAGTAACTAGTCTACTCTGCACCACTATGACCTTCTGGTGAAAAGGCTAAAAGTAACTGATAGACTCTGTCTGGCAGATGATGAAGATGGAGGTTATGCGGCTGTACACTACGGATTTGAGTTAGGTACCACGGATGTGAAGGCTTACCGTGGATGTTGTGAGATAGGAGAAACGGAGAGAGGAAAGGGCATGCAGAGCATAAACCAGGAAAGGAGAGCTTCAGTGGATAGATGTAAGAGGACAGAAAGTAGACAAGCTGACTACAGAGACCAAAATGCCATTTTCAACACCACCGATCAGCGCCATTCCTGAGTAGGAAGGAGAGGGCAGGGAGAGAGAGGAACAGCTCCTCCTTTGCGCAAGGCTCAGCCCAGAGCATGCAGCACCCATCCCGCTACAATGATTTGTGTGTGTTTGTTCGAGGAGCTGATTTGACAAGCACCTCTTACGTTTATTCGAGCCTGGTACAGGACGACTCCAGCTGAGTTGTTGGCAGTGCAGCGGTAGACACCCCCATCCCGGACCTGGGAGCTGGAGATATTCAGATAGCTGACCACGTTCCCCTCGGATGTGATCATTTGGCTGATGCGGTGGCCGCTGCCCTTGAGGATGGGATCATCGTCCAGGGTCCAGGTGACCGTGGGCAAGGGTGTACCCTTCACATTGCACACGAGGGACACTGGCTCTGCCGGGCTCACCACTTTCTCGCTAAAGGCAGAAATGATTTTGGGAGTTCCGTCTGCAGGGAGACAAAACAGGAAAGGACGTGGTACATACTCATGATAATCCGCTGCCAAGTTCACTGTTTATGCTCAGGAGAGAGAGTACTGTTTGTTAGCACTGTCCCAAAATGACTTGTGCTAGGAAATAAGTGTCCATGGGACACGAACGAATATGAGTAAGGTGGTCTTAAGGAAGGAAGGATGATGCAATCAAGAGCTCATGAACACTGAGAGATTCCATGACTGCAGTTTAAGACATGTATGCTCCTCCACGGAGCCACAAACAAGGATTTTGCATACCCCAAAGCTGTTTTGTCTATTTTCCCCTCAGTATTTGTAGAGATTGCTCACAAGGGAGCATTTAGAATACAAAAGACAGAGACTAAGAGAAATGTTCTAACTTTTTCGTGCACATTTTTCTTCTCTGCATCTGGGCTCCTGAAATCTCTGCATCTGGGCTCCTGAATCTCTGCATCTGGGCTCCTGAATCTTCACTTCCTCATGCCAGCTCAAGATTTTACAGCTGGAAGAGGCCCTTAGACAAGTTTGTTTCTCAGGTGTGCTGGTTGGTAACAAGCCACAGTGCCCTTGGGATTTCTACTTTTGGTGATGAGAAAAGAACTTTGAAATGTTTTTTTAAAAAAATTCCCCAGTCCATCAGCATTACAGAACCTAGAATATTTTTGACTCTGTATTTTGACTGAGATAATCTTGAAGGACATTTTTTTTTTTTTTTTTTGGAGCCAGTTGCAAATATTAGGTTGGTCTCATGCTTCTGATGTTTAAGTACATGTTGTCTATTTCTGCCAGAGATAGTGTGAGGACATTTTTGGTTGTTTGGCTGACTGATTGGTTATGATTGCTTTATTTTTATTTTGTTTTATAGTGTGGTTTGAACCTAGGACTTCATGCTTGCTAGGCAAAATTATGGTTTTTAATGTTTATTCATTATTTTTGTGTCTTTTTTCAGGAGTGCCACTCAAATTTTTTACTCATTCTTTAATTAGACTAACTTTAAGTTTTGGATTTGTAGAACTTTTAGGTTTTATTCATTCTATTTCATGTGTATGAGTATTTGCCTGCATGTACATATGTATGTCGCATGTCTGGTGACGTTAGAGGTTAGAAGATCATGTCAGATCCCCCAGAACTGGAGTTATAGGCAGTGTTAGACCACATATGTGTGTTGAATACTGAGCCTGGGTCCTCTGCAAGAACAGCTAGTGTTCTGAACCGCTGTTCTGTCTTTCCAGCCCTGACTTCTAAAATATATTTGGAATGTTAGTAAATATATGTAAAACAACTTAAAATTATCAACTTATCAGGTATTCTTTACAAATTATCCATAATATCTATCAGACAGACATACACTGTATAGAATACCTGTTAGTGTATGCATCTAAAATAATTTTTTTTCCAGGCTGTGGTCCCCCTTATACTTTTATTCTATCTCTAAATAAGGAACAATTCTGTATTTCTTTAAGACATTTATGGCTTAACATTATACATTTGAATATGAAATTTATATCAAATTAATTTTTATGTCAGCTCTGCATGTTGGTTGAGTCCCTTAACAGCTTTTGTATACACTTATTCATGTGATAATTGGTAGTTATTGGAAATGTTTCTTTTACCTACTGACTAGCCTATATCCTTGCGAACTTCAACTGGTTATGCATATGTGGATACACCTCAAGGTCACACCTACCATGCTTCTCTGAGCAGCATATTTACCTTGCTCCATGTAGCTTCACAGTGAGGCCTCAAAACTAGTGGGGGGAAATTCTCCAACTTTGTTCTCTTCCAGGCTTGAGTAGTAGTCTTCATTCCTTTTTTTTATAAATGTTTTCTTTTCTTTTTTCTTTTTTATTATTTACTTAATGTATATGAGTACTCTGTTGCTATCTTCAGACACACCAGAAGAGGGCGTCAGATCTCATTACTGGTGGTTATGAGCCACCATGTGGTTGCTGGGAATTGAACTCAGGACCTTTGGAAGAGCAGGCAGTGCTCTTAACCACTGAGCCATCTCTCCAGCCCCTAGTTTTCATTCCTTTAGCCTCTTGTATTTATTTTTGTTGTAAATCAACTTCCCACTCTAAGATGTCAGCTTTCCCATGTCACTTTAAACTCACTCTATACATAATTTTTTAGATAAGGTCTCACTATGTAGCCATGGTGGCCACAAACTCATGATCCCCCTGTCTCAGTTTCCCGAGTGTTGGGGTTTTTAATGTATTCATTCTTTATAACTACATTTTTCTTTAAATCATTAAATGTATTTCAATAAATGGAAGAAGGTTACTTGACTGTTGATCCTGACATATGGGTCTCCTCCAAGTTGTCTACTTTTGCTTTATTTTGTTTACCAATTGGTGTTATTTTCTTTTGAATATTTCTAGTATTTTAAGCTATAGAATTAGAGTCCATTCACATAGCAGTCCATATGTCCACCTAGTTTTCCAAAGTGATTTATATGATGACTTAGAGACTCTCTCTGGGTATCTTTCCTTTGTGTACTCTGACCCACTCCCCAATGTGTAAGTGTCCAGACCCTCAGCTCTGTAGGCTCTGGCACTGTATTTTTCTTCTAGTATTTTTGGAGGTGTCCTCAGAGGAAAGTCTCTAGCTCCCTGTACCTTCCTCCCAGTGCTCATCCACCATTCTGTTTGCTCTGGGGTTTTCTCAGTTCTCTACACTGAGTTTGTCCATCCTAATCGTCACCAATCTCCTGTGCTTGCAAGCTTGCCTGACAGGTGATGCTCTTCACTTCTAGAACCTGACCCTTTCATTCCTCATTTTCATGTTGTTACTCTTGTTTAACTATAATCCTGCCGTTATGAGGTTCTAGGGAACTCAACCTCCTGGCAAAGGCCACCAGATTTTTTTCCACCCATCCACTTTCATGGAGAGTCTACTGTAGGCTGAGATTATTATAATTTTATCTCAATCCAGTTCTTTTAGTGGGAACTATGGGAGCTGCCTCAGAGGGTACTGGTCAGGGATAGCTGTGTGTCAGGTACTAGATACATATTTTCTTTTGTGACACTAGCATCATCACCTTTCTGAAGAATGAAAAATAAAGTGAATCTTCTTCTTCTGAACAGAAACTGATGTGAGACTAAGTTGGAGTATGTGATTGGCACCCCACACCCATCTCTTTCTATTTAGGTGACTGGCTTTGTGGAGATGAAAGTAGGTGTCACTCGCACAGTGAGACCGGAGTGTCTTTGTAATCTACCCAGCTGTCATTCTGATAACAGAGCCCTTTTGACATCATTGTGGATGATCAATATGCTCTTTAGGTTTTCTTAGTTACTTGAGACAGTTGCCAAGGTACAGGTCCTAGACAGGTAATCTTTCCTCTTTCTGTAGCGAGAAGCTAAAAATAATGACTCTGGAAGGACCAGGGTGCATCCTGACTACCAGAACCAGCTCCATGCAAACTTCTGCTCTTAATTATTATGTGTGAAGTAGTGTCAGGTATTTAACATAAGGACTGTGCCTTCAGGTCATTTCTACTCTGCATTAAGAACCTCACTGTCTGCAGAAATGCTTGCATCACCACTACCAACCTTGCTACTTCTTACAAAGTAGCTGGGGCTAAAGGTTCCATCATGGAACTATTCACCTAGCATTGGGCAGATTTAAACTTACATGTATTAATGGGTTTTACTTATTCTATCCTTGGGCTATAGAAAAATAATTTCATCACTCTCACCCATTGATAATGGATGACTTTTAAATGATAGTTAATGATATAATTCCCATCAAGGCACACAAATACACAGACAGGAGCCATTTCAATTATCTGGTGATAAATATATGCCTTACTTAAATGTCACCTGTCACAGCTCCATTCCCTGGATGATGGATGAACTTGAAGATTTAAGTACTCAGTAACCAATTAAGAGAAGCAAACCGATCATGTTATTCTACCCTAAGGCAATTCTTCAAGTATTCTACACACCTAAGTCTGGGGACATTTTGACCATGCTTCATACAATGGCACCAACCAGGAGTCATATTTTTATCCAAATAAACATTCTATTGAAATTGAGGTTATTACTATTTTTAACTTTCTTCTCAGGTGTGAGATAATTCTCTCCATGCCTCCCAGCTCAAAGAATATTTGCACATATCATCTGGAGATATTTCTTTGTGTGTGTGTGTGTGTGTGTGTGTGTGTGTGTGTGTGTGTGTCTGTAGGTGTCTGTATGTGTGTGTGTTGTATGTATGCATATGTATGTGGTCACAACTTGGAAGTGCAACTGTTGGTATCAAGTGGGCTAAGGCTAGAGATGCCCCTAAACATCCCACTATCAGATAGACCCCATTCATATCCTACTTATGAATCCCATAGCTCCCAAACAAAGCATTGCTGCATATACACATCTAGAGAATAATGAATTGGCAATAGAATACAAGGCTGTAGTCTCAAAGGCTGATCATTTGGCAAGTAACTTTAAATATGAGTAGAAAGCATCTATACAATTTTAGGCTACACTTCTCAGGTAATACTGTTCCACCCTCTCTCATGAGAACACCACCTCACCCTTGCCTGATCTAGGGAGGTTTGAGTCACTGGATGGAGAGACAGGAAGTGGCCTGTCTTTTCCCATGAGTGTCTCTGTATGGCTCTCTCCCTATCTCATGCTCCACTGGATTCTGTTTGGGGTGTACCCTCCAATGTTGCCCACTAACCTTCAAGGACCACCTGGACATAGTCTTGAGCAGATAGCTTGTCCTTGCGTACAAAGCACTGGTAGGCGCCCCCATCACTCTTGACCATGTGATCCATTATAAGGTTTGCGTGGTTGAGTCCTGTGATCCTCACGTTTTTTCCAGGGTTGAGGATTTCGCCATTTCGGTACCAGGAGAGTTCCTGGTCTTCGTTTCCTGTCACACTGCAGGACAAGGAGACCTGGCTGCCCACACTGCTTTTAACCTTTCTGGGACTAATGGTGGCTTTCAGTGGCTCTGAGGAGTTAGATAAGAAATAGAAAGAAAAGAAAACATTACAAGGTGTTGATACTGTTTAAATAACATACTGTGCTTTTGCTGAAGCCAAAGCTCTTCATTTGGGTCCCACATCAGTGTTGTTTGGGGGTCCCATGGAAGTGGTTTTGGGGATAGCATATCAGTGTTATTTGGGGTACCACTTTGTTTGGAAACATTTCCCTTGCTGTTTTTTTTTTCTGGGCCTCTTTCTCTATATATACCAAATAGCACAATGTTGGTCACACTTCTTCCTCAGAGTACATGTGATAGTTTTGATCTAGAAATACTAAGAAATGCAATATGCTAGTTAGCAACAGGGACATGAGTATAGAAAAAAATATAAACCCTGTCGGCTTTGTCCCTGGGGAGCACTGGTGGCCTAACCTTAGTCTGTTGCTGTTTGCGTCAATAACCCTAGTTACCAAGAAGAGGGCTAAGTTCAGATGTGTGACCATTAATAGAGTTTTGCTTTAATATAATGTTTGCTCACAAGAGCGAAGATCGAACTCCAGTCTTTGTAATTCCCATTTCCAACTTCACAAACCTAACTCAAAGGAGAAACCTCTACAGAGCATTTACCAGGTATCAAGGTTTACAGACACTGGTGAGACAAAGATGAGTATATAGTCTATGCTATAATTAGCATGTGTTCCCCCCAAAACAACTGTATATTCCCCATGCATTGCTTGAGCACTCTCCACATAGGTTTCTGTGGAGATTGTGTTGTCATTCCCATTGCCAGGAGATGAAATAGTTACTCAAGGAGTTGATGTGTCTATTCACTGGACATGTGAATAGAGCCAACAAGCTCCATCTGACTTGTCTCCAATGTCTCAACTTCCCAGAGGACAAAGTCTCTTGTTCTCAAAGTTTGTGGATTAATCAAGAACTAGAAGAATGTTATGGCCAAGTGACATACAGATATGTAGCAATGACCAGGAAATCCTCAGATGTCAAGAATGGCTAGAACAGAGACCAGAGAGCAGAAAGAAGGTTCCAGAGAGTGGGGACAGCAGGAATTAGAGTATGGAGCACAGATATGCCAATGTCAGATTTGGTTTAGATACAAAAGAAACTCCTAGAAGTATAAAAGTGGGAGGCAAACTGCAAAGGCAATTTGAAACAACTTTTTAAAGGGGGCCTCGATATTTTGAAATAATTTTTAATGTGTATGGATATGTTGCCCATATGTATATCAGTGTATCACATGCATGCCTAGTACCAGTGAAGGCCAGATAAAGACACTGGATTTCCCCAAACTAGAGTTATAGATATGAACTTCCATATGTGCTGGGAATTGAACTCAGGTCCTCTAGAAGACTTGTTGGTGCTCATAATTGCTGAGCTATTGTCCCAGCCCCATAGAATAAAATTTGATAAAACCAACTAAAGCATGCCTGCAATCCCAGACAATCAGGAGGT
Organism: Mastomys coucha; assembly: GCF_008632895.1. Taxonomy (NCBI): domain Eukaryota; kingdom Metazoa; phylum Chordata; class Mammalia; order Rodentia; family Muridae; genus Mastomys; species Mastomys coucha. The sequence goes on from NW_022196894.1 coordinate 95,108,602, forward strand.
TGTGGAAAGAGAACCACAAGTTCAAGGTTAGCCTGAGGAGTTTAGTGAAACCCTGTCTCAAAAAGTAAGATTTAGCTGGGCAGTAGAGGCACACGCCTTTAATCCCAGCATTTGGGAGGCAGAGGCAGGCGGATTTCTGAGTTTGAGGCCAGCCTGGTCTACAGAGTAAGTTCCAGGACAGCCAGGGCTATACAGAGAAACCCTGTCTCGAAAAACAAAACAAAACAAAACAAACAAACAAAAAAGAAACCCTGTCTTGAAAAACCAAAAAAAAAAAAAAAAAAGTAAAATTTAATATCAAGATTGGGAATGTAGCTGACTGAAAATAGCCCAGGTTCAAACTCCAATGTTACAAACAAAAAATTATTGAAGACTATTGACTAAGAAGATGGCTTAGCTAAATGTCTTCAGGAGACCTGATAGGTCACATGGTGTTGAACACTGGGGTGGAGAAAAGTAGTCATCAAAGAGATATTGTGAAAGGAGTGAAGATAGATATTGGAGTCAGCCTCATAGAGGTGTAGATGACAGCAGGAAAGATCCAGTATCCAGGACTTGACCTGGCTGGTACAATGAGAGGAATGGCTTAATGAGAAACCAAGACCTAAAACTTGCCTACAGGAGTAAGAGGGAAAGGTGTTCCTAACAAGAAGCAGAGTTTGTGGTGGCTTTGTACACCATATGGTTGAAATGTCAGCTGAGCACCTTACATAAAGCTCATATTTACACTTACGTGTCACCTAAAAGAGGCCAGGGATACCTATGGACCTGGAACCTAGTAGAACACTTTCCACCAAGAACAGAGTTGGGATAGAAGATGTGATCTTCCACAGGCTGAATGAACCTTCCAAAGGAAGGAGGGACTGGACGTGACAAAGGATTGCAGCTATAAAAGCAACACAGTAGGAATCTGCCTCTTTCCCCAGATACCATTCAAAATGCAGCTAGTAGGAAATGTCTTTAGAGAGAGGGGAAGCAAGACAACCCTGGGAGTCAGAGCTGAAGGCAGGCAGGCAGGAGTATGTCTTCAAATGATGCTTTATGCTGGAGGAGGGGAGATGGGAAGTTTTAGACAACTGAGATTAGAGACTGACTCCACATGGAGGAGCAATGTGAGCAAGGTCATTTGTACTCGGACACAGGAGAAGTATCTAAAAAAAATTGAAGGAGTTTAGATCCATCAGTATGTATTAAAGCAAAAATGGGACATATGACCAGAGTTTCACTGAGATGCCCTGGATATTAGCCTAAGATATAAAGTCACTTCAGGGTGGAACAAGGACCCAGAGAACTGTGTAACCAGAAAAGGGCTTAGAGTCTATTGGCACAGTTCTGGTATCAAATCTGATATCAAATTGTTTAAATGAGGCATAGCTCTTCAGCCAGCTGTGAGGGGATACTCTTCCATTGCTAGACAGCCTTAGCTTGACCTCAAGGACTCTGAAAGCATAGACGGTTCCAGGTGATCATTCAAGTCCTTGATTTAAACTCATTCACCTAAGGTCCTGTGAGGGCAGAGCTACCTATGACTGACCACTGAAGTAGCCATTCCACACACAGGCAATGGGCTGGAAAAACCAAGTGAACGCAGTGCCTCTACCTCGAGGGTGAGAACCTTGATGTTCATTCTGCTTAGCCTAATTTCTCCAGTTCAAAAATACATTTTTTTTCTTTTTTATTTCTTTATTTATATGCGAATTTCTCCATTCCCAGTTTCCCCTCCAAAAAACAAAAAAACAAACAAAAACAAACCCCTGTTGCCTCCCCCCTCCCCATGCCTGCCACCCTGCCCTCTCCCACTTTCTGGCCCTGGCATTCCCCTACACTGGGGCACAGAACCTTCACAGGGCCGAGGTCCTCTCCTCCTATTGATCGATTTTGCAATCCTCTACCTTACACATGCTGCTTGAACAATCAGACCCCTCTATGTGCAGTCCTTGGTTACATTTTAAAGGTGATTGTAGGTTTTGTCAAGGAAGGGACATTTCTCTGACTGTGGCTTTGTTGCACCCTCCTGGGCTGCTCTTGGCCAATTTATGTTGTTTTAGTTTCTCTGTTAGTAAATTTGAAGATGTTTGACTAGGTCAGAGTGTGTGCTACAGCTACACCCTCCTGCTCCCCAGTAGGTCATCAGCATCCTCTGCACATCCCTCAAGTTTGTGGCCAGGGTGGAATGAAGAGAAATGATGGGAAAGATGAAAAGAAAATTCTCTACAAAACAGTACAGGGCCAATAAATTGACTCCTCAGCTAAAGCCACTTGCTGTAGAGCTTTGCCACCCAAGTCTGAGCTCTGGGGATCTATAGGATGGACATAGAGGACCAATTCTTACAGGTTGTCTTCTGACATCCACAAATGAGCTCTGGCATACACATACTCCTCCAGCACACACAAAATAAAAAATGTAAAAAAAATGAATGAAGAATGAGTGAGTGAGTGAGTGAGTAAGTGAGTGAGTGAGTGAGTGAGTGAAGGAAGGAAGGAAGGAAGGAACTGGCCCAAGCTTAGTGACTGCATAATTTAAACCTATGTTTCCATTAATAGTGGTTCCCTTGAGAAATTTAAAGTAACTTCTAAAAAGAGATGATGAACAACTGAATTATCAACACAATCATCTCCATTGTCTGTTTTCAGAGACTGGCCATTAGGAATGACAGCTGGGTGGTACTATCTTGGAAAGGCATTAATACTGTGGCCTCATGAAAACCTCAAGGCAAACCCAGGCTATGTAACCACATGTGTTAATTTCCCAGCAGGGAACCGTGGATATAGGTCAGATGCAGTAAAGTCAGAAGAATGCTGCGGAGAGCGATGGAAATTAGCTTCTTTAGGACACCATCCATGTCTGTCGACAATGCTACTTTTTCCAGTTACCATCCAACTTACGTTTCACGTACAGGCGGCCTATCACCTTGGCAGTGCCGTATCGGTTGGATACTTCACACACGTAGCTGCCTGAGTCTGAGGGGCGGCTGTTCTCAATGAGCAGCCCAGTCACTGTCTTTTGGAACCTCCCAGAAAGTTCCAGGGGCATGTTGTCCTTCAGCCAGCGGTAGTCTGGCTCGGGGTGCCCAAGTGCTTTGCAAGGCAGCTCCACACGCTGCCCTGCCATGGCTTTGCGGTGGTCAAACCCGTCCAGGATGGATGGGGCTGAGTTCGCTGGGTCTGTGGAAGAAAAATGAAACTGTCAAAGGCCAAGAATGGGGAGTGCGCATGGTCACTGAGAACCACGTGTGGGCTTTACACATTATTCCTGAACCTCTTGTCCATGGTTGCCATGGATCTTTAGAACAGGACAGACAAGGCTATCTTGCTCATAACTTATAAAAAGCTGAAGCCTGGTCAGAGATCTGGCTGGTGATTCTTGCTTTGACAGAGACATCTGCTCAGCTAAGGAGATTACCTTTCGGTGAGGGGGAAAACATCACACATCTCCTCTCAACAATGACAGACAGAGAGCTGATAAATTGGCAAAATTCAGTTCACAAGGGGTTTGGTATACTATTTCTTTATTTGTTTTAAATGTTCTATACTTAGTTACTTTTGGTTAGCAGGTATTAACTGTATATACTGTGGGGGTCTGGCATAATATTTCAATACACACCTACAGTTGGTACTGATCAAATTCAAGCCCTTTCCTACTGCTTTACGATCACTTGTCTATGTTCAGGTTGATTTTGTTAAGGATCACATATGGATGGGAAAGGGTCTTGTCTTCCTCTGCCTGGCTTGTTTTACTTAACACCCTAGCCCCCATTTCTGCCCATGGGACCTACAAATAATGGGATCTCATTTCTCTTCATGAAATGGATATGCCACATTTTTCTTGTTGTTTTTTAATCTGTTAATGGCCTAAATTGATTTCACATGTAATCTAGTATTAGATAGTTCTGGAATCAACATAGTCATGCTAGGCTGTGACATACCAGTCTCATTTCCTTCAGATCTATACACACAACATGGGGGAGCTGGATCACCCAGCAGATCTGATCTAAGCTTTTGTAAAGACTTTCCATGTTGCTCTCTATGGTGGTTCCTCTCATTTGCATCCTCACAGTAGAAGAAAGTTTTGTTCTCCACACTCTCTAACTGTAAGAAAATAATTGCCAACTATCTGCCTAACAAAGGATCAGTGACCAGTATACACAAGGAACCCAGGAAAACAAACCAAAACCAAAACCACTTAAAATATCTTAAAAATACAACTAATAATCGGTTTAAAAGTGATCAGATGCTTGTCTAAAGAAGAAATAACAAGGGACAGCAGGTATATATCATTAGCCAACAGGGAAACATAAATCAAACTGCAGTTAAATTCTATCTCACTTAGGCTGGTAAAAGAAAATTATTCCCTCTCCTAAGGTCAAGGCCCAGCCTAGGTTCAGAGTTCCAGGAAGTCAGGTATGTGTACAGTTCCCAGAGGTGGCAAAATAAAAGCAGCTGACCTCAACCCCAAACACTCAGCAATTACAAAAATAGACAATAGTCCTAGTCTTCCCTGTCAAAAATGGTTCATCTTGAGAAACAGCTTACTTACTCCATTCTTCCCTTAAGGAAACCTTGCTACCTTCCTCATTCCTATCTACATCCCACTCGAACCATGTACTACACATTCTCTCCCACCCTGGTCATGCTGTGTCCATACCTTGAGTAACCTTCCTTCAGTTTGCTCTTGTTCAAGTTGATTTCAATTTTCTATTTTTGTATTAGATATTTTCTTTATTTACATTTCAAATGTTCTCCCTTTTCCTGGTTTCCCCTCTGGAAAAAAAAAATCCTATTCCTTCCCCACTCCCCTTGCTCACCAACCTACCCTCTCCCACTTCCTGGCCCTGGCATTCCCCTATACTGGAGCATCAAGCCTTCACAGGGCCAAGGGCCTCTCCTCCTGTTGATGACTGACTAGGCCATCCTCTGCTACATATGCTGCTAGAGCCATGAGTCCCACCATGTGTACTCCTTGGTTGGTGGTTTAGTCCCTGGGAGCTCTGAGGGGTACTGGTTAGTTCATATTGTTTGTTCCTCCTATGGGGCTACAAACCCCTTCAGCTCCTTGGGTCCTTTCTCTAGCTCCTCTATTGGGGACCCTGTACTCAGACCAATGGATGGCTGTGAGCCTCCACTTCTTTATTAGTTGGGTACTGTCAGAGCCTCTCAGGAGACAGCTATATCAGGCTCCTGTCAGCCAATACTTGCTGGCATCCACTACAGTGTCTGGGTTTGGTGATTGAATATGGGAAGGATGCCCAGGTGGGGCAGTCTCTGGATTGTCCTTCCTTCAGTCTCTGCTCCAGACTTTGTTTCTGCAACTCCTTCCATGGGTATTTTGTTCCCCCTTCTAAGAAGGATCAAAGTATCTACACTTTGGTCTTCCTTCTTCTTGAGTTTCTTGTGGTTTGTGGATTTTATCTTGGGTATTCCGAGCTTCTGGGCTAATATCCACTTATCAGAGAGTGCATGCCATGTGTGTTCTTTTGTGATTGGGTTACCTCACTCAGGATGATATTCTCCATATCCATCCATTTCCCTAAGAATTTCATAAATTCATTATTTTTAATAGCTGAGTAGTACTCCATTGTGTAAATATACTAGATTTTCTGTATCCATTCCTCTGTTGAGGGACATCTGGGTTCTTTCCAGCTTCTGGATATTATAAATAAGGCTGCTATGAACATAGTGGAGCACGTGTCCTTAACTTATTACAAGTTGGAGCATCTTCTGGGTATATGCCCAGGAGTGGTATAGCTGAGTCTTCCCGTAGTACTATGTCCAATTTTCTGAGGAACCACCAAATTGATTTCCAGAGTGGTCAATTTTCATTTTTAGAACCACTTCTAAACTTAATTCTTAAAACTAGTATCAAGAAAATAATATCAAAATAGTTTGCCACCAAAGTCTAGGACAAGCAACCTCAGAGTTTGGGCCTAAAGACAGAAAGGTGAACAACAAAGAACAGGGAGCGCTCCTCTGTTTGTGCAGCTGTTACCTCAGAACTGAAACATTTCCTTCATAAGAGAGGAGGGAGGCTTCTAAGATTGGGGGAACTCATGAAACTTACAGGACTCAGGAAGCTCAGAAGTCCCAGATAGATTAAAAGTAGAAAATGAGCTGACCATGAGCACGGGGAGAGAGCATGCAGTATATATTTTTGTTTGTTGAAAGTGCACTCTGGAGCCAACAGGTCTCTTCTGTTCCAGATCCTAGCATATGTATTTCAAAAATCCCCCAAGTCTCACTGTCCTAAGTCAATCTGGCCTCTAGTTCTGTAATGGGGCAAGGACAAAGCAGCAAGCAGGCAAAGTGATTAAATCATCTCATCACTTAGAACAGCTACAAGTCAAACTGCTTACAACGTAGGTCACTGTTTTTTACCCCATTATATAAAAGTAGCTGCCGTGGGAATGAGAAGCCAGGAATTCACCCGTGGGGAGCTCAGCCATGAAGAGAATGTTCAATGGCTACTCCAGATGATGTCAACATCCCCAGTAGGTTTCTGCTGCACGCTATAAGCATCCAATTTTTTAATGTCACTTCTATCTGTTGCTACTTGCTCTTTCATCTGGAAGCCTTTTTAGAGCAGACATTTTATTATTCCCAGGACTCTCTCAATTAGGATCCAGAACTGACTGACCCAACGGGGCTTATCTACTGCATTTCTATTATTTGATTATATGGCCCTGATTTAATATTTATTTCCTCTGTCTGCACTCTCTATTGGGCTACCCTAGTCATACCTGGTGGATGTTGTGAGTTTCTGATTTGATGTTGTATTCCTGTATTCTGCTTCTCTCTACTTATCTCTTATTGTTTATTCCATTATTTTGGGTTGCTACATGTTAAACCAACTCACCATTCAAAACACAAACCACTGTCATAGGCTATTGTAGACTATATAGATCACAGAGGCAAAGGTTTGCCCTGGCTTAGGTTTCAGGGGGATTTCAGTCTTGGGGGGGCATAATCCTGGACCCTGTCCAAAGTAGCCTCTGAGTTCCAAGGTGGCTGATTTGAAAATAATACTTCTCTAGACAGCCTTGTTCTAGCAGGGCTTTTATGACTGGAAACAGTCTGGATTGGTTGTGTCCCTCAATGAAAAAATATACAAATATGTGGGACAAGGCCATGGAACATGCCTTTCAAAACTAGCAATCATTTCAGTCAAAAAAATGTACAGTTTTTTAAACTGTAAAATGGCATGGAATTTGTATTTATATTGCTACAGGAATGTTGGTTTAAAAGACACTTATGATCTATGAATATGTTGATATAACAGCTGGAGTTTTCTGCTTGGTCCTAAGTTCTTCAGTTTTGGATATGACATCAAGAACTAACTGAGGGGAGGCACAGGAAGGATGTGGTCCTGACACCATGCTCTCACCTGACACGAACAGTCTGGCGCTGTTGCTTTGTCTTGTCTCCCCTGTGTATCTGTGCCGCGTGATGCAGCGGTAGTTGTACAGCCCATCTTCATTCTGTACATCTTTAATATACAAGGCTCCCGTGGATGTGATGAGAAATCTAGATCCTGAAACAGATAAAAGCAATGGCTTTGTGAGAACAGGCTAGAAACTGACCCCTAACGATTTAATGTTAAATTAAGGAAGTCCAGAAGCTCATGAAACTTACAGGACTCAGGAAGCTGAGAAGTCTCAGACAGATTAAAAGCAGAAAATGAGCTGACCATGAGCACTTGGAGAGAGCATGCAGTACATATTTTTGTTTGTTGAAAGCTCACTCTGGAAAAGCTCTTATGCAGTCAACATTGTTAGCACAGAGACCTATAACCAGTCAAGGTTCAGAGAATGAAACACACATTTCTTACCCCTCTCTCAAGGCTCAGGGATCTTGTAGAAGAACAGGCAGACAGATATCTTGTAAAAGCCAGAGGCAATGGATATCCACAAGGAAAGACTATCCCTGGATATAGCAGGGCAGTTGTAGGGGAGTTGTAACCAGATCCCAGTATAGAGAGGGGAAGTAGGCACAAGGTTTCACTCCCAACTGAAGTGCTATTGATTGATAACTTCTGTGAGAGGGAAAATCAGTTTCCTCTAAGAGGACAGCCCTTTGTAAGTTAACCACTTTCTAGGGGAGTGGTTCTCAACTTATGGATGGAGACCCCTTTGTGGGTCATAAATCAAATATCCTGCATATCAGATATTTACATTGTGATTCATAGCAGTAGCAAAATTACAGTTATAAAGTAGCAACAAAATAAATTTATGACTTCAGGTCACCCCAACTTAAGGAATCATGTTAAAGGGTCATAGCCTTAGAAAGTTTGAGAACTACTAAAAATACATCCAAAATATGTATATGGGCAGTACACATTGGATTTAATGAGTAAAACAGTACCAACTAATTGGACCCCTGAATGCTGGCAGGAACTAATCTACCAACCAAGGAGTCAACCGGTCAGGTCTGTGGTCCCAGCTACATATGTAACAGAGGACTGACTTGTTAGGCCTCAGTGGAAATGGATGCACTTAGTCCTGTGGAGACTTGATGCCCCAGAGAAGTTGAAGGATAGAAGAATGAGGTAGGAGTGGGTGGGTCGGTGAGTATCTTCTTAGAGGCAGAAGGGATGGGGGAGAAGGTGGCAGGCTCATTAAGGGGGGGGAACTGGAAGGTGGATAACACTTACAATGTAAATAAATAAAATAAATAATAAAAAAAGAAAAAATAAGAGAACACAAAGTTTGGTGGTCAGAGAAAGGGTTGGATCTGGGAGGATTTGGAGGTCGGGTGACTTGGGGGTCTCAAAACACGTTGTCTGATATTTTCAAGGAACTAGTAGAAAAAAATTAAAAGTAAAATAGAAACAACTCGACCACATCAACAAAACCCTCTGAGAAGAATTATCTTATCTACTTAGGGAGTCTTCTCACGATGGTTACAAGCTGTTACGTGTTTACTTAAGCACCCAATCTGTTTCCGTTTTTCTATTAGTGTAACCTGGGATATTTTCTTTTATTAAATTACATAATAAACATATCATCTTATAAATTCACACTCATGTCAGATATTTATTTCGCTTACAGTAATAAAATTGAAATGTAATTGCAATATACCTAATTTAGCAGATTTTCTAGGACTATGCACCTTCTTTTAGGATGCAGTAAGTTAAGGGAAAATAAATTTTCTGTTGCAAATTCTTCGTGAAGCAGCATGCACTTTTTGCATCAATGTGAAATATGTCAACAAAACATAAAGATGTTAAATAACAAACTGCAAAGTATTAACATATACCATACACTTCCCAGGGAAGTCTTACTCCCTCACAGAATATAGACAACATTTATCATTCTTTCTAGGTCAAAGTTCAACTCCTTGTGTATTCTATGTTGTCTGGGTCTTTTTTGGTTAGTTTGAAATAATGAATCTAAGAAACAGACCGTTACTGTTTTCATCTCAGTGAGGATGATTCATTCTTGGCTCCCCACCTCCACATCCTTAGCTGTGGTCTCATTCTCACCACTGTGACTCTGAGTGCACAGACAAAGTGTAATATCAAACACCAGTGCTTCAGAAGGGTGAGCTTGCCTTCCTTTTGAAAATATGAACTTCTAAATTTATAGTACAAAATCATAAACTTCTAAGCATGTCACACAGTTCAATTATAATTTGATAATGAAACAAGCAAAGATATAGAATCTGTCCTTGTCATGAGTCCTGGCTATCTGCTGGAGGGTAGCTTGGCCACTTTTGTCACTGTTGGAGTTGCCTGAGGAATATTTCCACATGGGGTCTGATTCCACCTGAGAGAAAATGTGACTTGTATCTGGAAAAAGGTTAGAATGCAAATATACCATCTTCTATTTCTATTTTCCTGAACTCAGTTGAAAGCTTCTGTGGTTTACCATTGTAGAATTATCTGAAGTCTTATGTACTCTCTCTCTACACATGCCCGCAAGTATGTGTGTGTATGTATGCATGATCATGTCTGTCCAGATGTACATTCATGTGTGTGGCAGGTGTACATGCATCTTTGTGTCTGTGAATGTTCATATGTATGGCTGTATAGGTGAGTTCACATGTGTCTGGAGACCAGATAGTATTGTCATTCATTAGGCTGTCTTGGTGGTCCACTCAACTGGATCTGGAATCAATCAAATGCAAGCTACTTGGGATTTACCTTATCAGATTATCTGAAGTGGGAAGACCTACTCTAAATATCGGCAGCACCTTCTACCCAGATGAAAGCACATGAATAAGTAAACTTGGCTGTTTTCCTGCTCTTCTCACTCCTTCTAACAAGCTTATCTATCCTATTGCTAGAGTACCTGTTTGCTGATTCTAGAACTAGCTTCTTTGGGCTCAGCCCACTGTGGGCGATACCATCCCTTGGCAGGTGGACCTAGACTGTTTCAGAAAGGCAGATGAAGAGCTGGGGAGTGAGCCAGTGGGTAGCATTCTGTTATGTTTCTGTTCCAGGTTCCTGCCTTGAGCTCCACCCTGACTTCCCTCATTAGACTGTAAGTTGTTGGCTGAAATAAATGCTTTCTTCACCAAGTTGCTTTTGGTCATGGTGTCTATAACCAGAGAAAGCCAGCTAAAATAAGGGTTGTTTATTTACTTATTTTTTGAGAGATTGTTTCTTATTAAGTTAGAGCTCACTGTTTTAGCTTGTATGGCTGGCCAGCAAGACCCAAGAGTCTGCATGTCTCCAGTTCCACATTGTTATGATTGTAAGCACATGGCACCATTCCTGGTTTCTTTGATATAGGTTTGAGGAAATCAAATCAAGTGACTTATGCTTGTAGGATGAGTACTTTACAGACTGAAGGATCTCCAGTGTCCAGCTTCACTGACTTAGGGTTTCAAATGTGTCTACTGCAGGCACTATTGCCTCATCATTCCTGTCTTGCAAGAACCATGTGTTATTCACAGGATATTTGCATTGATAAAATAAAAAAATCATAAATTCTTCTATAAGATAAAAGCAATTCAAAATGGACTGAGAAAAGATCAATAAAGACAAGCCCCACCTTAGCATAGGGTTTAACTATCAACCCATTTGTTTTAAAATATGAAAATATGCTTAATGATAGAAAGCCACAAAAATTCCTCCAAGTTCTATATAGTCTAGATAATTTTTCCTTTATCTGCTCTTCAAAAGAAAACAATGAGAAGTCTTTTACTGCCTGTCATGTTTCATTGTTCTGTAAGTATTTCTTATCAATATATACTGTGTGGAACAAAAATATGTTTTCTTTTTCAATGTATTTTACATGGTTATATAATGCTACAATAATTCCTTTTTTTGAAGTGCAGTGACAGATGGGAAGGACAAGAAGGAAACATATACAGATGCTGTCATCTTTTGAGCATGGAACACTTCCTTGAGAACTGACAAGCTATCAGCTGGGAAGCTATCAGTTGGCCATCTGTAATGGCTTTTTAGTAGGGTAGGAGCAAACCCATGATGGCAGTGTCAGCACTTCCCTGGTTCTGTATTGGGGTGATTTTTCCCTTACATTGTATGGAGGTGGGATCCTATATTTTCCATTGTAGATTGCTTTGCCCTCTGAGAGCTAAATATGGGTGGGACTTTAGTATTGTCATTTCTATGGCTCATCACCAGTTCTCTATATGTAAATGTTTGAACTCTCTCACTTGCCCAAAAGATGATTCTCTGAAATCATGATAATTACAAGCAGGGTGCTGCCATGGTAAAGATCTAACAGTTTCCAGTGCCTAAAGGCAGCCCTAAGAGATGGATTAGCATTATCCTTACTGCTGGTGTTCAGACTGGAATGTGGCTTTTCAGTATAATAGAGAGCTGAACTGGGGCAGGAAATACAGGGATGCCACGCACACTCGTCTACTCCAATCACATCCAAAATATCGGGGATAAAATTCTGATTAAGGGTAAGAGGCAATAAGGATCCAAAAGGAGTTCTGTGCCTCCTGGATACTCAGACAGTCACTGGTATCCCCTAACTCAGATGTGTTCCAGATCAGTCTTCCTAATCGTCAACACACCCTCATAATTAGGCATAAAGGTATCCCAAGAATTGATTCGTAAATGGCTAAGATTGGGCATTGTCCCCTGGCCAACACAATGTTTCCAACCTATCCTAGTTTAATATCAAGCTGTCCATAGCTTGGAATTTCTCTCTAGGAACCTGCCTTGCCAGAGCTAGCAACAGAGGTCTAGCACATTCCTTAGGCTAATAGATAGTTTACAATAGTTAGAAATGTTTTACGTACTAGAGAGTAATCGAAGGGCTTCCACTCAAGGACATTAACTAGAAGTGTTAGGTCAGGTCGGAACCTCCCACTCCTTGCCTCCAGCAGAACCAGAGAATTAGCATAGGAATATCAAAATACCTCAACAGGGAGGGCTCCACTAACCTTGATGTGCGGTCACTTGCCTACGTGACCTCAGTCCTGCACCTCTTGCTGTAACCCCCACCCACCTACGTGACTCTTGTCATCTGCCCTGCTTGCTGTATGGTATTTAAGCCTGAATTTCACCTTGTACAAATACATTCAGATTCACCACACCCTTGTGTCTCGAGTCGGTCTGTCATCCGCCGACTTATTGCCCACCTGACCAGAATTCTCATCCCGTGGAAATTGGGGTCCCCGCAATGAACCCGGTCCATGGCACAGGGCAGGACTTCCAGGCAGGCAGAGAAAAGAGAAGAGAGGGAGACTGTGTTGCAGAAAGGAGATGGCCAGAGCTAGAAGCAGGCAGTGAGAAACACCACGGGGGTGGGGGGTAGAGATAGTGGATAAGTGAGGATAAGTTTAGATAGCTGAGAGACTGCCCCAGCAAAAGGCTAACAGCTTTAAACTATATAGAAATCTCCATGTCTTAATTAAACCTCAAGTGCGATCCACTAAAGTACTGCAATAGTCCTGGGCATGCTCCCTCTAATCTGCTAACTTGGCACATGAAGAAGACTCATAAGACATCAGTTCAGAAGTGGTGGAACCTTCTACTACTGTGACCCTTTCTGAGAAGTACAGAGGACGGAGAAGGAGCTGACCTAGCTTGTCTTTGATGACCTCTCCTTTGTCTCTGATTCCCGTCTCGAAATGGATCAACATGTTAAAGAAATGTTGCAAGGAAGAAGAATAGAGACCTTTTGTCATCATAGGTTATGGAAGCCATGGCCCCTGGGTCATCTCAATGCCAAGGTGTGTGGAACCCTTGGGGTACAATGAGAACTGAGCAAAGCTATATGACGGGCCCTCTATTGTGTCAAGGACCCTTCACTGTCACCTGGCTTTCGGCTGCACCCTGCCTGATGCTCTACATGAGAGGCTCGAGTCATGCTCTTACATGAGTCATAGACTCTTTAAACATAGACAAATTCTTAAATGTAGATTATTAAAGGCAATCAAATATGACCCCCCCACACACACACACACATAAACTTTGGCTCAAGAACTGCCCGGTAACAATTGCCCAAAGACAAATTTCACAGGTAACATTATTATTTTTGATGTAGGCTTAAAGGAGACACTATAGAGTATTAAGTAGAAATATTTCTCAGCTATATCTTATAGTCTTTGGCATGTTAGACACTCAGCAAATCAGAGTCACCTGGGTAATAGCAGTAAGTGACCTTTGACTTTGAGGTTGTCACTGTGAACATCAGTGATGACTAGTCTGCACAGCTCTGGTATCATGGGATGTCTAAGGAATAACTTTAGCTTCTCGACAGATTCTAAGCAGCCCTTGAGCTCTTAGATGCTTAAGCTCCTACAACTGATCCCCACCACTTTCCTGCTTTCTGCTTCTCTGTCAACAGATGGTTGCCTGGGTTACTACTATCGCTGTTTTCACACTTGTGGGTGTGATGTGTTTAATGTCGAGAGTAAAGGAACAAGTATACAGTTAGGACTCTGAATAGACTGGAAGCAGAGGGGACATAGGGGAGGGGAGTTGAGCCACCCTGTAGTCAGTTAATGTGAGCATCATTGTAGGTTCAGTAAAATAAATCTGTGACGAAGTCTGAGTCCAGCTGGCCTACCTGGATGCACCAAATGGGTTGGTGGGGGTATTTTGATCTAGAGACACAGGACTATCTCAGAAAACGGACATTTACACAGTTGTGTCACAGTAGGTCCTCTCAGGATGGGAGTGCTGCAGCCACATGCCTCCCTGTGTGGTACTGAGGGGTGGAAAGCCCACGGGACGATGCCTCTTGAAGCTCAGCCATGGTTCAATCCAGTTGCATCAAAGGTAGGGATTAAAACAGGAGATGCTGAAAAGCTCTGTTTTGATGTGGTGTGGGTAGTAGAAACCCTCAGGTTTAACAGCCAAGCTTCCAAAAGCTGCCTTGTGTTGAGCTGATTATCAATGCTCCTGTGATAAGTATGAGTGGGCCGGTAACCAGGGCCCGGGAGCTTGTTCATCCCTTAGCTAGCAATTCTCTGAGCTCCAGGAATGCAAACCTGGCCTAAGACTCAGCCCTATCACCAAGGGGCTTCTGTCATAAATGGCTCTGAATCTTAGAATTAAAAACATGAAGGAAGAGAGGAAAGAAGTTGGAATTTAATCCCCAAACCTGAATTTATTCCTTGCACCAGTCTGACATAAATGGTTAACTACATCCAGTAAGGTATATGTTATTAATTGATTTGTTCTCTGGTTGGCTAATTTGGTACAGACTCTTACACATAATCAAACTGAAAGCCCTTTTAAATGGCTTGAAGTAGACCAAACTTTCCTGTAGTGGGTTTGGCCTAATGCTGCTTGTATTTTAATGTTAATTTGGGTCCCCAAAAGTGCTTACACGAGTGGAGTGTCCAGACCTAAGACACTGAGGTATCTTGCCCCCAGGTGGTTCTGATTGGTAAATAAAGATGCCAGCAGTCAATGGCTGGGCAGGGTAGACAGAGGCTGGACTTTTAGGATTCCTTGGTTTGGGACTGAGAGGGAGGAGGAAGGAGGGAAATCTGCTATGCCTGGATAAGGAGAAGGAGGAGGAGGAAGAGGAGAGGAGAGCCTCCATGCCTGGAAAGAATAGAGAACAAAGAGGCATAGCTGGCATGTGAAGGAGCCAAAAGTCTATGGCCCAGTTGGGCAGCCCTCTGGGTTGAGGGCAGCCAAGGTAGAATAGAGAATTCAGTAAGTGATAACTTTGAATTATCATTAGGACTATCGGCAGGGGGCAGATTAAGTTCATGGAGGTTAGAGAGTGGCCCAGCTATTTTGCTGTTTAAGCATATCAAAATATGAAGGCTGTGTTTGTGTCTTTCATTTGGGAATGTTAAGCACTGAGGTGGGTAGCAAACTTGCCACTGGGATTTAACCATTAAAATTTAATTCAGCACTTGCCTACTTTGAGAGATCTCTCAGGATCACAAGAGAAAACTCAGGCTTCAAAATCTAATGGAAACACACTGTCTTCCAGAACCTAGTGGAAACAAACTCTAATAAGCTATCTTCCCACTTTCCTGCTGTGTGATGTCACTCAAGACACTCAGCTCTCTAAACTTTGGTATGTTCCTCTAAGAAAGACAGGAGATCAGAAAGACCCACTTTGTTCTACCATTGATGGTTAGATGACCGCACAGATGTCAGGAAGACAGACGCGCTGCAATTTCCAGGCCAGAGCATTGGTAACGAGGTATTGTATATCCCCATGTAACTATGAGAGAATCAGCTTCAAACAGCTCATCATAAAGAAAGCTGTATAATTGTGGTACCATTTGTACATATATACACACAAAATATTATATCTCATAAATACATGCAATTATGACTTGCCAACTAAAATACTAATAAAAATAATCAAACATAGATATGATGGCACAGAGCATCACAATTCTTTTATGATAGGAACTGATCAACATGTGCATCCATGCTGTCCCCATAATCATTGGAACATTGACAAAAACATGTTAGGGCTCAAAATATCATTTATTTAATGTGTTTTTAAATTTTCACTCTTACTAGCTCTTGGAGAGTTTTAAGTTTCATACACAATGAAATTGGCTTTGCAAGACACACCCACTGGTGTACTAGTAGTATAAACATCAGAGTAGCCAACCACTTTCTGATTGGATTTAAGCCTAACTCTGCAAGATAAAACTCATACCTGATAACATATGAGGGCCAAGAACAAATGGCCAGATAGATCATAGGCCCTAGGATGAATCTGCCATGACTGTACTGCTAAACAGAATATTAAACTGACTCCTAATGACTCATCATTATTCCCTTAGACTAATACATCTCTCATCAATCATCTGAGAAGATTCTGTTTTTAGTAGATCATGATTAACACAGAGACCACAACTGGTCAAGATACAGAGAATAAGAGACCACAGATTGCTTAGCCGTAAAAGGAATATGTATAATACCACCGTTATCCCAAAGATTCAGGGATCATTGTAAAAGAAGGAGCTGAAAGAGTGTAAGAGCTAGAGGTGGTGGGTAACCACAGGAGGCATCTCACTCAGCAGGGCAGCTGCACATTCTTACATCCCAGAAGAACATTTTTAACATGATTTTAATCACAAGAGGCAACCTCACATAGAAAAGTTTAAGCATAGAAGTGGCATGGAAGAGGTTTATACCACAGTTCTGACATTCAATTACGGGTACAGCTTGCCAAAGTGCTGGCCTAGTATATATGAGGTCCTCGGTTTGATCTGCAGCATCGCAAATGTACATGTATATGTGTATATGTATGTGTGTACATACATGTATACACATTCTTGAATATGTATATATTTCTGTCTCTTGGTGTCATTGTGGCAAAATGCATGCAAACCTAGGTGTTACATGACCTACCTGTGTTCACTGAGGTATGAAAAAAAATAATATTGCCAAGAACATCTTTATACATTCTATGACAAAATGTGGAGCAGGAGAGTCACACAGATTTCAGCTAGAGAGGAAGCTCTAATATACTGTGTGAGAGTACTCAGAGGTGGAGATTTGGGGAATTAACGAATGAATATGAGTAGGGCCATATAATGAATGGGGTTAGTGCCTCATATAAAAAGCAAGTTCATCCTCTCTTTGTGGCGAGAAGACATGCCAAGGAAGCAGCTACCTGCAAGCTAGAAAGGGACAGAAAGCAAGAAATGATTTAGCAGACACCTTGAATTTCTGCCACCCAAAACAGTAAAATAAGTATTATGTCACTGTTGCTTAAGTCACTTATTTGATGGAATCCTATTGCAGCAGCTGTCTTCAGAACTCTTTGCAATTGTACAGTGGGATCATGGTGGGAACTCAGAAACTTTCTTTGAGGTCATTGTCATGTTGCTTCAGCTGTCTGGGATATGATGCTTAGTATCTGAACATGTGATATACATCAAGGAGTCCTGAAAGTTAGACATTATGTAGCCCTCATCACATAGCCAATAGCATGGCTTTTTCTTCCTACCTGCAGACTAGCCCTTGATCCATCTGCATGCCTGCTCTACACTGCATGACGCATGTCTAAGGAAACTCAGTGCCAGACCTGCATCTCCAGCCAATGTTCCACTCAACATTCAAGACTGATGAAATCATAAAGACACAATATTGACATCTCTTAGATGCTGTTATAGAATCCCACCACATCAGGTCACCCCTGGGTGCCATAATGTAGTCTCATCACACCAAATCATCCCTAGATGTCAGGATAGAGTCCCACCATACCAAGAATCCCAGGTGTCAGGATGATGTCCCACCATACCAGGTCATATGTGCTGCCTATTAAGATTCATACTGTGATCACATCTCCATAGACTCACTTCTATTCCTCTCTCTCCTATCAGGCTTGAACCTACCCTCTCAGAATCTTTGAGTCCCACTGTCTCCCTTGATACCTCTTTTAGTACATTTCTAGTCTCAGCTTCTACATCTAAGTTTTTAGTAGAGTTGTCCACATTCTCTATACCCATGACCTCATTTTACACAGGCCCAGTTTTATCATATCTTGATGAGGATATCTGTTGTTCAAGTATAAAGCACTGGCTTGATGTCTTCCTCTACAAAGAATAGCAAGACAACATTGCATGCTGCTCAACTTCTCATTATCATTACTCACAAGGGCTCATGACTATATCCTCCAAGAGTACTTGTTAAATCAATACTCATGTGAGGAAGTTTGTCATCATATCCATGTTCAAAATGCTTTCCTAAACAAGGGCAAAGCTCAGTGATGAAGAGCTTATCAGAAAAGCATGAGGACTGGAGTTTGGATCCCTAGAACCCACACCAAGCAGATGTGGTAGCTGCCTGTTTTTCTAGTACTCAGAAGGCAGAGACAGGGAATCCCAGGGCAGGCTGGCTAGCTTGAGTAGCAAGACTCAACAAGTATCAGATTCAGTGAGAGATCTTGTGTCAAAAAACAAAACAAAAGAGAACAAAACCAAAGTGTATAGTGATCAAGAGAGTTAGCATCAACCTGGAGGCTACACACACATGCACCAGTGTATATGTGTGCCAACTACATGCAAACAGGCACATATATACCACCTAAAAATGTTTTCTAATTAGTATGGTAAAAAAAGAGAAAGCTAAGATTATACCATTTTTAGATTCCAACATGATTATTTCCTCATGTACACACTATGAAAAGTGCTTTGTCCCCCTCCTGGAATAATCTCACTCTATTACCTGAAAGCAAGCACATTTTTGGATTTTGATGTTAATTATTCTTTCATTAGACTCTAAGTTTTTGCTGTGCAGCTGGGTTAGGTCTTCAATAGAGATTGCAGAATTTTCAAAAAGATTTTAAAAGCATGCTTGATTTTTTTTTTTACTCCAAACTATTTCCTCAGTTTGCTTTCTTTATCCCTTGCTACTTCTATCTGAACTGAGCCAATAATAATTAAAAGAGCAGATGGCTCTGCTAATCAGATGTCGCCTGGTAACGCCACATAAAGAACCTGTCTAGGCTGTGCCTGCCACCTCGCACTGACAGCCGCACCCCCGCATGATGGTTCCTCAAGATGGCTTGTGCAGCAGTGTTGAGAAGTCAGGAGACTGGAGTAAGAATCTAAGTTCTAAGTCTAGAGTGTTATGCGATGATCCTGGAAATGAATATATATAACATTTTAGAAACTGGAACGCTCAAATAGCATTAACTAAGTTAGAAGGGGAAATAGGGTGACTTTCAAGCTCTCAATTTCTCTTAGTTCAGATGTAGGTCAGAGAGGAATTAGACTCCCGGCAGGGCTCTACTGTGCCCTCTGTTCTCTGTTAGAGACACCAGCAGGAGCTGCAGATGGGACCCCAGAGAACAGCCTGGGGACAATGGCCCCTTGAAGAACCACATTGGCAGCTTCATCTAAGAGAGCTGAAGGAGGGGTGGTGGTTTAAGATGGCCAGTGTGAAGGTATAACTAAAACATTCTCCATCTAATGTATTCTTAAGTTCTCTGAATATGACCTTATTTGGAAACAAGGCCATTGTAGTAGATTACCTCAGGATGAATCACATGAGTGAGAGGTCCTGATGCTCTGTGGTAAGATATGAAAGTTCAGGCACAGAAATACGTGAGTACCAATGGGAATCCTAAGAACATGGCTGACAGAAGCAAGCTGCACAGGAGCTGATCTCCATGTGGAGGGAGCAGCCTGTTTCAAAGATTCCTGTGAGGGGAGTGAGAGGAAGAGGCAGGAGACAGAGAGCCCAGGGCAGTGACAGGAGGCACCACTTTGGAAAGCCACACAAGCCACTGCAACCTCAGCCCTGTGCTTTTCTACTGCATAGCCTGGGATGTGCATAGTGCTTATGTTCTAGCTTTCCAGTCTACCCCAGGGTCACACCAGGGTGATGCTATCTCCCTGGGAGCACTATTGCATGAAGTGAGGGGGAATCTGGGCTATGTCACAATTTAACTATGCAAGATCCTATTTCTACACTAATCATAACATTAAATATCCTGCTGCAACAGTTATCAACGTACAAAGTAAGCTTAAAAGACACTCTCAACTATTCCCCAGGACAAAATCAAAGATTAGGCTGACTGGAAAGATGCCACATGTTCTAAGAACAGATGATTTGATATTATGAAAATGTCAATTTTCTGAAAATAAGAAGAAAGCAATTCATCTTCCTCCATTTCTGGACAAAGCCCAGTTAGAAGTCAACTGCATTGAAGCCAATTAAAGCATGCTATTTCCACCCAGGAGACTAGAAAATTCAAAAGATATTTGAGAATACGTAATCCTGGTGGGGGGTGGAGGGAAATAAACATGTCTTATGGCGTATAAATTGGTGAAACATTCCCAGGGAACAACTTGTGTGTGGCTCAATATGCACTGAATTATAGTGTCCTCTGACACTTTAGAAAGAGTAGAATGAAATTAAGGGGTATTGAGCTAATTAGTAAGCTCATACTCATAGTGGTTAAAAGGGATAGTAAGGTAGAATTACCATAGTTCTAGAAAGATCTCCAAGGTAATCTATAGGAATAACAAAATGATACATAAATCAATGTACTATATATATGTATGTATAAATATAAATTTGCATATGCAAATGGCAGAGGTACAGAAGTAGCAGATTCTGACCTGAGCTGGGAGAGAAGCAGATTACATTCTCTCTCTCATACCCCCACACCTTGCTATAACAGACACTCTAGTAGCCTGCTCCAAGAGGAGTCAGTGGGTATGGCTCACTCTACATGCAGACCAAAGCCTTGGTAGCATGGAAAAACAGGAGGATTAGGAAAGCTAGGATGGCACAGATGTGTCAAAGGTGGCCTGATTTCTCTTGTTTCCCAGACTAGTCCACTGGTGGGTATGGATGCAGCAGAGAGAAACACTTTCAACATTTCTTTGTCCTTTGTCAACCCTGCTTTCCAAACACCTAACCAGCCATGTTCCCACCTCCTCATCCCCCTCGGCAGCTTCCCTCCTTCCTGACTTTGCACCTAACTGCACTCCGCATCAGTTCTTCAGTTAGACCGTTGGCCTGTGACAGCGGCCTCTCCTTTCCCTCCTGTTTCTGTCCCTTTCCCGTTCACCTTGCATTAAATGACTGGGTATTCAGGAAGAACAAATTTGAGGTTCCCCCCACTCCCAAAAAAAAGTTAAGATCAGGAAATAAAGCATTCTGGTTCAGGCAGTGACCTCCTCTCACTAGAGGGTTGTAATCTGTGATGTCGAGGAAGGGCGACATCGAAGCAGCCCATTCACAACACAGGCTAAGCTGCACGGAAGAAATCGCTGGACCGGAAGTAATGGCATGCCCTCTGTAGTTGTGGGGAGGGGAGCATGGGGAACCAGCTCAGACCCTACGCTGGCTTCTAAGTCCAGAGTCAACTGGCATATGTATGTTAAACACTCTGAGAGCAATCTCACAAAGACATTTTCCTCCTGTAACTAAGATTTGCTCAGTGTACTTCTCCCACAGTTAAATGAGGCTCAATTACACACTGCTAATTTAAGCCCGCACACTGCATTCAACTGTGCACCTAATTACCCTGTTTAGTTTGTTAATGATCAGAGCTTTGCCTGTGCAGATCTTAGAGTCTGCCATTAATCTTTACTCTAGTTAGATTTCTTGTGATTTTTTTCCAGAATAAATCCTTCAGAAAATAAAATGATTTTAGATTTTTAAAGGGATTATTTCAGAATTAACAACAACAACCAGTGAAACTCAAATAACTCGAACAGTATTTGTTTGTTTACATGATGAGGTGACACTATGAGGCCACTCACATCTAGGAAAAAAAAATGTTTCAGTTAGAGGCAAGAATAGCAATTAGACAAAGGAGAGAAAAGGAACATGGGACTGCACAAAAGGACAAAGAAATGAGCCTGGACAGAGGAGAGTGCCTCCCCAGGAGGGAGGGGGTCTTGTCTGGTGTCTGAGGACTAGACAGTCAGGATGAGACACAGGGGTTGAAAGTCTGGTTAGAGAAAATTGTACAAGTTTCAAGGGCCTAAATGAAGATGTATTTTGAGAGTCTCTAGGACAGAGTGTTGGCTTGGATGCTGGGATGGGGGAGAGGATAGTGGGAAATTGTCTCCTGGGTCTGGAGAGGCATTCCTCCGGGAACTTCAGTTGGGTACAGTGCTGTCCCTACATAGTGGGCTGTTTAAGAGCCACCTCCACCCAGTGGGGACAGTGACAAGGAAGGACAGAGAGGGACTTAGAGCAGGTTAATTGGTGTTTAAAGACAGGTAAGCAGGCAATGTTTCCCAAGGCAAGGCTGGAAGGACATGTTTCCTCTGGACAGTCTCTTCCAGTTGTGATATGTACTCCGCCATAAAGAGTGGAATCACTGACTTTCAGAAAATGGATGAGGCTGAGATCATTGCATTGAAAGTGTCCAGACATTGGGTAGATCTGGGAGGAATCAAGAGATGAGTCAGGTGCGAGTGTGACCAAGATGCACTGTGTGACATTCTCAAAGAATGAATATAAATATTAATTAATTAAATTAATACAAGTATATTAAAGTAACAGAAAGATGAATATTATATGTTTTCTCTCACATACGAAGACAGAATAAAATAAAAGTTATCGGGGAGATGGCTCAGTAGGTAAAGTACTTGCTATGCGTGTATGAGGACAGATTTCAGATCCCCAGTACCCACCTACAAGCATAGCACACTGTGACATGCATTTGTAACCCTAGTGCTGGGAAACTGAGACAGGAGGGTCCCTAGAGTTTTGCTGGTTTGCCAGTCAGACCAGCAAAAATGGTACAATCCTGATTCACTGAGAGATCCTGTCTCTGAGTGAATGAATAAATAAATAAATAAATAAATAAATAAATAAATAATAAATAAAGTGGAGAGTTCCTAGGGAAAGTTCTTGAGGAATTCACTAAACATTAAATTCTGGTCTCCACATGCACACATAAAACACACACACACAGATTTTGAGAGAGAAAGAGAGAGAGAGAGAGAGAGAGAGAGAGAGAGAGAGAGAGAGAGAACAAGATGGTTTGTTATGATGTGAATTTGTCCAGATAGAGAATCAGAGAACACATCATATTTGATCAAAGCATGATGTAGACAAGGGAGGGAAAGCCATCTGTTTGTATAATCATGCACTCATCATAATTTTTAAAAATAAATAATTGTAAAAATTTAAACCTAGATAATTATAACTATTAAATGCAACATGTTCAAAAAAGAATAAACAGTGGAGGAAGCTGATTAGAAAGCCTTTTCAGCTCTCAGTAATCGGCTGAGCTAAGTTTCAGAAGACCCTGGGGCTGTGATGGAGATGCGCTGAGATATAATTGTGACGTCTGTCCATGTGGTGCCCATGTGGTGCAAATGACCTGTGCGAATGAATTCTGGGATGTCTGGGACGTCTGCCCTCGTGGTGCAGATGGCATGTGGGAATGGATTTGGAAAGTCTCAGACGAGGACAGAGATTGTGCTCCCAACACTTATGTTATGGGGTAACCTATGGACAGATTATGAGATCAGCTTCATGGGTTCTAACTTCACTGCTAAAAACTAAAACAGTCCATCAGTACGCATCAAACAACAGAGGAATGCGCCTTGCCAAGGGTTTGCTTCATTGGGATGTGAGAAATGAGGCTCTGAGTGTGTTTCTGGGCTCTGTGTCTGTTCGAATGTGCACAATGGACTCAATATGAACTGTGATTTGAATTGTTTTCCTTATTACGATTCAGACACAGAATCTAGAGACAGGATTTCTTTTTTTGCAGAAGCTCCCATAAAAGAGGAAATCTAATCTTCCTCACACATGGTCCAGATCTTTGGGATTATTTATTTTCTCTTTATGTATGAAGATTAGTGGGTCTGTCACTGACTTGGCTGTATTTTCAGTAGGAGCTTCAGAGAACACTGCTGATATTGAGGGATTTATATTTTATTGTTATTACTTACATCTCTCTTCTTATTAGCAATTTTAATGCAATATCATGTGAGGCCTTTGGGTTGTGTTTATTTCCTGATCACAGAGGACACTGTATTAAGAAATAATAGTGTGCTTCTATGAGGTCATCCACACAAGTATCTATGCAAATATATTACAAACATAGCTAAGGGTAGAGAGAGAGATGCAGGTCTCAGGGTCACCCAGAGCTCTAGGATGCTGATCTTCAATAATCCTGTAGAGACTCAACCTTCACTATGTATAACTCAGGTCCCTGCATGGCATCCTCAGCTGCTTCCACACAAAGCCCACCAGCTTTCAGCATGCACTGCTGAAAAGATAATCAGTAGAGTCCCATATAAATTGATGCCACATGCAGGGGTAGCAGTGGGTTCTGAGATAATCTGAAATGAACTCCTAGCTAAAGGGAAAGACCACAGTATATCAGGATAAGCAGTTACAAAGCAGAGCAAAGACAGCCAGGTGGATAAACACAAGAGCAACAGTCAAGAGGAACTGGAAGACCAGGCAGGTAGAGCTGCTATCCATATGCAGCTATTTTAGCCTCTTTCTGTGGCTGTGATAAAACAGCCAAACAAAAATAGCTTAGGGGAGGAAGGGTTCATTATGTTTACGGCTCCAGAGTGGATACAAACCCTCATGGCTGTCAGCTTACCTGGCAGTCAGAAAGCAGAAGGAAACAGGACGAAGGGCCACCCTCAAAGCCTACCCCAGTGCACTTCCTCCAGTAAGGCTCTGCCTCCTAAAGCTTCTATCATCTTCCCAAAAAGCACCACCACTGGGAACAATGTTCCCATACATGAGTCTGTGGGGGACAGTTCACATGCAAACCACCATGGAGCCTGAGTTGTGCTGGGGGAGCGGGGCTGTCTACACAACTTAGCCTCTTCAATCCCACAAAGAGTCTCAACAACCTAGCCTCCTCCAGGAGGCTTCACCATGTGATCTCTCCACTCCACTTTCTGTCCTCCTTTGTAAATATCTACCACTTAGAGTCTTCCTGAGGTAGCTGCATTAACCAGAAGTCAGTATATTTACATATAGACATATACGGCTGAATCTATTGACTTTACATTTAAATGTAGCAATGCAAGTATTCTTTTTTTTATTATGTTATTTATTTACTTTACATCCCAGTATAAGCCCCACTTCCAGTCCCCTCCTCACACGGCTCCCCCATCCCCTTCTATTCTGAGAAGGAGGCCCCTCTGGATATCCCTCTACCCTGACACAACAAGTCACTGCAGGACTACGTGCATCCTCTCCCACTGAGGTCAGATCAAGGTATTCCTGTGATCCACAGGCAGGGACAGCACCCCACCAGCTCCAGTCCTTGGGGACCACATGAAGACCAAGCTGCAAGCTACACATCTGTTACATGTGTGTGTGTGTGTGTGTGTTGGGGGGGTGTGCTAGATCCAGCCAATGCTTGATCTTTGGTTGTGGTTCAGTCTCTAGGAGTGTATATTACCCATAAAGTATAACATAGCCATCCTATAATTCATAGACCCAAAGAAGCCAAATAACAAGGAGGGCACCCAGGAAGATACTTGAATCTTTCAAATACACATCAGAAGTGGATGGAGGGAGGATACTGGGTAGAAGAGGGGATGGAGCAGGTGGGGGCATCAGATATAGGGAGGTCAGGGAAGAGAGAGCAGAAATCAGCAGTGGGCAGGGTTGGGGGTATCTGGGACAGGCCACAGACCTGGGATGAAGGGAGGCCCCAGGAAGTCTATGGGTGACTCTGGCTGAGACCTGTAGCAATGCAGGTGGTATGGAGCCTGAAGTGGACAACTCCTGTGGCCAGGCAATACTCCCAGGGGAGGGATAAGGACACCAACCCACCCACAAAACCTTCTACCCAAAATGTGTCCTTCATGCAAGATATGCAGGGCAAAGTTGGGACAGAGATGGAGGGAATGGCCAACCAAAGACTGGCCCAAACTGAGACCCATACTGTGGGCAAGAACCAATCCCTGACACTATTATATGACACTCTATTATGCTGGCAGACAGGAGCCTAGCATAACTGTCCTTAACCAGGCTCTACCCAGCAGCCAGTGAAAACAGATGCAGAGACCCACAGCTAAGCATTAGATGGAGCTCATAAAGTCTTGTGGAAGAGTTGGGGAAAGGATTGAGGGACCTGAAGAAGCCAGGGACTCCATAGGAAGACCAACAGAACATATACTCTTTTGTGTGTGTGTGCACTAATAATTTGTTATTATATGACAATACAATTTAATTTTTTTTCTTTTTTAAACAACAAGAACAAACCCCTGTTGCCTTCCTCCTCCCCATGCTTGCCACCCTGCCCTCTCCCACTTATTCACCCTGGCATTCCCCTACACTGGGGCACAGAACCTTCACAGGTTTCCTCCCATTGATGATTAACTTTGCAATCCTCTACCATATACATGCTGCCAGAACAATCAGTTCTACCATGTATAGTCCTTGGTTGGTGGTTGAGTCCATGGGAGCTCTGAGGGTGCTAGTTAGTTCATATTGTTGAGAACAAATATTCTTCACACACACGTTGCTTTAGACATACAGAGAGCTATTTAGATAACCAAAAAGAAGTAAGGGTGTAGATGGAGTTAAGCAATTGCAAGTAATCTTGAATGCAGTTCAAGAATGGCCTGAAATTGGGAAGCTTTGCATCCTTGACCCTTCCAACAGCAGGTGAAGTTACACCTTCTTAACTGGTGAAGGCAGTGACTGGTGGCTGCCAGGAAGGAAAGATGGAATTCAAAAGGATGGGGTGATTAGAAAATACCTCATTGTGTGCTTGCTGTTCCAGAAGGCCAGGCCAGCGAGTAAGAAAAGCATGGGGAGGCCTGTGGTCGAGGAAGCAGAAGCAGCACCTGTGCCATGATGAATGGGGGTGGGAGTGGGGAGGGTACCGGAAGCCCCGGGGTTCCGAGGCAGGGTGGCGATATTTAGGTAGGCAGCAACTATTTCCTGATCGTGAGATGGGAGATAAAAACAGTGAAACTGTTGAAATTGAGTGGAAAACAGGTGATGCAGATACAGAGCCAACAAGAGGTAAAGGTTCAGAGGTTGGGGGTCTGGGGATTGGGGGGCCAGGGGCCATGTGGACCACCCTGGATGACAGAGGCAGAGGATGGAGAAAGCCCAAGTGGGTGCCCTGCATTGACTGAGATTTCCTGTAAGAGATCAGGCTAATTCCCAGTTGGTCCTTTAGGGGGAGCCCTGGGACCTTTCCCTGTTCTCCTCCCATCTCCAAGCCTGTCTCCCATGTCTATCATGAGGCTCTCATGGTTACTACTTCATTTTTAGAGAAAAATCATAAAGTCAGGGCATTCTAAGAGAACCTTCCTCCTCGGATTAGACAGACCATGATCCTCAAGAATGCCTTATGAGTCTAAGCACAATGCGTCCAGTCCCATCTAAACTGCCCCCACAGAGGGGAAAGCGCACAAAGGGTACGTGAGCTTGCAGCTCTGGAGAAAGCCCTACTATAGTAATTTTGGTTTCATTCTACATAATTTTCTTCCCCTATTTACATATCAGTTGGATGTTTGTTTGTTTGTTTGTTTTACATCAGCAGGACACAGTCCTCCTGTACCGGTTTTCATCCGTAAATCTCATGATAAATATGATACGCAGCATAACCATCCGGTGCCCGTCACACACCCTCGGAACAGAATGTGGTAAAGTTGTTCACTCCTTTGACGCAATCCAACATGTGTTTAATAACGGTAGAATTTCCCTACAGAAAATATGAGTGAAAGTCCCCAGTGTTCTGAGATAATTTACCCTCTTCTTGAGATGGAATGCTAAAGTATTTCCTCAGATATGCATCCTACCCTAGTATCCCTGAAAAATCACTCTCCTGCCATGCTGGAAAAGTTCAGCTTGCCACTTAAGAATAAAATGAAGCCATTTTAAATGCCCTACACTGAGGCCATCTTTCTGATATTAAATTTTAATTAGGGGATATCTTTTTTAAATAACCAATATTTTATCTTGAGAAATATGAGGACCACAGAAGGAAGATAACATTAATTTTTTAAGTGGGCACCATTTTTAAAAAATCTGAGTATATGTGTATGCATCTTGGTGTGCCTCAACACTAAACTTCCTGCTATTGACAGTTCAGTATTGATACCACCCTGATACACTTACTAAACACTTTGGCCTATCTTTCAGATCTTGAATCTCACACACAATAGGCAGGAGCAGACAACTATACCCCAGCAAAGACCTCAAATCATTTAACCTTAGAGACCTAGCTGGCAAGGATCCCGACACATGAAGTACAATTTCAGGTTTTCCCAATATAGATTAATGAAATGGAATTAAACCACATACCACATCCTTGTTCTGAAGAGATGAGATGTGCTGCGGCCACTGGATGGATGAGAGCTCCCCCCAGAACCTTCTCCTGTGGACACGGGTGATCACTGAGGCCTACACTGCCCTTCAGTGACCTCCCTACAGATCGTCACATCCATCAGATGAGGGGAAATTTGAGAGCTCAGGTCTGGGAGGATGCATGGGTGAGAAGACAGAAATACAGGTGAAGACCTTCCATGCTACGAGGACAATACTGTTCATTCTCTCGGGCAGCTTAATCAGGGACCATCGGGAATGAACCTTTGTCAGCCAGCCCTATTACTAACTCTACCTCCTCTCCTTTTCAAAGTCTCTCGGAAAGGTGCATATGCTTGTGCTCCGAAGAAAGATGAGTCTTTCTGATGGAGTCTCCGCTGATATTTGCATCTCCAGTCTCCTCTCTTGTCTGTGCCCAGTCTCTTTCACACCAGAACTCAGTTTCCGTGTTGGTGAACAAGCAAGTCTCAGAATTCAGCTGAAATTTCTGTCATTCATCTCTGCTGCGCAGAGTGAAAGTTCTGGAGTCTATCAATCATCACCAGACAGCGATGACTTTAGACAGAGCTATAGAGTCTCTGCTTTCCTCCTGACAGGTGTGAAGGAAATTTGCATGACCCATGGGGAGAGGCTGGGTGCACTCTGAGGAGCTACTGCTTGCTGTGACTGCCCCTCCCCTGGGTGCCACTGGCTTCCTGTTCTCTATGGTGTCTGTGTACCTTTCTCTGTGTTGTGGTAGCAAAAATCTTGCAGAGAAGATGGCTGAAAGCAGACATGTAGATATACATATTCCTGGAGGGGCAGAATTGTGAGATCAAGCCATCCACAGGGCTGTGTTCCTGCCAAAGCCTTCAGAGACTGATTCTTTCCAGAATTCTTTCCAGAATTTCTTTTCATTGCCTGTTTTATGGCAGTGTGATGCCACCTTCATCTTTTGGGCTTTGTTCCTCTGCATCTGCATCCAACTTCCTCTCTCATAAGGACAGGATCCACACTGGATCAGTGGTCCTCCTTACCACTCCACTTATCCATATTGGATAGGTAATATCTGCAATGACCCAGTTTCAAGCCATGCTGTGTTCTAAGGTTCTGGGGACGTTAGCGCTTCAGGGAATCATTAGAAACATGGCTTGCGACATCTGTGCCATGGATAAAAAGTTTAAAATAGGAGCAGAGAAGATGGTCCATTGTGTGAGGCAGAGGCAGGAGGAGCTTAAGTGTGGGCAGCACAGTGAGTTTGAAGAGGCTAGCCTGGGCTAGCTAAAATAAAGTGCCTGAGAAACTATACTCAAAAGTTTTGCCCCCTAAAGGTGAAAAATGGAATTTCTCCAAGGAAATATTTTATTTTAGAAAAATGCCAAGGAATATAATGCTATTGCATGAGGTGCAGAAATCACCTCAGACCTGAAGTGCAAGATATCCTAGCTCCTCCACAGCTGCTGCTATAGCAATGGCTTGCTAAGCACGTGCATCTGCTGCTACCTTGTCCTGATTATGGGAATGAGCAGAGAAGAGGGTATTCTTCTTCAGATAAGCTCTGAAAAAAGCCAGTTCTGCATTTAAAAACCTTGCATGCATAAAATCGAAACAAACATCTGTAGGCAGGGGACTATCACTGCTCACTTCCTACTTCACCTGTTTGCCATAAGAACAAGGCATATTTGTCCCTTTTCCATCACTGTGACAACCGTCTGGGCAAGACAACTTGAAGGGATGAAGCTGACTTGGTTCATGGATTCAGGCCATCATGGTGGGGAGGGGGCGGTGGGCAATTCACAGCATGGTGAACAGGAAATACAGGGAGAGAATGCTGTGCTGTCTGAATTTCTGTTTTTATTCTCTCTCCCTCCATCTGAGCACTGGAGAGATTGCTCAGGAGGGGAGGCACAGGGTGTGTAAAATCCCAGGTTTCTTACTCAAAGTGATAAGGGAACAAAACTCTTCTTATTCTATCCAGGATCATATTTTCTCTACATAGAACCCTATGAGGCAAGATGGTACCACCCACATTCAAGGCAGGTCCTTTCTGTCATTTTAGAAGTATACTTCACAGGTCACCTAGAGATGTGTTTCACTGGACAATGTGCTTCTCAGTCAATAAAGCTGATACCCAGATTAACAATCATATAATTCTCAATACAAGTGACAAGCAGCACAAGAGGATTGCTTAGCTAGTAAAGTCACTCACTGTGCAACCCTGGTGACCTGGGTTCATGGTGAAAGGGGAGAACTGACTCTTAAAAATTGTCCTCTGACCCCTACACATGTACCATGGTACACATGTACACACAGGTGAACACACTCTCACACAAATGCACACACGCACACACACACAAGAACACTCTCATGCACACATGCACATACACACATACACATGCACAGGCATGCACACACATATACACACACACATGCCCACACACATACACACAGGATCTTGACACTGTGTAGTAATTCATTGAGTAGATATACACTCATTTAACTAATACACATCAGCTTGGGAGCTTCTAATATCTCACTGTTGTGAGCTAAATGAAGCATTACACACATATCTTTGCCTATATTTCTGATTATCTGCTCAGTATGCTTCTATGAGGTTTTTGGTGGTCCCATTTTCATTTTCTTTTAAAGAAAGGCATTAAAATGATGAGTTGATGGCATGGACTCCAGGTATTGTGTGTTTTAATGATCTGTGGTGGTGATCTTGTTAGGGTCTAAACACACACACACACACACACACACACACACACACACATACACACATACATCCACATTGTCTACCTCATTCAGAACATCTATGAGCCCGGGGAGGAAAAAAAGAATAGCTGTGATCTCTGGTGATTGCCACACACCAAGTACTCATATCGTGTCTTTTAATGCCCTAATTTTGTGATTTGGGCAGGGTATCTGAAGTTCTAGATACAATCATTTGGGGATTGAGGTTACACAATCTATATTTCCCTGATTCTCAGAGACACTATTTACTGCATCAGACCGGATGATTCATATGGTCCAGGTGACAAACTGGGGCATTCAGCTTGCTTTAGTCAGGCCCTCCCTTTTCACAGACCCACAGGGGATAACCAACCTAACCCTGAAGGTGAATCGGGCCTTGTACACACCAGCTAATTGGGGAGCAGTGGAGGCTGAGATAAATGATAGACAGATTTAGGAGGATGGGGCTTAAAGCTTGGTGGCTTCGGGGCTGCGTTAATTATATAGGTATATATAAACTATGGTCAGGCTAATTTTGCATGAGGTCTCCTAGACTTGTGAGGAAAAACCTAGATGCAATAACAAAGGCCACAACATTAAGTTCTAGGTTTCTTCTCCCTTCCCTTCCCTGGATAGTTCCAAATAAATAATTTCATGTGGGCGCAGATTTTGAACCTCAGAGGCTATTCTGAGACATTCTTTTGTTATTTTTATTTTAATGAAAGTCAAACTCGAAGACCAGAATTTTTACCTCTTCAAAGGTTAGGCCTATTTTTACTTCCCTTCTGGATATGTTTTTAATCAGAACTTCCATCCTCATCGGTACCCAACCTTGTTACAAAGCAATTTGTCTACCTGCAGAGTTTAACATTTTCTCTATTTTAAGCTGATAGCTGAAAGAAGTTTGTAAATGCATATATTTTCTTAATTATCTGTAGAATTTGATTTAGAGGTTTGTACCTGGATTCCATAATTCTCCAGGAATTTTGTTTCTTTTTATTTATCTTCAATCACAATACATTAAAAAACATAAAGTCCTAAGGTATTTTTCTCTGTATTAATGAACTTTTTAAAACATGTTCACTGAAGCACCTTGAAAGGACCTGCTTCTGTGAACAGAGACTCATGGGCAAAACCTTGGGGCTGGACTTGATCTTGATAATTTTGTTTTATTCTTTACTCTGGGGCCCTCATGTGGAGTGAAGGAATGGAGATATTAGCATTTGCCATGTGACTCTGATCTCATCATCTGCTGTATGAACAGCTCTTGTACCAAGCAGGCAAGATGGCTCAGAGGACAAGGGAGATTTGTCACCAGGTCTGACACCAAGTTTGAGCTCCAGAAACTACATGCTAGATGGGAAGAGCCCATGCAGACAAGTTGTCCTGACTTCCTCATACTCACTGTAGCATGCTAAGAGGGCACTCAGATACTCACACTTAAACTCATACACATCTTGTCACTAGCTTCAGGGTATGGGCAGGAAGGAGGCTCTGTGCTAGGACTTGAGTTCCTTGTAGCTCATAAACAGACCCAGGGCTCTTTGGGGATCCAACCTTCTTAACCTGGAGTGTGAATTTATCAGGAGCTATGGCTGCTAATGGCTTTACAAGACTCCATTTTTATTTAAGACTTGAGATCTTGACAGGGAGCATCCATCTGCATTCAGGTGGTTAAAGTCTCTTCCCTGAATCTGCCTGGCCTGGCAGCCTTTCTGAATCTCTGAGATCAGGATTATATCAATCTAGTGACCTGCCAGTCATTTCCTTAGATCCGTCCCCTTCATTGCTCAGAAGGTGATTTGCTCAGACCTCACACTCGATTAACAGAAGGCAAAGCATTGTGTCACCCATCATCATTGTAATTAAGATCTGATACATAGGCAGGGCAGGGTGGCGAGAGGAGACTGTTTTCTGGATTCCTCTACTCCAGAAAACATATTTCTGAATTTTACATTCATGAAGAATGTATTCTTACAAAGGGATTTCTCAGGCTTCATGCCTCCAGTTTAAACAAAAAGCATAGGGAACGGTTTCATTTTTAGATATTGACCTCAGAAAATTCTACCATTGTGTAAAGTCTATTCAATAAATGTGCCCCATAACACACTAGTTCCATGCCAGCCCAAGAACAGCTCTCTCTCTCTCTTTCTCTCTCTCTCTCTTTCTCTCTCTCTCTCTCTCACTCTCGCTCTCTCTTTCTCTCTCTCTCTGTGTCTGTCTGTCTCTCTGTCTCTCTTTTACACACACACACACACACACACACACACACACACAATACACACACACACACACACACACACACACACCGTGCAGAGAATATGAGAATATATTTTTATTCCCTCCTATGTTCACTGCAGAACTGCCCACAACAGCAAGGTATGGATGTGACAGTGAGCACAGCACATAAGAACAGATAAATAAATTGTATATGCACACAGAAGAATACTAAGCCTTTACAAAGAGAGAAGTCCTACAACAGGTGACACATGATGAATTTGGAGGACCTTATGCTAGTGAAATATGACAGTCACAGAAGGTAACACTGTCCTCATTTAAGATTTGAGAGGTGAGGTCATAGAAGAAAGGACTAACTTGTCTTTCCTGGAATACAGCATGAGACTCAAAGCATTGCAGATCAAAGGACACAGCTTTTAGCAATATGGGGGCAATAAGCTAAATGAATTATCACCCAATATGCTGATCATAGTTAATGTATTGTAACTTGCCAAGAAGCAGATTTTGTCTGGGATGAATTCATATCTTAATTAGCTTGACACAGCAATTCCACAGCATATATATATTTCAAAAATTCATTTTTGTGGAAGTGTATATATGCACATACATATATGTATATGTATGTGTATTCAGATTAGATCTGGATAAAAGGTGTATTTTCCTACCTTAGAGATCCAGATTAGAAATAGATCCTCCCACCTCAAATTAAGCAGAAATCCCTCACAGATGTGCCCTCTATTTTTAGGCTGTAGTTAATTCCAGATGTAGTCATGTTGACAACCAAGAATAGCCACCACAGGATCAACAGTGGCACTTACCCCTGTTGGAAAGTTCTAATAAGGAGAACACAGGTGGCAGCGACTTCCCCAGCCAGCTACATCACTAGTTTTGTGAAAGTGTGAGCCAGTTAAAAATCTATGATAAAATCGTAACTCTATCATTCAGTTATAATCACAACCTCAGGCTGGAAAAGTCAGTCTCCTTTTGACAATAATATCTACCTTTGATCTAAATAAATAAGCCTTATTGAGTGCCAGTCATGTGCAAACATGTCCAAAAATAATACCTTGCCCCTGTCTCTTGGTTGTTCCTCCCCTTGCTTCCACTAAATCACATAGTTTCTGTAGCCTTGGCCCTGGAAGAAGGTTGAGGTGGACATCACGGCCCCTGCAGTTGTTACTGTGGGTAAATGTGGTTGAACATTGTGTCTCATACTCATGAATGAAGCCAGACAAGCTAACGTTGTCTTCCCTTGTGCTACAACTGGAAAAATCTCTTTAGCTTTGAGCCTGGTGATTTACCCAAGTGCTTTGTCAGGGAATTTTGTACTAGTCAGATTCTTGCTGGCAGGTGAATGACCCTTCGAGACCTATGCACTTTGATAATCAGAGCTTGCGATTTTCAAGACGTGCCCACCCGAGTAGTATCCCAAATCTGTGTCCTTTAAGCTTCAAGTTGCTACCTATTATCGGGTGATGAAATGAACACGTTGATTTCAAGTCTGGCGACCCAGAAGCAGACACAGGAGAGGAGAGCAGCATGAGCCAGCCATCAGAT
The DNA here is from genome assembly GCF_008632895.1 of Mastomys coucha. Lineage (NCBI taxonomy): Eukaryota > Metazoa > Chordata > Mammalia > Rodentia > Muridae > Mastomys > Mastomys coucha. The sequence goes on from NW_022196894.1 coordinate 95,143,265, forward strand.
TGCACGGCTTAGTAATGAGGATTTCTGTGTGCTTGCAAAGAATGGATGAAAGATTAGACGGTCTCCCTCTCTCACCGTGGATGCGTTAGAGCTCTAGCTCATCTTGGAGGTGAGCAGTTGTATCTGCAAGGATTGTGTTTACAGGAGGAAGCAAGGAGTGAATATTCAGACTGAGCTCAACAGCACGAGTAGCCTTTTAATAGTCTGTGGGGTGGTGTCTCAGGGCCTGGCCGCAGAGACAACCAGAGCACTCAATATGCCATCTGAGTGGGCTTTGCAGCTAGTAAAAGGAGGTTTTGATAGGGGAAGAATGGGGGACAATTAGCTGTTTTATTTTATGATTTGTTATTATTATTTTTAAAGAAAGGTGTTTCTTTGGGGAGGGTTCTGTTTTTTATTTTGGTTTGTTTTGGGTTGGGTGCAGGAAAGGATAGCACTATTCCCTGCTTTTATAGCCATGGGTATCTAGGGTTGATGTCAACTGCTTTTTGTTTTTTATTTTTGTTTTCCCACTCTAAGAACTGTACAGGCAGCTGGGCTTCTGGACTGCTGAGCCTAGTTTGGGGCCTTGGTTTTTGGGAAAGAGGATTTTTTTCCTTTAGTGTCTAACTGTGTCTTTATTATTCATTTTTTGATAGAATGCTAGCATTTCAAATATGTTCATAACCGTTCTTATATATTTTCTTTGAAGTGCTTCTTCAACTATTATGAATGCTTTGAACTGGGACATGCATCTTGCTGCTGACTCCTCGATGTCCTTCCTGTGCTTGGAAAGTGTGTCCTTTGAAGCTGGGCTTGTCCATTTCTTAATGGCACTTTTGAAAAAGCAAAGGTTTGTGTTACTGTCTTCATCCTTAAATTTATTTTATACACACTTTTCTCTTGCAGTTTGTTTCACTCTAAGGGTGGTTCAATTTTTTTCATGCTCTTCTTGAGAAATGGAAAACAGTTTTTTTTTTTAAGATGTATTTATTTCATTTATATGAGTACACTGTGGCTGTCTTCAGACATACCGGGAGGGGGCATGCTAATATCTCTAGTGTTGTGTGAGCCACACTATAAGGATGGCTTGGGCTTTCTGGCCTCAAGCCTAACTCAAGGTTCAATAAGAACTTCTGTCTCAGGGGAATAAAGCAGGCAGAGCGAGAGGAGGACACCAGTGCCCAACACTCTCCTCTGACTACCACACATGCACAGGCACGCATGTGCACATGCACACACACACACAAATAATTATTTCTGTAGATTATTATTAAATAAATGAGAAGATAACATTTCCAAGTAAGACCACGTATAAGACATCAATTTCCATAATGACAAATTTCAAGGCACCAAACTATAAGATAAATTATTAATGAGAGAAATAAAAGATTCCTTAAATGCAGATGAGAATAAATGGTTGGATCAGAAAACTCAATATAGTCAAGGGGCCTATCCGTCCCAAGCCCATCCTTTGGTGACCACGATTCAATCCCAGCAGGCAACAGACAACAGTGATTCTAGTCTAAAAAGAAATATTGGGTATAGAGAAGTTCTAGACTACACTGAACAAGAACAAAGTGAAGCTTTGACTCTGGGCTTCATACAGGGTAATACAGTCTCATACATAAGTCTCATACAGGGTAATGTGATTAAGACAGTGTGTTGTGGCAGGAAAATAGTAGTAAAAAAATGATAGGAATGGTACTGAGTCCAAAAATAGACCACACATGTCTATATAACATGTGAAGATGATTACTTTACTTTTGATAATGAATCCCATCCACTCAGCCTTTTGCTGGGAAGTGTCAGAGGACAGTGTGGTTCACTCGGTCTACAGAGCTGCAGCTGGTACCACTTGGCCATCACGGCTTCTCTTCTCAGGATAGCACACTTGGATGTGTTGTATTACTATTCAAGTTTCATCGGATTCAATTTACTGGCACTTTGCTGAGAATATTTTCCTACAATGTCTTCAGTTCTGGAATAGGGCGAATATTGGTCTCATAAAACAAGACCAGTAGTGTTTCCTTCCTTCTATTTGCTAGAAGGCAGGCTGTGTTAGACTGATATATCCAGTTTAACCATTTGAAAGAAGTCATTCCTGAAATTGTCTGGCCATTTTGATGACACTGCCAAAGTATAAACTCAATGACTTTAATAGCATCTTGATAGTCTTGCTCTAACTTCATCTACCCCCTCTGCGGTCTATTTTATACATATGGTCTTAACTATTTTGCTGCTGTGCCGAATAATATCTGCAGTTTTTGTTTTCTCTTCTCCACACTGTCTGAAGACCTCTGCCCATGGGATTGGGTGAAGAAAGCATAAAGCACAGGCTATTTGTTTTCCATTGATCAGGCTCAGTGTCATGTGCTACCTGGTCTCCAAAGCAAGTATCGCATGAAATATGTACCGTCCCCAAGTTGTGTAAGGTGAGAGATTAAGTACAGATGGAGCTGCCAACTGTGGACCACGTATTCCTGGAGAACATTTAATATTCAATCTACAGATGAAGCCTAGCATTCTATCCTCAGACCTAAAACAAACAAACAAACAAACAAACAAACAAACAAAAATACTGGGCTATAACATTGTTATTCAAAGAAATATTTAGTGATTATTCTATGAATCACCAACACATCTATACGGGCAAGGCAGTAATTTTCAAATATCATTCAAGGTTCTCTGGAATTTCTATATAATGGAGGAAAGATACCTCATTATCAGGAACATGGGAGCTGGAGAACAATAGTTGTCTACAGTTATGGCTATACTCATTACTTTTATAATCACTGTAACCAAAATATCCTACAAAAGCAACTCAAGAAGAGCCAGGTTTATTTTGGCTAACAGCGTGGGAAGATAAACTTGATCATGATGCAAATGTGGAATAATGGGACCATGAGGCAGCTGTCACATGATATCCACAGTCAGGAAGCAGAGAGAGATGAAAACTGGTATCTATTGCCTTCATCCTTTCCCCCTGGCCCATGGACTGGTACTGCCTACACCCAAGACTCTTCTTCCCCATTCATTTAAGCCTCTTTGGAAACACTTCACAGACATAGGAGAGGTTTGTCTCCAAGGTAACAAATCCATTCAAGTTGACAGTGATCCTTACAGGCTGACATCACAAGGCTCTTGGTGACTGGCTCTACACACATGTCTGGCACCTCTGTCCAAACCACTCTGCTTGTTCAGTAGGAGAGAACCCTGTACCAGTATACACCACCAGCAAACAGCCAGGGAAGGGAAATGAGAGTAAGCTAGCATGGCAAAGAAGTGCCCATTAGACCCCACAGAAGATGGACAGGACTCTCAAGACAAAAGAATCCTCCTGCAAGAAATATCAATTAAGACTGATGATGTTCACTGATGTGTCATAATCTGCTCTGCTTTAAAGTTCTTGGTGCCCCTACCTCTAGTGTGTGCCTGAGACTGAGCACAGGGTCAGGCTATGATCTTCTAGCATCACATCAGAGCTGCAGAGTAGACCCATCAAGAGTTGTGAAAATGGGATCTCCACTCATGCTCCCATAAGTAGTTCATCAACCCAGCACCCTTTCAGGTTCCCTGGACACAGTGCATCCTGCTGCTCTCTCTACAGGGAGTCATGCTTTCCCACTTGTTCTCTGCTTATCCTTTCCAAGTTTCAGATTCAGTCACTAGGTAACCATCCACATCACACAAACATCTCTCACAATTATTATCTTAGCACTTAGTCTAGGTTTAACAGCCCCTTTAGCTCTTCTATCTCATATGTGCACATGCGCACACACACACACACACACATTATATGTATCAAATGTCTTCCAACTCTCATTTGTACTTGTCCTGTTCTCACATTGGGCACTGAGGTAGCCCAGGCTTTTATTATTCTGTATCTGTTCCTGGGACATTTTGAGGGACTCCAGAACAATACAGTTTCACTGATTATTTTAGAAAAATCTGATTCATATTAGAAACAGATGAGTTTATTAACAGATGTATAAAGTCACTCTAAGCTGTAATCACTATGTAGTCCACATTCTCTGGGCAGGAAACCTAAGCAGGGCTCTAAGGGGGCTTGCCTTTGCTGTGAACATTATCTTGTCCTGGGGATGGGGCTCTAAAGTGTCTTATCATGTTCTGCTGCCCAGGACCTTAGGTGAGATGTTCCAAAGAGCTAAAGTTAAATAAAATAATAAAGACATTATATGGAAAACTTTACCTATTCCAGAGTTGGTGATGTGGTACTAGACTACTCTCTAGTGGCTGGTTACAGAGCAAGAATTTCAAAATAAATTCCAGATTTCACAAAAATGGAAAATAGGAATGGTAAATACCATTTAAGGGCAGGGGAGCTCTTTACTGAATATTTTTGTGAAAAATACACTGGAGAATTTTTAAAGTTGAGGATTTGTATAACTAGTCACTCTTTGGGAAGCCAAAAGATGAGGGAAGATGTAACTTCCATCTAATTTTATCAATGGAAAAATGAAATCACCCTGTTAAGTGCTTCAGTTATGAAGCACTCAATTATGTCTACAAATTGTGATATCCTGTGTCAGTTCCAAAATGACTGGCAAATGTCCCCAAACTACTCCTGAATAGAATCATAAAGTGTTAAAGGTTGAGTAAATATCTTTAATATTATTTTTTGCTTATGTTTTATTTTCCTTTGTTGATGTATGATATTTTATACATTGGGTTTTAAGATATCATTCCTTTTCATTTGAAATCATTTTCAAAACTCTATGAGCTGGGGGAAAGAAGGTGGAAAGGTTTTGCAAAGAAATTATTAATTTCTAAATGCACTAGAAAACTCACTAGACTGCATTTCAGAAACCTAGCTGCAGACTGAGTGTTGAGTCTAACATCATAGAGTAATCATTAAACATTGGTATTTGATTAAAACAAGAAAAATAAAAGATGCACAGAGCTGGGTCCACTTTACACTGGAGGTCACTCAATTTTTGTAATATTGTTTTAGCACTAAATTAATCTGTGGCAATCATCTGGCTATTTCTATTATAGTTCCAGGGGCATAAAACATTTTCAAATCACTTCATCTCAACAAATAATAGTGTTCTTTAACTATCACTAATCAAAAGAAAGATAAGTTTCTGAAAATAAGCTCTCTGCTAGTTAAACCAGTCACTGGAAACAAAGACCATGGCTTCCTGTCATAATATAAATCTTTGGTCACAGACATGATCTCATTCACTCCTAAGGGCAGCAGCTCTGTGTTCTCATGACTGCCATGTATGAATACATAAAGTGATGTTTCGTTCGATCCAGTCTGCTCTCTGGAACTCTTCAGTGAGGTAATGGCTCACAGAAATGTGGAACTGGGACTTTCAAATGAGCATACCTTTTCTTTCTTCCACACTGAGGATCAGTCAATCATACTTTCATGGGGATGAGCTGAACTAAGAGGAGAGAGACTCCACCCATGTGAAGTGACCGGATAGGTCCTAGTTAGCTTTAACTGTCAACTTGACACAATGTAGAGTCACCTGAGAAGAGGGATTACCCAGGTCAAACTGTCCTGTAGACTTGTCTGTGGGAAGACTGTCTTGATTGTCAATGATGTAGGAGGCCTGGCACAAGATAGGCAGCACTATCCCTAGGCACTGGTCGTGGGACATAGATGAATGCTGACAAAGGGGCTGGAGAGACAGCTCAGTAGTTTTGAAGAAGACCTGGGTCTGGCTCTCAGTATCTACACAGTGGTTCCCAACTACTTGTGACTCTAGATCCAGGGCTTCTAGTGTTGACTTCTGGCTTCTATGGACATAAGGCATGTGCACATAGACATGCATGCAGAACATATATATATGTATATATATGTGTGTGTGTGTGTATATATGTATGTGTATATATATATATGTATATATATACATATATATATATATACATATATATATATATATATATACAGAACACAATAAATGCATCTCTGAACTTTTACATGGCCTTTTAGTTGCGGGATGAACTCAAGGGCAGCCTTCTCTGGCACCAGCTAGTTGCTTCACGGACATGAGGCTCTCTCTCCCCTCAGAGCATCTACAGTATTTCAGCAATTACTCCCAAAGAAATCCACCAATGTGTATGTGGGACAAAGAAGGACATAGACAAACCAGTTGGGCAGTGATGGGAAAAATGGGTAATGAGTTAAAAATTGAAAGTAGGAGAAAGGGTGTTGAGCAGGATGGGCAGGACACAATAGCTTTTGATATTCAGGGAGACAATGTGAGGTGAAACAAATAAAATGATACAAAAGAAAATTTAAAGCTGCTCATTCAATTTAGTTTTGCCAAAAGTTCTAATATCTAAGAAGGAAAATGAAACATAGGAAAAAATATATATATTTCAAGGTAGAAAAAGAGCTCAGGTAATTTCAGGCAGTTTATCTGAAAATATAATTTTAGAAAACACGTTAAAAGAGAAGGTAAAAGCATTATCTAGTTTTCAGGCCAATGAAACAGATTTTATATAAACAAACAATATTGGCTTCAACATCTAAGAAGAACATACCACCTTCTGAGTAACTTCTATGCCCAGCCCTCTTATATTTTGTATGTGAAAGATAAGAAATTTACCAACATCAAGGGCTGGCCAGTTACATCATCCATGTAAGCAGAAAAAAAGGTGTTACTCTCATATATTTGTTGCTCTATGAAAGATGAAATATAGTTACTAAAATTATATACCATTATTGAAAAATTATTCGTCTCAATGTAATTGTCAAAATAGGTGCTATGATAAACTTAAAGCTTAATAAAACCAGTCCTACCACCACCAGCACCCTCATTATCACTATCAGCAATGGCAGCTACAAAATCATCATCATCATCATCACCATCATTATCATCATTGCCACCACAACCACCCCAATAGCATCACCTCACAGAAGTTATCACCATTATCATCATCACCATCATCATAACTGCCGCCATCATAACTAGCACCATTACCACCACCAGCTGCTGCTGTAGCACCAACAGCACCACCATATCATGGAAGCAGCACCATCAGCACCATCCTCATGTAAAGCTCCACACCACTGCTATTGGAACAATGAACTTCCTGGAAGAATATGAGAAGCAAAATCATACGGAATTTCTCCTCTGACCTCAATACAAATGGACGTGCTTCTGTAATCCTGGCTGTGAGGGTGAGCAAAGTGTACATGTGCCTATTGTTTGGTCCAAAGTGGACACCCCAAACCTCTAAAATGAGAGTGCCACTGATAATGTTGTGGGTTATATGTTGGGCTCAGCTCAGGCTAGATTCTCGCTGAGGTAAAAGAGCAGGATTGCTATTAAAAATCAGCATCCAAGAAATCTTGTAAGGAGGGTTTCTATTTGTCAAGAAAAAGCCATTATTAACCTTATTCACCCCCTACAGCTAACTACCTCTGGGAGGAGCATCCAGTTCCCTATTAACTCAAACAACCTAGGTCTAGCAGACTAAGCCCTAGTTCCCAGGACGTTCCAGCTAACTTGCCTTCCTCCTACTGTAACCTAACTCCCTATAACTGGCAACTCTCTTACCATGTTGCTTTTTTGCTGGCTCCCCAGAGGCAGCCATGGCAGCTCTCAATCCCCCAAGGTGAGCCTTTTCTTGCCACCCACAGAGTAGTCTGGCTTGGGGGTCTCACTGTGCCTTTACTAACGCCTATGAACTTTGAGCAGCTATTTCTGAAGATTTAATACCTACCCTGCAAATCTTTTCAGAAAAAAAAAATGCAGAAGTGCAGTTACCGAGAAAAAGCTTTTATGAAGGGTATGTTAAAGGAACAAGAAGAGAATGAAGGGGCTGGCGAGATGGCTCTGCGGGGAAGAGCACTGACTGCTCTTCTGAAGGTCCTGAGTTCGGATCCCAGCAGCCACATGGTGGCTCACAACCACCCGTAATGAGATCTGACACCCTTTTCTGGTGTGTCTGAAGACAGCTACAGTGTATTACGCCGGACAGAGCGAGCGGGGCCGGAGCAAGCAGGGCCGTCCTGAGTTCAATTCCCAGCAGCCACATGATGGCTCACGGCCATCTGTACAGCCACAGTGTACTCATACACATAAAATAAATAAATAAATCTTAAAAAAAAGAGAAGAGAATGAAATAAAGCCATTATGCTTGAAACAAAATAACAAGAAGTCTACTGTGATGACTTCATAGCTCAGCACAACTCATTTTCAGTAGTGTTGAACAATTTGATGAAATGATCAAAACATCATAGTTTGGTAGAAATTATGTCAGTCATAAATTACACCTAAGATTTCATTTTCAAACACATATATGGTCATCATAAAGATGGAAAAATGGTTAGATATGAACATAGATGCCTGATTGTGACTATAGCTGTGGTTTGCTGGAAAGAGAGAACATCAAAGCCACAGGCAGCCATCAGAGATCCTGAAGAAAAGAAATAGTAATGTCTAGATCCCCCAGTTCTATTCAGATTCTAACAACAAAGCCAGCTTAGAGGGATGGGCAAGCCTCATACCATCTAACCTATCCTGGCCTAACCTGCATATCAGGAGTCAAGAAGGCAGAGACCCATAACTGAAGACTGTCTCATGGCTGCAAAGAAGATGAGGGATACAGGAGAGAGGCTGTGGGAATATGGCCTGATATATGGGAGAGAGAATAGCCAGCTAGATTGTAAAATAACAAGAATAAAGAAAAAGACATGGTTTATACAAACACGGGCATTGCTAAGGATTGAATTGTGTCCTCCCAAAATTTATATACCCATGTCCTAACTCAGAATGTGATTTTATTTGGGAAGACTGCCCTTGTAGATGCAATTATATACACTGATTAGGATGAATCCTTATGCAAGGAGAAGGTTGCACACTGAGGTGATATATACGTGGAGATGAAGGCAGAGGTGGGAGGATTCCTTGATTGCTGGAAACCCTAAAAGCTGGAAGTGAGGCCCTGGCCAGATTTCCTGTATTATTTTTCTGGTCCTATGACAAAATACCATGATGAAATACAACCTGAAGAACAAAGAGCTTGTTTGGAATCCTGTTTCTGAGGCATAGGTGCTGGGAGGCCTGGCAGCAGGCAGCTGGAGCAGGAAGCCAGAGGACACATGTCAATAGCAAAGCCAAAACAAAAGAGAACTGACAGTGGGACGAGGCTACAAAGTATCAACACATTTTAAGTACCTTGTATCTTTCAGTAAGACCACATTCTTCTAAAGGTTCTATAACCTCCCTAAATGCTACCATCCACTGGGTATTAGGTGTTCAGATACTGCTCCTACAGTGACATTTCTCATTCAAACTGCCATCCTCTCAGAATCTCAGGAACAACCAATGTAGCTAACCTCTAGCATCTAGAATCACGTGACAATATATTTCTGTAAACTAAGCTACTTGGTTTGTGATATCTTGCTCTAGTGGACTCAGCAAATTAATGGAACTGTGTGATAGAGTGAGCCTTGGGACAGCTAAACCCTTGGGCACCGTCTTGAAAGTGTGGTGTTCTCAGTAATTTTCTACACAGTATGTTAACCTGACAAGCACTTCAGCCGTGGAGAAATTTACAGGGAGATGCACATGCCTCAGATGCTGAGAACCAGGGGTAGTGGCTAGCACCACCACTACCTATAGCACAGACACACTCACCCCCCTACTTCTTACTGGCATTGCCTGGGCAGCTGAGTCACCCTTGAGACTTGGGCAGTAGGGCAGAAAAGCCAGATACCTCTCCTTTCTTATCAAAGGTTGTCCTGTGCTTATCAGTACTTGGTAGGAAAAATTCAGCTTCCTCAGATGGAGTATAGCTTCCTTCTGCAAGCTTTAGAACTGCCCGAGCTTGCCCCCTTTGTACAAACATATGCATGTGTGCATAGCTCTGCTGTATACCCCTTACAGTATCTCCCCTGGCTAGAAAAGCATGCATTTCCAGCCGTTTCACAAAGCTTCCATGGATAAATAAGGCACTATGAAAACTAACCCTGGCCTCACAGCTCTTCCCAGTACCTAGCAGTGTTTGAATTTTCACATTGAGTATCACATGGACGGATGCAAGAGAAGCTGTCGGCTCGTTCTGTAACTGATCACCACTTTAATCAAGTTGTTAATTGTGGAAGAGACACAAACATGGGAGAAAATATTGAGAGCCCGCAGATCTAAAGGCAAAGGTTGCTACGATTCCTCTGGTAACCACGTGAGACCGACAGCTCTGTGAGAAGGAGTACTTTTATTTTCCTGGGTTCCTTGCAGAGAGGCAGGATGGTCACAGGCTAGAGAGCTGCCTCCTTCAGAAACTTGGCAGCGACTTCTGTGCCAACAAGCAGAACAGCCATGTCTGTGCATGTACAAGAAGGACAGAGGGATTTCAATACATAGTATATACCCTACCTGCATCCTTCCATTCTCTTTTAGCCATGGACTTGGACCAAGAGGAATTGCTATGGTATGAGCATCGTCACATGACCTGCTCACTCCCAGGGCAGCCGTTGATAATAAGTCCCTATATTCCTTTTGGTGGGCTCAGATAAGACCTGCAATGGTTTGGATATAGCTTAGATATATCTCCCAGGGGTTTCACCTGCTGGCAATTTGATCCCCAAAGTGACCACATGAGACATGATGGAATGAATTTTTAAGAGCTGGGATCCACTGGGGTGGAGCGGGGGTAACTAGGTCCCTGAAGACATGTCAACCTTGGAAGGGATTAATTTAAGTCTTAGACTTTCAGAACCCACAGCTATAGGGTAAGGGTAAGTGAGCCTTATTTTATAACATGCTTTTCCTCAAGTGGATTGCTTTAGCAAAAGAAAATGGACTGACTCAAGGACCAGAGGATGTCTCAGCTTTGTAGTCCAGTGAAGTGGATCTAACATTTGAAACACAATTCATTTCTAGTCTTTAACAGCATATGCCCCAAAGGTCAAAAATGTGTGTTGACGTAGTTACACATTTTAACCTTGTATATTTGAAAGCCTTATTTGAAAGTTAGTGTGTGAAGTCTAAGTTTAAAACATCTTATACATTGTTATTTTAAAGATTTTTAGATAACAACTTGCTAAAACCACATTGTTGATTTTTTTTTTCCTCCAAATGTGACAGCCTCAAGCTGAATTCTCAGTGTTGCAGGTCTTAAGTCTTGCAGAGAAATCACACTTTCAAATATGCCATCAACATAACTGGTAACAAAGCCCATACACATGTGTCTGTAGACAAAGAACTCCATGGCCTAATCAGGTCCTTTGCTAAGTAATTATCGTGACACAATTTTAGCAGCAAAGGTTAAGCATCTTCATCTGAGTGGAATCTGAAGAAATGAGTCTTGATGTGGTAACTGCCATTTGTCAGCATTCGGGCAGAGGCTGTTGACAGGCTCCGGTCTCCCTGGCAACACCACAGCTCCTTTTCTTTTCCAGTAACCTTAGACACTAACGAGACATGCAAGTCCAGAGGGCATAAAAGGTATTTCTAATCTGTTTCTCCTTTTCTGACTTGACCAGGCAGATGCACATAAGCTCAGCTAGAAACATTTGAAGCAAAGGGGTACTTGCTCCCCAATTCTGACTGTGTCCATGAACATATTAAGCATACATGTATGTATATGTACATGTGTATGTATATATAGTGAAGATATATAAGCATATATACACATACACATCTATATGCATACATGTATATACATATATATGCTTATATATCTTCATTAAGAAAACACACTTAATTTTAACCTTATGATCAGAGAGAGTTAAATAATAAATAGTGCTAAAATAAATAAGTAATTAAATGGAGGCTAGGCCTAAAATATATTCCTAAGTAAAAGTGAACAAGGAAAAGGAGCTGTGTGGGATTTCAGCTTCCACTAAATGTGTCACGAGCATCTGAAGTTGATGCGCTACCAAGGTTAGACACAAACACACAAACAAAGAGAATACGATGAAAGTGTAAATTAAACTCATCTGAACAAAAGCCTTCGATGAGCTCCGACACCCCTCCCCCCAGGGCGCTGGCGCAGACACTGGAGCAGACAAGGCAGCCGAAGGCTTTACCTCCTCTCTTCACTTGCACCTTAGAAAGGCCCAAGCCATGTTCCCTCCATCTAGGTGGGACCCACATCTCTTTGGGAAGTCTAATTCACACTGTATGGTCTTTTGAACTCTATAAGGATTTTAATTGTATACCCTGTTAAAATTGACTATATTAATTTCTCCACCCAAGACCCTCTTCAGATACATTCACATCTCAAATGAGGACTTTGTGTGGGGCCAAGCACCCCTTTAAAAAAATCACGTGAAACCTTCACCTTCAGTATCTGAGTCGGGCTCTATTTGAAACCAAGGATTAAAAGACTTTAAAACACTGAGGAACAAAAGTGAATAAAATACAGAAAGATAGAGCAACCGTCAATCCTGATAAGGTAGTCAAATTTAAGCAAGGTTATCAGGTGCACTCTAATCCAATGAGATTGGTGTCCTTAGGAAGGTTTAGTAGAAAAACAGACACATACAGAGGGGAAAACAACTAAGAACATAGGAAGAAGATGGTGGAAGGCTGGAGAGATACCCCATAAGCCTGAAGATGGTGGAAGGCCGAAGAGATCCCTCACAAGCCTGAAGATGGTGGAAGGCTGGAGAGATACCCCAGAAGCCTGAAGATGGTGGAAGGCTGGAGAGATCCCCCACAAGCCTTGTGTGACTTCCAGGATCACAGAAACCAGCAGGGGCCACAAAGGGAAGAAAAACCTCTTCTAGGCATGGGGGTAAGTACAGCTGACTGGCATTTTTATTTTGAAGACATAGCCATGAAACTTTTAAATAAATATTTGTCATCTTAAGCCACCCACTCAGGGGTTCAGCAAGTCTTTTATACTCCCAGGTCCTATGTCTGTAGATTCTTCCAATCATGGATCAAAAACCATTTTTAGACTCCTAGCTTATACAGGCATCACTGGAGGAGGAATTCCCTAAGGGAGGGGGGCTAGGAGGGCATACATAAAATGAAGAGATGTACATAAAATAGAGGTATGAGGAGAGGAAGGTTGAAGCAGGAGCAAGAGCTGAGGAAAAAATGGAAAGGGGAGAGAGGGTGAATCAAAACAAAATAAGGAGGAACAAGCCATAGGGAAACAGACTATTTTCTAAGCCAATTAAAAGTATAAGTTAAGCTGAGCAGCGATGTGACAGGCAAATTGCTGTGAGTTCAAGGCCAGCCTGGTCTGCAAAGTGAGTTCCAGGAAAGCCAGGGCTATGCAGTAAAACTCTGTCTTGAAAAACCAAAAATATATAAATATGTAAAATAAATAAATAGATAACACATATATACACAGTATATATATGTACATAATACATATATACACATACATATATAATCTCATATATATTAAACACAGGCCTATATATTTGTATATATAAATGAGTATGTGTATGTATATGTGTGTGTGTGAGAGAGAGGACAGAGAGAGAGAGAGAGAGACAGAGACAGAGACAGAGACAGAGTATGTGCTAGAAAAGGCATATTCAGCATGACTGAATAATCTTGCTCTTAGAAGCTACAGTTTATTAAACAAAAATCCCAGTCCCAGGTATGGGGCACCTTCCTGTAAGCTGTCAGTCAAGAAGGACCCAGAAGTTCCATATATTAAGCAATATAGGCTGTTTTCTCTCTTCCTTGTTGTCCACTAGAACTAGAGGGTAAGTTCTCATTGCTGAGGCACCACATACCTTAGCTGCAAGATGCAAATAAAGCAGTCTGAAACTGAGCTAGATGCTTGCTCCTGTTGGCCAGTTTTCATAGTGCCATATAGTTCTATAAGACCTGTTGTGAGGAGAAAGGTTGTGCCCACCAGTGCTATAGTGGAGTAAGTATTATGGTTGGTTTTTCAGGCTCACTCCATAAAAGGGAGAACATATCTGGTACTGTAAACCTAGCCAAACACCCATGGCTGGAGAGGTCATATCTCCTTGAGGGACACAACCACTCCACGGTGTCAAAATGCCTTCTATTTATTTTCTACTAGAGATAAAACTGTTCTCAGCATTAGCCAGAGAAGCTTCCTTCTGCAGTGTACTCATGGCTGCCCCAAGTGCTGAGAATTAATGAAGGTCTGCATGCATCCCTAAAGAGGACATTGATGCTATCTCCTCTACAGCTCAGGGAACAGCATGGAAGAAAGACTGAGAAGGATGGAAATGAATTTAATGGCTAGCAAGTCACTAAGCACAGCCAGCAAGCACTAAGCACAGGCAATGAGTACTGAGCACAGGCAGCAGTAAGTAGAGACTGCTTCGGTGCTAACTCACTGGTTCTTTCACTATCATGATGGGAACCTGGGTGCAGGAGACAGAGCAAAAGATGGCTGCACTGTGAGGGAAAACAGGCCTCACTGGGTTCCGAATTACGAATCTTAAATAAGACACTGCTGCCTTTTTTAGTCCATAGGTACAATGGCTTAAGTTACATTTTGCAAATACTTGAAAACCTTCACTTCATAATGAAAACTTTTCCCTCTGATGCTGTATGACATAGATAAGGCTGTGATGTGACTTCAAGCTCCTTGACACCAGAGCTGTTGTCTTATGGCCAGTTTCACTTCCCAGCCCTGATGAGACATTAATTCTCCTGGCCTGAGGTTCTTGATCATTTCATAAACTTAAGATAAAATTACAACATTTTCCTGCTTTTATGAATAAAAAGCATGAATTACATTTAAACCTCATAGTTCCTAACTTGCCTGTAGCATAGATGCACGCGGAGGGGGACACACATGCATGAGCACATGTACCTGTGTGCCCTCTCTCTCTCCCACACACACAGAGGCTCATACATGTATGTAGACAAATACACATATATGTATTGATAAACATGTGTGACTCTATAAAAATCTGCGTGCATATGCAAGGACATACACACATATTTACACACATATCTGGGGTACAAGAGAGAAGACAAGGAAAGTTTTCAGTACATCTCCTTAACATCTGTCTTTACATCCCGTCTCCCCGCTGTCTTCCTGGCTTCTCTCCTAGAAGAGCATTGTGGCTGTATGAAGTACCTCATGTTCTGTACTTGGGCTTATTCTCATAGTGAGGGACAATCTCCCACCTCAATATCTCTAATGGAATCACACCTGCCAACCCCTTCTTACTATCTAAAGGAGCATTTACTTCCAGAACTTATTTATAGTCAGCTTTGATGGCTGAGGAACCCTCATTGTTCAGGTGAGGCAATGTGACTCATTCTACCCTAAGATAGAAGTCAAGCAGTGAACTGCATGCAGGTGTGACAAGGTATGGTGAGTACCCTTTGGTTTGCCATAAATATATTACATTAATGTATTTAATAAGGCCTGTACAATCCTATGGGCTAAGTATCATCATCTGTTACCCAGGTAGGGAAACTGAGGTCCAGAGTGTTTCTGGCCTGCTTAATTCTTGTCTCCTAGAAATGGGCCTAAAGCCCACTCCCGTAACCAAGATTGCATGTCTTCCTTCTTGTTCATTCTTTCCTGTCTGTGAAAAGAAGTATTCGCCTTTAGCAATCAGCATTTTTCCAGTACATCAAAACTCAACCACATTCCTCTTCCTCTTAATGTGTACCTCAAAAATAAAATGAGATTGTCAGAAATTAAATTAAATGGGCTCTGACAACAGGCACTGGTTACACATAAAGCTGTGAGGGGACACACGGAAGCTGGCGTCTGTGCACTGGGTCCTCCTACACACAAATCTGCTTCTTAGAAGGGGGAACAAAATACTCACAGGAGGTAGAGGGTAGGAGGGGCTTGGGAGGAAGAGAGTAGGAGGAGGGGAAAAGGGGGGCAGGATCAGGTATGGGAGGAGACTGGGATTATATACAGAGGGTCAAGAAATTGAACAGAGGTGTATAGCAGTGGGGGATGGGGAACTGGGGGTAGCCACCAGAAAGTCCCAGATGCCAAGAAAGCAAATTTTTAACCCATAATTGCTCCTGTCTAAAGGAAATATGGGAATGAAATCTGGAGCAGAGACTGAAGGAAAGGCCATCCAGAGACTGCTCCACCTGGGGATCCATCCCATATATAGACACCCAACCCAGACACTATTGCTGATACTGAAAAGTGCTTGCTGACAGGAGCCTAATATAGCTGTCTCCTGAGAGGCTCTCCCAGAGCCTGACAAATAGAGATGCAGATGCTTGAAGCCAACCATTGCACTGAGTACAGGGTTCCCAATGGAGGAGTTAGGAAAAGGGCTGAAGGAACTGAAGGAGTTTGCAATCCCATAGGAAGAACAACAATATCAACCAGCCAGATCCCCCAGAACCCCCAGGGACCAAACCATTAACAAAGAGTACACATGGAGGGACCCATGGCTCCAGCTGCACATGTAGCAGAGGATGACGTTATCTGGTATCAATTGGAGGAGAATCTCTTGGTCCTGTGAAGGCTCAATGCCCCAGTGTAGGGAAATGCCAGGGTGGTGAGGTGGGAGTGGGTAAGGGTGGGCAGTACCCACATAGAAGCTGAGGGAAGGGGGTGGGATAGGGAGTTTGTGGAGGGGAAACTGGGAAAGGAGATAACATTTGAAATGTAAATAGATAAAATATCCAATTTAAAAAAAAAAACAAATCTACTTCCCTTGGAAAACTATTTTTCTGCAGTCTAGTCAAGCATAAAGGAAGGTAGGAGCTTGGGGAGAGTTGGTTACCCACGCAGTATGCTGGCCCAGGCATGGGCTGCCTTTAGTCTCCCTCCTCTTTCCTCTGGTGAGGAGAATAGTGATCGAAGGACTGGACAATGCCACCCAAGAAAGATGACATCACCTGAGATGGACTTCATCACATGATGTCAAAATCATCACCCTAAGGAGCTGGTGCCCTCTAAGGAGGACATTTTCTAAGGTGAACGATGTCACCTGAAGTAGCTGATGCCATCTGGGGTAGAAAATACTACCTATAAGGTAAGTTATCACTGGAAATGGTCAATGCCATCTGCGGTAGGTGATGTCACCTTAGATGGATCTTGTCATCTGAGGCACACATTTCACCTGAAATGATCTTGTCTTGAGGAGCATGATACCACCTGAGGTAGATGCTACGGTCTGACATGACAGTAACACCTGAGAGGGGATTAATCACTTGAGATGGACTAAATCAGTTGACCCAACAACAAGACAAAGCTAAATGTGTCCACTCGAGAGAAGCCATGCCTTTCAGGAAATGCTGGGGACTCTTTTAGATTGCCTGTCTCAAGCCTAAGCCATTACCCCAGGATTCCAGTTGTAATAATCACTCCAGGCAATAGATTTCTCATCAACCACACTATCACCCTCTCCTCTTCCACAGGAGTGTAGTATCAGGACACACATTTTATACATAAGTGCTATACAGCCAGTAGATGATACCACAATAGTCATCTTGATGAAAATAAGTGAGGAGAATCCAGGTTCTGGCATCCTCAGAACCTGGGATAAATGAGATTCCCAGACAGACAAAAGACACAGCATCGCTACCCCAACCCTGGAAAGCTGAAGACGCAGCCATGAGCAATGAAGAGAGGCTATTAAATAGCTAGGGTCTTAGAGTTTTTTTTTTTAACTGTTCTGTTTTTTTTAAAAAAAAAGATATTTTGATTTAGGTTTGAAATCAACCGGCTGAACTGTTTAGCAAAGCCGCCCCTGGGGTGTTAGCTTAGCTCCATGGTGGAGATCCACGGTAGAGACACAGACTCTGCTATAATTGTTCCTCATAATGGAACATTATACAGGAAAAACAACACAAGCAATTTTCCCTAATCAGGCTGTCGAGTGAAAATAATTAAGCAAAATAATGCACACTAATTATGAAACCTGATACTGATGTGCCCCGTGTTTGAGGAAGTAGGGGTGTGCTTTTATTTGGACAATTACTGATTATTATAAATTCATGTTGACTATCAGCAATATTCTGTCACAAGGAACACCTGACTCCACAGAAAATATATACAGAGACGTGGAGAGTACCCTCTCCCCACATCTATAGGACCTCCTCCAGTTCTCAAAGACTGAATGACTTCACATAAACCTGAGAGCAGTTATGTTGTGCTAATTGCAGAGAGAAGCTAGGAGGAAATAAATGGTGAGAGATTGCTCTAGGACACCAGCCTTTGAGGAGACCCTGTTACCTCATGATTTGCTAGAAAGTTTCCAAATGATGAAATGGACCAACAATGGACAAGTATGAAGGGCACAGGTGAGACCTTTCACAAGGCCCACAAGTAGGTCAGACTGATCACCGTGTTTTGGTATGTAGGTTACAGCTCCCAAGCAGAATCAGTATAGCTTAAAGGAATCTCCCAGGAGCCAGTTGGTTCCTGTTCCTGATAGCCCCATTCCTACCCCAGTCACTATGACCTCTGTGTAATTTACAGAGTCCTTCCCGGTTTTCAGATTCTGTAATTTCATTGCACTTATTTAGTATTACACACTAAAAAAAACCCAGCATGCTTTATATTTTTTATATGTTACACTGAAGTCTACAATGCATTAGGCATATTTCTGTATTGATATAAGATAGAAGGCCTAGTTGAAGGCTTTTGCTTTATCTCCTTATACATGTCTGCTTGGATCTACATCATTTTTTAGAAGCTGCTGCCTTTGCTTTGTTGAATCTACTTCACATGTTTGTTACCAATGGCAGGGGAGCCATCATGTGGATCTTTTCCTGGGGATATCTGCTTGGTGTATATCCCTCTGCCTAATGTAGAGATTTCTAATGTGCCGTGTCAACCCAAAACACTCCTGCATCCCTGGCAATAATGCATCTCTTCATCTAGAGGTAGACTTACCACCCAGGAACCTACAGAAAGGCTTGGAGAATTGTCCCTGAAATTTCCAGCTTATAGTACATCTCTTGATGTCTGCAAAATCTGCTTTCTGAACTCACTGAAGCTAGAAGATCATGGATGTCCAGAGTCCTTCTCTAAAAACGCATATAACCTACATACACCAATTTCGTATACTTAGTTGTCTCTAGATGAAGAAAACCAAATGCAATGAAGATGCTGAATAAAGTAGTGTTGTATTGTATCATTCAAGAATAGTGAGTAAAATGTTTGTATATTTTCAATGTAGACATATCCCCCTGCCAAATATTCTGACCTGAAGTTTGTGGGATCTCCTGACACCTAGAATTAACTGGTAGCCTGTATTTTCTGGTCAGTGTACACTATTATATTCTTAGGGTTAAGTGTTGGAACTCTGGTCCTCTAAGCAGGGCAGCTGGCTGTCTTGAGGCTGGCATGCAGGGGTATGTGTACACATAAGACTCCACCTCTCACTGTATTTTCTTTCTGTGGAATGGGTGGTTGGAAGCAAACCTGGAGCATATGGCACAGCCATATTAGGTACATCAGCTAAGCTGTAAATGAGAAGTGACATCAAGGCCAGTTTATAAGCCTAGAGGAGACAGATAAAAGCAGCACTGCAGCCCCCATGGGAGAAATCAATTAGTCATGGAATGTCATGCACAGCTTTAGCTTTACAGGAGAGTGAGGCCCTTGGTGACGGTCCAGACTTTACATCTGTGAGGCTGAGCTGAATGTTTCTGTTGTGCCTGTCACAATGGGCTGTAGAACTCACCTTTCTCTATGGTAGGCTTAAGTTATAGCACATTTGGTATTTCAAGAAAAGACTAGTTGTCAGATGGTGTTGTCTGTGTATACATATGTATGTTCATACATGTATATGTGTATTAACCATATAGAAAAAGTGGTCCATTGTACTCAATGCAGATATTTCTGAACCTAAATTAAAATTCAATAGACACAGAAAATGGATTCTACTTAAGTAAAAGAATGAATATTTATATTTCAAATTCCTTTAAAGGGTCAATGTCAAGAATGTGGAAATAGGTTTTTAAAATGAAATACCAGTATTAGAGCATGTCTGTAAATGAGCCATGAAGACTCAACCTTTAGCAACCCCCTGAGGCCGAGGTCTTTGAGCAGCCCCATTAGCAAGGGAGGAGCAAAGGCACCAAGAGCTTGAGAAAGTCCCCAGGTTTGAATAACTACAGGGAAGAGTCAGACTGGAGTGGCAGCCTGGCCTGACCCGCAGCACCATTCAGGTCTTAGCTGACGGCATGCTCCGCTCAACACTGAGCTGGAGCTGTCATCCTGCTCGGTCCTCTCTGGATGGAGACTAAATCCTGGCAGGAATGACGTCTCTTGGATTAGGAAGCTGGGGATGTGATCTACTGTGTGCACAGGCTGACCGTGATTGAGGAACACTGCTGTTACTGGGGTTGGGTTTGAAACAGAAGATAGTACTCCAGATCATTTTTGACCCCAAGTCCGTGTAGTCTCATGTACTCACAAAACACAATGTAAAGTATAGCTTGTGATTCCATCCACGCAAAATTATCCCAGAATACAAGGCAAGGATTGTGCCTGAGGCCTCACATGCATCTTGGAAGCAACAGACCACAGAAATTAAGTATTGCTCCCTCATAACCCTCATGAACTGTAAAGTCACATTGACTCTAGAGATTCACTACAGTCTTGGACAACCTCAACGGCAAAGGTCTCACCACCATTACTGACTTACCATTTCAGACAACAATATTCTATAGGGTTCCTGGGTGAATGGACACTTTTGGATCAGTCTGAGGAAAAACTTTAATTTGCTGTTGTTTGGTGTGAGCAACATAAGGAGGAGGGCTGGATGAGTTGAGTGACATGCTTGTCCTCAGAATGCTGTCAAAATAAATGGACCTTGATTCTCCAAATCCCTAGAGGGGCTGAGGATAGAGCATGGTCCTGGACAAGCTATGGGACTTGGGACTTCATTATATTTTAAAATGAAGATGGCAGGCAACATCTTGTTCCCAGTTTGTTTTAGGAACAAAAACAACAGATGATCAGTGTCCCACATTATGGGCTCAATATGTAAGGGCGGATCCATCATTGTATAATGAAGGACTATTCCCCTCACACCTCAGTCCCTCAGCTTCTTTCTGCCAAGGTTCCCCATGAGCTTCTTGTTCTTAGAGCTCACTACCTGCCTCTTGTCTAGAAGACAGTAAGGGCTTCAGCATAAACTGAATTTGCTGTCCTCCTAGGAAGCCTCCACAAAGCTTCTGTCTTTATATTCTCATCTAGCTTCCTCCTCCCCTTTGGCCACTGGGCTTATCTGCACACATCTTCTCTGTGTGTACATATCTTCTCTCCCTCCCTACTGATGCTTCTCCTGCTTGGGGCTTTGCTCATGTGGGTCACTCTGCCTGAATTATTCTCCAGCATTTTGATGCCTGTTTCTCACTTCTTCCCTGGCACACCACCCCCCTGCATCTTTTCCCTCCTGCATCTTTTTACTTCATGTATTTGAATTTTGTAGCATTTCTTATGGAATGTGACTATGTAGCTTGTTTGTTTGCCTAATGTTTGTCTTATCTTAACCACAGGACCAGGGCATAGAGATCATGAACAAATGCATAATTCACACATATATTAGCACATGCACAAGCACATACATGCTTAATTTTTACCTGCAAAGGTGTAAGAGCAAAGGGCACATTTATGCAGAATTTGTTGATACAGAGAGTGATTCACACTTTGCAGATGAGGAAATGGTGTGTTAGAAGATGTTAGGTCATATGTGCTCATGTTAAAAACACAGCATGAAAAGTCCATATATACAACATACATATGAACCTCGACAAAAATTATGTGCAGAACCAGCATGCAAAGATGGAGACAGACTCAGAATCTGTCTCAGGTAACAATGTAAGAATTCACTGTTAAGTTAGTTAACCTGCATGTACAGATATGTGCTTGTGCATGTGTTCACACATGTACTCATACATGTGTGAATATATACATTTGTGCGCTCAGGAATGTTTGTGTGAGTATCTGTGTGGGCATGTGTATACTTGATATGCATACTTATGTGTGTGTATGTATATATATATATATATATATATATATACATATGTATATATATATGCATGCATATACTCAAGTATGTGAGTACATGTGTGTGAGCATGTGTATGTGTGCATGAACAAAGTACAAGGCCAGTAGATACAATATGTGATGTTTCCTTTTGTCAGAACCATGTGATTGGTGATAAAACAGTAAATGTTGGAAGCAATGTGGCTGGCTTCTCATCACATCTGTGTGGACCATGTCGTGGGGGTAAGATGAGGTGTTGCTAAGGTTGAGAATCTGCTAATTTATGCCTGAAACTTAACTACTTGTTTTACCAGCAACAACGCTCATTCCTTTCAAAACAAGAGTTCCAAGCAAAGTTTTAATTAACTTTATAGCACTGTGAGAATAAACACACATAATGTTCCCGGATTGGATTTATGGTACATTAGAGTGTCCATGAAGCCATTGAGAAGCCTTTCTTTCTCTCGGCGATATTCAGTGTCTGGCAAACTGTAACATCTCCTAATTAAGAAGATTGCTGCATATGGCTTCACTGAAAGTTAGAAGGTTTGGGACTCCAGCTGCATTCTGGGATGCCAGTCGGGTGGTCTGTGTGCCCATCTGTGTTCCTGCTGGGGAAGCCAGATCCTTGTGGCATCCTGTCTCATGATTAGGGTCCTTTGTCATTGAGATAAAAGTCAGGTTTATGTGATCAGCCGTTAGATCAAAATGGAGTTCATCAGGTGTGTGTATGTGTGTGTGTGTGTGTGTGTGTGTGTGAGAGAGAGAGAGAGAGGGAGAGAGAGAGAGAGAGAGAGAGAGAGAGAGAGAGAGAGAGAGAGAGAGAGAGAGAGAGAGAGAGAGAGAGAGAGAGAGAGAGAGAGAGAGAGAGAGAGAGAGAGAGAGATTATGTCTGGGTGAGTGTGCACGTTTGAAGCACAGGTGGTCAGAGGTCAACATTAAGGAGCCTTACACTTCAATATGTTTAGGTTTTATTTTTATATTAAAATTATGTGTATGCATATGTGTTATTATGCATGGGGTTCGGGGTATATGACCATGAATATAAAGGTCAGAGCATCAGAATCCTCCAGAGCTGGAGTTACAGGCATTTGTGAGACAGCCCAGTCTTCTGCTAGAGCAGTTCACATGCCTAATGTTCCCCGCCTGGTTTTGAGACAAGATCTCTCACTGGTTTAGAGATCAAGTAAGTGAGGTTGGCTTGTCAGTAAGCCCAGGGTTCCGCCTGTCTCCACAGCCCCAGGACTGGGATTCTGTCATCTGTCACCCTGACTGGCTTTTTGCGTACAGGTTGCATATGACCTCAGGTCCCCATACTTGGGCAGCAAAAGCTCTTCTGACTGACCGATATCACCACTATATTTAAAGAGTAAAACTCACAGTATCGGAGCTGGAAAAGTGGCTCAGTGATTAAATGCAATGGCTTCTCTTCCATAGCATCTCGATTCAGTTTACAGCATCCACATGGCAGTTCACAACAGTCTGTAACTTCAGTCCCAGGGACTCTGACTGTGTTATAACCTCTGAGGTCACTGCATGTATGTGATGTGTATATGTACAGGAATGCAAACACTCATAATGAAAAATAAATAAACATTTTTTTAAAAAACACAAAACATCACACTAACAATCTATGGCATACTGGGTCAAGGTCATTCCGTTTTGTGGAACAAATAAAATACTAGCATCCCCACCACAAACACCAGCATCCCCACCACAAACACCAGCATCCCTACTATAAACACCAGCAGAGGTGACATGTGTACTGTCTCAGAAGAACCCCATTAACAATGGAAAAACAGCTTAAATAGGAGCATCAGTTCATTTCAAATTCTATTGGAGGCTTGTCACAGAGACAGTCACAGAGAAGTGACACAGAGATTCCCTGAAGTCCTCCCGGGCCCCACATGTTCCTGGAGAACTATTGGGCTCTCAGAAGCCAAATATGCCTGTATTGATTCAGATGGATCCCATCTGGAACCATGAGCCAAAATAAGTTCTCTCTTCCTTAAGTTGTCTTGGTCATGGTTCAACAGAAAAGCAACTAATATTGAAGTGAAGGAGAATCTTAGAAGATGCCCAGGGACTACATCAGTCCAATGTGTGAAATAAGTAAAAGTTCAGCACTCAGAGTTAATTTCTGAGGGATCGTTACCTTTCATAAGGCGCACTATGAGAAACATATGTAAGAACAGGAAAGGGTTTAAGCAATTTGTTGAAGTAAAATTTTAAATACCCGTAATAGCACAATCAGCTCATATTTCACATTGTAAATTTTTTGTATTAAAAAATAGGAGCCGGGCAGTGGTGGCACACGCCTTTAATCCCAGCACTTGGGAGGCAGAGTTCTGAGTTCAAGGCCAGCCTGGTCTACAAAGTTACTTCCAAGACAGCCAGGGATACTTGGAGAAACCTGTCTCGTAAAACCAAAAAAAAAGGGGGGGGGGGACTGAGGAGATGGATCAGTTCATGAAATGCCTACTATGCAAGCATGAGGACCTGAATTCTGGTCCCCAACAACCATGAAAAATCTGGGTAAGCCATCGGTGACTATACTCTAGCACTTGGGGCAAACACAGTGGATCTCTGGAGTTCTGTGGCCAGCCAGAGTAGCTGAATCAGTGAGCTCCTGGTTCAGTGAGAGACTGCCTCACAAACTAACATGGAGAGAAATAGACGCCTGAAATCTATCTCAGCCACCACACTCATACCCATGTACCACCCATATATATATACACGTATGATCATACATACACATATAACATTCAATGAATAAAATAATTATACTTATCTCAATAAACTTAATTTTATGCAAAACATGAAATACACTAGGTGACTGCCAATAGAACTTTCCAGGTTTTATTCACATATACCGTATGGTGTTCACGTTGCAGCAGTCAATCTGGTTCACTCTGCCTAAGGCCTCAATCTGTGTGAACCTCCACTAGTGGGAGAGAAGTGAAGGAACACCAGGATTGTCTTGACTTTTGCTTTCCTTTTTCCTTTTTGATGCATGGGGCGAACAGTTTTCCTGTTAGAGCTGGCACTGACTAACCCAGCTGCAAAGAATGTCTGAGTTAGGATCTCTGCCAAATGTTATACTAGATGCAAGAGAAATGACAGAAATCTGCAAAATCCTGGCTTGGGCTGAAATTAGTAGCTTGTGTTTCAGTTGAATTAGATATAATCAGATAATTCCATATTAAACTCAGAGTGAGATTAGAAATAAATTCTGATATTTGCGATACTTTCTGTGTTAGAGAGATACATGGCTTTTCTACCAGCTTTTGAATACTAAGAGCTTTATGATATGCATGTGTGCATAAGTGTGTGTGTGTGTACATATGCATGTGTGTTCATGTGTACACTACCGAACATATTATTGTCATGTAGGATGACACTCAGTATATCAGTTGTATATCTAGTTTCTAAGCTCAGGAACTCACAGATGATAAACAGTCTCCCTCTCCTTCAGGAGGCATACTTTCCTGAGGAGAGAGAGAGAGAACATCCAATGAAAAGTAACCCTCACAGTCCCGTCATGTTGTCTCAGTGTGACAAAAATTCCCCTGGCATGGTTACTCTAGAACTGGCCACTCTGACAAGCTGAGGTGTGCAGTGCTGGCAGATTTTGCATTCCGACTGATAATGACTTCATTTCTCCCATGTACAAAGTTCCAACAATAACGAAATGGAGGGGGTTATGCATTTTCAAAACCATACCAGAAAGTTTAGACTGCCCTCTGTCATTTGCTGCTGCGCTTGCTGTTCTAGTTTCATTCTGTGGCTGTGATAAAACACTCTTACCAAAAATAACCTAGAGGGGAGGGTCTTTTGCTTTACATTTACAGGTCACAATTCATCACTGTGAGAAATTAGGGCTGGAGCTCATGGCAGAAACCGGAGCAAAGGTCACAAAGGAGTGTTTTTTATTGGCTGGCTCCTATGGCTTACTCAGCCTGCTTTCTTATACAACTCAGGACCACATACCTAGGAGTGACACTACTTATGGTTACCGGTTCCTCTTCATCAATCAACAATAAGACAATTCCACATACACATGGCCACAGGCCAATCCCTCAATTGAGAATCTCTTTTCTCAGGTGTCTGGCCCAGCCCTTTGTAAGGAGAGCTTGGCAGTCCACTGGAGCTTTGGTTGATGCTAACACCAGTGACACACTGCTGAAAATGACAGATAGATCCAATCTAAAATCATAACTCAAAAGTACAATAGCTGGTTCTTCAAGACCATATCGTATTCCAAGAAGACACATTTAAGGACAGATAACCTTTGATTAAGAACCACTTAGCATCTAAAAGGACTCATTTCATAGAGAACAGACCATGCTTGTCCTCCTGAGAAATGACCACACTTGAGACGATTGGACAAACTGATTGCTCATTAACAGGGCAGGAAAACAAGTAAAGTTGGCCTTCAGGTTACCCAAGGTTTCCCACACTGTATTAATACAGTAAAGGGAGTAAGGAAAAGTCTTGGCTGGAGCTACTTGTGTCTCTACTCCCCACAGACTTTCAGTACAAAATCAATGTCCATAAATGTTCAAGTGTCTACCCAGTCTGGAGCAAGGATCTCACATAGCAAATACAACTATAGACCAAAAGAGAAAGGCACTCATGAGACACTTAGCCTAACACTATGGTAAAGCCAACTCATGATACATAGGTGATTTCCTATTTTCTCTGATCTACCCTACAGGTCCAAGTGCATACTATCTTCATGATAGAAGAGCTGAGATATGAACAGCATGCCAGCCATGGAGCCTGCTGCCCTGTGAACCACAGGGCATGTGTGTGACCTCAAGGGCAGTGGTGCAATGGAGCTGGCACTGTATGTAATACCTGTGATCCCAGCATCCAGGATCCTGAGCAGAAGGACTACTGAAAGCCAAGGTTGGCTTGGGCTGTATAGTGAGTTTAAGGCTAGCCTGTGCTATGTTATAAAACTTTGGCAAATGTAGAATGAAAGAAATAGTGAAGCAAGGCTGAAGGAAAAGAGAGGAAGCAGGCTAAAGCACAAGGAAGAGGAATGAAAGGAAATGACTGTGCTGATAGCCACATTGTAATGAAAGGAGACAGACTTTGAGACAGAAAGGATTGGAGCAGAAAGTTAACAACAATGGCAAAATCACAAAGATGGGTGATAAATTGATAGGTAACAGGCAGATGATACAGATGTCAGGGGCGAGATATGATAGATAATAGCTAGATGGCAGATAAGTGAATGATGAAGATGAAGATAGGTAGGTAGATAGACAACAGACAATAGATGATAGATAGATAGAGGGATAGATAGAGGGATAGATAGATAGATAGATAGATAGATAGATAGATAGATAGATAGAGGGATAGATAGATAGATAGAGGGATATATAGATAGATAGATAGAGGGATAGATAGAGGGATAGATAGATAGATAGATAGATAGAGGGATAGATAGAAGGATAGATAGAGGGATAGATAGATGATAGGTAATGGATGATAGATAGATGAAAGATAGAAGACAGATGACAGAAAATAGATGGTAGATAGATGATGGGTAGATGAAGATAGATGACAGATAGATGACAGATGATAGATAGATGATAGGTTTGTGACAGATGATCGATAATAGATGATAGATGGATGGATAGATAAATGAATGACAGATAAATAGATAGATAGTGTCTTAGTTAGGGTTTTATTGCTGTGAACAGACACCATAACCAAGGCAATTCTTATAAGGACAACATTTAATTGGGGCTGGACTATAGGTTCAGAGGTTCAGTATATTACCACCAAAATAGGAGCTTGGCAGCACCCAGACAGGCATAGGGCAGGAGGAGCTGAGAGTTCTACAGCTTTATCTGATGGATAAACCAGGAGAAGACTGGTTTTCAGGGAGCTAGGATGAGGGTCTTAAAGCCTACACCCACAATGATACACTTCCTCCAATAAGGCCATGCCTACTAATAGTGCCACTCCTTGGGTGGGTGGGTGGGTGTGTGGATGGATGGATAGATGGATGGATGGATGGATGGATGGATGGATGGATGGATACATGGATAGACAGATTATAGATAATAGATTGGTACATGGGTAGAAAGATAGATGATAGGTGAAAAAGAAACAGAGAGAAAAACAAAACAAAACAAAAAAAATCCCACATTTTCCTAACTTGAAAGCCTGGAAAACAGAAGCCTGCAAAGGAACTGTATAGTAGTACACTGTTATTTTACTAACAATATATGCACATTGATGCTCAGGTACAAAAAGATATGAACATGCAGATGAAATGGCTCCAATAGGCAAAATTTACAGGGAAGCAGAAGCTGTTTATTGTTGTGAGGATGGGTGGATGTCACACAGAGGTCAGATGACAAATGTGTGGGGCTGATTCTGCCTGTACACCTTGTTGTGGGTCCCAGGGTTTAAAATGAGGTCAACAGGTTTACTTGGCAATTGTGTTGCCTGTTGAGACAGCTGGCCTGCCCATAAGCAAGAATTGTTATCTATATAATCAGATTTATTTTTTCTTGGACTTTGGAAAATTTAAAAAATATTTTATGTTCAGAAGAACTAAGGAAAATCCAGAAAAGAAAGTCAATCAAAATTACACAGGTCTCAAAACTATGTAGATCTCATATTTTCCACAATAACCTTCAACTTGTGACAATAGTTCAAGATCTATAAAATATCCCCAGAAATATTTTAGCCAGTCTAACTCTTACTCAATTATGACTATAGACTATATGTTCAAATGGGAAACATCAATGTTCACTGCAAATCTAGCTGAAAATTTTTGGGAAAATTAATGGGTAAATGAGAGCCATACATAATATTTTACGTGTGAGTGTTTTGCCTGCATGTATGTAGATATATCACTTGCATATCTGATGCCCATGGAGTCCAGAAGATGGAGATAGATGCTATAAATCCACATCTATAGACAGTTGTGAGATGTCACATGGGTGCTAGGAATCAAACCAGGACAAACCAGCCAGTGTATTTAACTACTGAGACATCTCTCCAGCCCTGATAACTAGTACGAAACTCTAGTTAGTAATAGTTATCCCAATTTCTCAGGATAAAGACTGGAGATATCTGCAAATTATTTCAAAATGTATCAAGACTGAAGATAAATGAGTAGAGGATCAATAAATAGATACCTGATCGATAAAGCAAACAGCAAATACTGACTACAGAATGTAAGCAGAAGTTAATAACTGCATATTTGCTTATTTTCATTTTTATGTCTTTTAAATATTCATAATAAAAATGAATTATGGAACCCTATCTCCTGGTAAGTTACCCAACCCCAAGTGGTCAGTCCTAAGCACCTGCACATATGAATAACACTAAATGGACTCAGTAGGTATTAACTGTTGCACAAATATATGTGGATGATATATATATATATACACATATATATCACATAATATAACATATGATATATTATGTAATATACAATGTGATATATACTCTAATATAAACATACATACATACATATATACATATATATACATATATATATACCTAGGATCTAGGATCTAAGATATAGGATGTAAAATGTAGGATATAGGATGTAGGATTTAGGATTTAGGATATAGGATATAAGATGTATGATGTATGATATATAATATACAATATATGGTGTATGTGTGTATGTACTTAGAGCTGACCACTGGAGATTGGGTATAAGCATAAATATGTAATCATAATAATTAAAGAAAAGCAATTCATAAGTTTGAAAAGAATGGTGAGGGACATGGGAGGAGTTGGAGAAGTAGGAGAGGAGGAGTTGGAATGATGTAAATATAGTACTCATGGATGAAATTCTCAAAAATTTTAAAATTTAAATGAAAAAAAATCAATAGATAAGGGAAATAAGAGATGGGCCATAGAGGGATGTTTGTAACAAGGTAACAAATGTCCTTAGACCCTTTACTGAACTAAAATCATCAAACTGTAGATATAAGTGGGATAGGAACCAGTAAAACTATCCCCAAGTAAAGGTGGGCAAGGCCCATACACACTATCACTGCACATGGCTGATATCCTAGAGATGAAGGGTTAGTGCAGCCTATCACTTTGTAGTTAGAGCTAGCCATTCTGACCATTAAATCATCCTGTATGGTCCATATTCTTAATGGGGCATACATACAACAGTATGGAACAAAAGAGGAGTAACAGCACCCAGGAAGTCTGAGGCAGAATCCGGTATGGTGTTCTGCAAATCTAAAAAAAACAAAAAAAAATCTACTCCTGCCTTGAATACCTTATTTTACATTGTTTTGTTGTGTTAAACCAATTAAGCATTCCATCATTCGAGATGGGCAAAGGCATAAGAAGTATGTGTGTTTAGGTAGCTATACCCATGCCCTGCACAGCAGACAAGCTGAAAATAGGGTGGGTCCAGAGCATCGGTGGGACAGAGGACAACATGGTAGAATCTGCTAGACAAACAGAGGAGGTGTGACTGTTCCTCCTGCCTCTCAGGAAAACCAAGGTAAGTAAAGCAAAATGTAAGAGAGAAAGGAAGACCAGAGGTCTGATGGCAGGAAAGAGCAAGCTGTGCACACAGCAGCAGAGACAACAGAGGCTTAACCAGCACAGCGAACAGACCTGCTTGTAACTTAACTAGTTCCAGAATCTGAAGACAGATCTCTCCCTTTCCTTTCCATACCTAAGAAAAAATGTCAGTCCTGAAGACATTATGTCAGAAAGAGTTCATTAAACTTTTGCAAGTGGAAACGCTAGAAAGCAGAACACACTCTCGACTTGGTGTAACGAAACAAACTTCATAGGGTTTTCCCACCTGGATTCTCAAAGGGAGCCAAGGTAGAGGTTTGAGAACATCTGGAGAATTGCTCACAAGCACGACTCATATCGGAACCCGTGTGATGTGGCAAACACAGTACTCAGAAGAAATCCCGTTACCTTGTATATTGTACAGATGATGTGAGTGAAAAGAAATGGTGAAAGCAACAGCTTGAGGATGGAAAAAAATCCACACCACCAAGCAAGAGGGGCAATGAGCAGAAAATACACTGGAGACTCAATGCCCATATGGGCATCACTTAGAGTCATCAAAGACACTGGAAGCCAAAGGAAAGCAGTCAAAACACAGAGGTCATGTGAAATGGGCTGAATGGATGTGAGAACCTGTAAACAAATCTGAAGTTTTAAAACAATTAACAAAATATATGCATTCCTGGTTAGCCACGAAAAGAAGATCAACACACAAGCTGAGAGAGGAGGAGGGGAACGGGTAAATAGGGAGGGGATGGGATGTTCCAGTGTTCAGCTTGATAAGAGAGAATTAGAAGCGTGCATACTTAAAAAGAGGGTAATTATCGTTATTTGCATACAACAAGATTGAATATGAAAAATGCACGAACACCAACTGGAACGATGTCACAGATGGATAATCCTGGGAAGTGGCAGAAATGGTCAAAGGCAGGACTGGGTTGTGCACCTATATAGACAAATGCCACTCCGGAATCTGGAGTTTAGATTTAATTTCCAGTAGGAAACAAAAGGAACACACACACATGAGGAATGTGTAAGAGCCACATGAACACCAAACATACACCTTTGTTAACAGGACGCTGGCTGAGTAGAAGCATCTGTTGAAGATAAATGCCCAGAAACCCAATATTACCACTTGAGCCTTAGAAGTCCCAAGCATGCTCATGTACCTTTATGCTTGGCCTAGCTGGAGTCACCGTCTGAGGGAGCCTATGGAGCCTTCATGAGTTAAGGCCTAGCGGAAAGAATCAGGCTTGGAGGACCATAAGCTTGTCCCATTCCATCCATAAATCTGTTTACTGCTCCACCAAGGTGTAAGCAAGCAGCCTTCTGCTCCTGTTGACCTATCTGAAAAATAAGCTTCAGGTTCGTGTCTTTGGGCTTGCTGTTCTTCCAAAACAATGCCTGCTTCTGATGTCTTTGCTGTTATTCCCCTCCCCTCTTACTGAGCCACATTCCAGGGACACTCATGACATCACTCAGAGGTGATCAATTTCTATGACTTCATCATGGGGACTTGAGAAGGTAGATGACTCCAACTCCCTCCTTGACTCCAAGTTCCAATCCCACCTGCTGTCTGAGCAACACTACCAAGAGGCTCTGTAAGATGACTCTGAGGTTCCAGGGAATCCCTGTCCAAAGGGATGAGATGGGATGAACAAGAGAAATAAGTCAAGTCACTCATCTGTGGGAGAAGACATAGCAGGGTCTGAATAAGATAAATGGCTTCTTGCAAGTGCTCTGTCTGAGTCTAGTGTTGGTCCATGAGTCCCTCATCTACCCACCTACTATACTGTCTCTCTATTCGATCTGCAAGTGCTATCCAAGTAGAAAGGATGCCTAAGCCCTGTATCTCCTCTCTGCTTTGCTGAGACTCTCTTCCACTCTCTATCCTTACAGGCAGCTCAACACCAAGTACACTTGGACTCCCTCTTCTCTCCAGTCTCATGTCTTCATTATCATACCCTGTAACCAATAACCCGAACCAACTTTTAAACACTTAAGTAAGATGTTTTATCATCTCCAGCTTAAAACAGTGATGATGCCCCTCAGTGGCTCCTAAAATAAAACTCAAGTCCTTGCGAGTAGGAGCAAGATTCTCAGAACCTTTATACACCAGCCCATACACCCCATAATAGGCTTACAGTGTGCTGTTGTTCCTCACTGCTATGAAGAATTAGATTCTTTTCCTATTGCTATGATAAGATATTCTGACAAAAGCAACTTGCAGCAGGGAGAATTACTCTGACTCACAGTTCAAGGGTACAGACAGGGTCACATACAGAGAGGGTCACACGCAGAAAGGCTCACATGCAGACAGGCTCACATGCAGAAAGGGCTACACACAATCAGGGTCACATGCAGGCAGGGCTACACACAGACATGGTCATATGCAGACAGGGTCACATGCAGGCAGAGTCGCATGCAGGTAGGGTTCACATGCAGACAGGGTCCCAGGGCTAACAATTCAAAGGCAACATCAGACTCCCACGGGCCTATGTGAAACTCCAAACAACTCAGTGACTGAGCAGAAGTAAGTCTAGCTTTTGTGCTCTCAGCAGTGACACAGGTAAGGTGCATCCTGGATCTAACTGACTCCCTACAGCTTGAGGCAGATGGACTCAAGTCCAGACCTGTGTCTTCTTGTGCCCTTCTCACCTTTCCTTGAAACATTTGGATTTAATGCAGTTCCCACACCATCAGCTCCCATGTGACTGATGGTCACAGCCCTCTCAGCCCTAGGTGGGAGGAATGGAAGGGTCCCTGCCATCTAGATATACTTGGAGTGGGAGTACCACCCTAAATGCTTCCGAACAATAGGGTCTGTCCTCTGCTTCACCATTCAGTGATGGGAAATCACTATTCTAATCAGCCTATCTCCGAGTTTGAAATGACTTTAGTGCTAATTCCTTCTTCCCACAGACATCAAACTTCTTCCTGCCTTCCCTGACGATGAAAGGAGTATAATCCTTACAAAGATGGCTTTCTGACCCTGCAGGTAGCCAGTACACCACTCTGCATATTCCCACTCCACTCAGGGACTTTCAGAGATGCTACACGACCATGTCCTCTGTCCTCCAAGGATGCTGTAGCTGCATTTGTAAATTCCTAGGGCTTAGTTGGCTCTGGCCAGTCCTTTTGCTGTCTTTTGTTCTTGTAGAGTTGGAGCTGGATGTCCCTCCCCCATGATCCGGCATGCTAGACAAGTTCCCTACCCTGCAACACAACTCAATCGAAACCCGCTGTTGTTTCAAGAATATATTTTCAATAACTTTAAAAAAACTTGATCTCAAGAAACAATAAGTTAAACCAACAACGAAATAGCTAGTCAGCATCTAAAGCCTTTTTTGACTTTGGCCACCAGAGGGCTCCCACATTTATCTTTAACTCCTAATCTGTACTGAGACAGCTGAGAAATGATATTGAGTTTAGCAAGCTTATTAGAATGTGACATGCTTCCCACCCTAGGACACATGATTTTTATAACACTATTTGATTTGTCTCTCTCTTCATCCAATACAAAGCTCCTTAAAAATGTCTAGCACATTCATACACACAAGTAGTTAATCCCTAAAATAACAACTACAGTTTAATTATCTTCATTCATGCACTGATTAAAACCTTTACTCCTCACTCTCGGCTGTTTCTTTGTATGTATTCCATCAAACAACTATGTGAAAGAGCAGGTGCTTTATTTTCAGAATTATGTGCTTTGCTGAAAGTGGGTACTTGGAAGCCTGAATGAAAGAATGGAATTAATTTTCTTATCAAATTTAAATGAGTTTTTAAAGAGATAATGACTAATATAGGGGGATAAAGCAAAGAATCAATACATTTGTACATACTGGAAATGAAATCTTATGGTCTTATATGTTTGGAAGAGTGATTTGTTAATTTCACTGTAGTGTAAAATGAGTTTTTAACAAGCAGTGGCCTGTTGAGGAGCTGATTAAAAAGAAAAGGCAAATGTTGGATTTATCATGAACATTCAAAACAGTGAGAAGGCAGGAGGGGCTCCAGGCTAAGCAATGACAAACTAGTTCTCCAGGGAATTCCAAAGCCTTGAAGGGCTATACCACTGACAGAATCAATGATCCTGAGTTACCACGAAATATCCATAAACACAAACTCCCTTCTATGAAACCAGGAACTGGAAGGGTGACTATGGAGACCTATTTTGGCTCAGAGAACCAGAGCAATTTAGGAACGGAGGTACCCGACAAACATGAATGTCACAATAAGGCAAGAACTGAAACCCAGGTCCTCACTTCCTATGTCCTATGGCTATTCCTCCCTCTGCATCTTAAGAGTCAGGTCATTTATTAGGAAGCTAAGATATGCCACAGGAGTAAAATACTTGCCACACAAAGCATAAGAATTGGAGCTCAGATCCTCTGGTCCTAAGAAAAAGCCATGTGTATATGGCAGCTTGACTATAATCTTAGCTCACAGAAGGTAGAGAGAGGTGATCTCACACCAGGCTGCTAATCAGACTAGCCAAAATGTGAGCTTGTGTTTCAGTCTCAATACAGAAGTGGGAGAACAGTTGAAGGAGACACCCAACATCATAAGCATAAGCACATAGGGTCATATACACCTGCCCACACCAATGCAAGCACATGTGTGCATATACAAGAAAAGGGAAAAAAAAGGCTTATTTTGGCTGACAGAAGGCTCAAGTTGGTAAAGTGTTTGACACATAAACGTAAGGCCCTACATGAGCATTAGTCCCCAGAACCAACACATAGGTAGTAGAAAGCTGGGCTCTAGGAATATGGGGAGAGCAGTATGTATCTGTGACCCCAGTGTTGAAGAGGGAGAGACAAGAGGGTCAGATGTTCAAGGCCATCTTCCATTACATAATGAGTTCAAGATCAGCCTGGGCAGCATGATATCCTGTCTCAAACAAACAATAAAACAAGATATAAGAACATTGGGGTTCTTTGTTTTGGTTTATTATTATTATTATTATTATATTAATTATCATTATTATTATTATTATTATTATTATTATTATTATTTTATTTCAGAGAGGAGTTCTTTTTCCAAAATTTATATTTAGAAATAAAAATTCTTAAAGACATATCTTAAGCATCCTTTCTCAGAACAACTGTGTGGAAACTGAATGCTGCTGACAGGAGCCAGCAAAGGGAAAGAGGCAGGAGCTGTAGGAAAGTGGGACCTTCACCCAGGGGAGGGGTGAAGAAAGTCTCATGGGTAGCAGAGGCTGTGCTGTGGGTGTGGCCTGTGGAGTTGGAGTGCCAAGCATCCCTCAAATACTTGCTCTGGTGTGCTCCCATCCAGGGAAATGAATTAGAATTGGTAAATATGCCAGCAAATGATCTCACAGAGCATCTTTCTATGCTCTGGAACATGAGTGCCTTAGATGTCCAAAAGGAGAAGAAGAAATAGAGTCACAGAGATCACGTGACTGGAATCAGGAGTATTTACATGGTTAGAATGGACTGAAGTTTTATCACATTGGGGAGAAGGAGACATGGGCTAAGGGACCTCGATATGTGAGATGTTAAACACAACCATGTTTTAGAAAAATCAAAGTAGGTGCCTGAAGAGATGATAAAATGGACAGCAGTAAATTCATGTAGCACTTTATAGCCACACGTCCTAATAATTATTGAAAGGTGGAGGCAAGTGAGCTGAGAGCCACCATTCTGCCTCCTCACCCTGCCCCAGTGTGCCCTGCTGCCTCAAGCTGTAGACACTGGGCATGCCTTTCCCAGAACAATGAACTGAATTTCATCACAGGATGAGCCAAAATCAACCTTTCCTTCATTAAAAATGACTCACAGAGAGCTCTCCACAAAAGTGAAGCAGAAGGACTCTATGAAAAGATGCTCTAATGGACTCCGTGGGGGAGAGCATTTTAGAAAAATATAATTCTCCACATATTAGGAAAATAACTGAGCAAGTCTTTTCCAACATGTTTAAAATTCTCATTTCCTGACTTTAGAAGTGCACCTTTTAAATACTCCTTTCTATTTTTTGAACCTTATTTTATGTTTATTGGTGGCTTGCCTGAATAATGTCTGTGTACCATGTGTATCCTTTGTGCCAGCAGAGGCCAGCAGGGAGTGTCAGCGCCCCTAGGATTAGAGTTATACACAGTTGTGAGCCCACCACATGGATGCTGGGAATCACACTTGGGTCCTTTGAACGAGCAGTGTTCTTAACCACTGAAGCATCTCTCCAGCCCTGAATATTTTACAGTAGATTCTCTTTCTAGCTTATTGGTTTTTTTTACCTGAAACCTTACAACAATGTAATTACTATATGTTTTATAATTAATATAAAATAACTAAATTGGTTTGTAGTCATTTATTTCAGGTTTAGATGGAGAAAACAAAGCTTTCCAACCAGGAGAAAGACAGTAGTCATAACACACATGAAGAATTATTGTCAAGTTCAAGTTTCTCTCATAGGAAAAGACCAAGCCAGAACCCCTGAGATGCTAGAGTCCTCACAACACTGGAGACACGGCAGCCACACAGAATCATGCTGAAATCACCTGTATTATTTGCTCACTGCTTTATTTAGCAACATTGTTATATCCACAGGCAAACAGAGAGTGCAAGAACTTTGATCCACTCTGCCACCATCAGGTTCAACCCAACTGTATTTGGAGTCTAACCCTAAGGTCAGTTATTCATGCAGCTTGAAGGGATGCTTGTAAATTTAATGGTATTAGGCTGAGGAGATGGCTCAGTGGGTAAAATGCTTGCACATGAGAGCCAAAGTTTGGATGCTTAGCCCCCACACCTAAACCAGTCATAGTTGCTGGAGGAACATATGGTTCCTCCTGTAACCATAGTGCTAGGGGTGTAGAGATAGTCTAGCCAATCAGTGAGTTTCAGTTTTTGTGAGACACCATGCCTTAAAAGTATGGTGGGCAGCAATAGAGGAAGATGCTCGATATTTACCTCTAGTCCAGGCATATATACATGTAATACATTTCAAACACACATATGATTAAGTAAAGTTAACAGACACTTGTTGTCTTAACTTAGTCATTATACAATGGGCCACATCTATGAAAATCAATCACCATGAATTCTCTTATTTCATCTAGCAATGGTGAATCTTTATTGATACATCTGCCTCCCAATGTATCAAGAAGGTAAGGTAGAAACAGTAAGGGCCCATGAATTGTATCCTTTTTAGAGGGAAGGTTCAGATGATGGACATGAACTCTGAGTAGTCAATGCTCCCATCCATGTAGAGTCTCTGTGTGAAGGTCTTACCTCCTGTATGAAAACACAGCCTATTCCCATGGCAGAAGACAGCTCTCATATCCAAATAAGAAGCCATATTCCCCCAGCAGGCAGGGGATAGATAACTCAATGAAGTCCAGGTCTTTAAGGCCACATCATTTCCCATTGTGATGAATGGGTTCTTTTCCCCAGGAAACGTGAAGCTAACCCATAATGCCTGTACTAGATTGTTTTCTAATCCTCTACCATATTTGCTTCATGGGAACTTAATAGTTTAATATTCCACAGCCACCTGATTTGCTGGGTCCTATCTGTGAGGCTTAGGGAGATGATAAGACCACCAGAAGCATGATGCAGTCAAATGACAAAGCTTTAAACACACCATGAACTGTGAGGTGCTCCCAGGGAGACAAGAGAACAGAGCCACTAAAGAGAGCATTTGGACTTTTATATGGTGGTTTTAGTTGGGTGAGAGAGTGGCGAGAGAGCATTATGGATAAAGGAACTACTTAATGGCTGGGGGGGGGGGCTTCACCAGATCCATAGAACTCCACACCAGACAAAGCTGCCATCTTGGATAAAGGGGGTCCTGCTTTGCTTTTCCCAGTGTGTCTCTGCTGAGAGAAGGGCAGATCTCAAACTGTGGAGTACTGATCATCTGCCTCTTTGTGGCTGTTTTTGGTTCCATTATGTCATTTGCACGTGTTGAGGGAATGAGCTTGTGTTTGTGCACATTCAGGGAATGTGGACACTGTGTCCATCCATGCCCAAATTTAGAAGGCAGGATTACATCACATTTCAAAACATATGTTCTAGAGAAAATGGGCGAGAAAAGTTTTTTTCACATTCAATGATATTTTAAATTCACTAAGCTATTTAAAGCAGTTCTAAAGAAAACAAATTCTTTAAACAAAACAAAAGAAACCTTAGGGGAATTAATCATGATTTATTTTATCATTGTACAAATTCTAATTTTTGTTATTATTTCTGAGATGCTGTGATGAAACCAGGACCACATGAGTGTGAACTAAGCACTCTGTTCTGGCTACATCGCCAGAGGGAGCCTAAATTTGCCTAAGTTTGCTTCCCTTATCCAGAGACTCACACACTTGATTGTATTAGACACACTGTTTCCTTTTTTCAAATAAGGTGGAATCATTTTGATATAGTTTCATTTTTGATTTTAGTAGCCAGATCATCCTGTGGACTCAGAGATTTGAAAATATTCAGCAGATAGTTCAAAATCAGATATGTGGACTATTGACTTGTATTTGTGTGTGTGTGTGTGTGTGTGTGTGTATGTATGTGTGTGTTTCTATGTGTATGTAAGTGTATAGGTGTATAAGAGAGAGGAAAGTATGGTGTGTGTGTGTGCGTGTGTGTGTGTGTGTGTGTGTGTATGTGTGTGTGTAAGTGTTCATGTTTCTATCCAATTATCTGAAACCTCCCATTCTATTCAAAGATTACTGACTCACCCGATGTGGATCATGGTACAGAACTTGGATGGCAGCTGATGCATGTGACCATGGGAAAGATATAAGAAGAGTGTGCACAGTTCCTCACACTGATTAGAATGGCATAGAAAGGCACTTGATGTATTTGCTGATGAGGTCATATGGGTCAGTCTTCTGAGCTAGTATTGAGGCTGTTTCCAAGGTTAATCAAACAGCCATGTGGAGCACTGGTTTATTTAGGAAAACTCGTAATTCTAGGAAGAGAAAGGCATAGACTAAAAATCAGTCATAGCAGCTTGGTTTACCTGCCAGCAAGAACTGCCAGATATATCTCAGATATGGACTTGGCAGCCTGACTGAAATTCAGAGGCAGGTGATCTACATTGCATGCCATTCTCCTTGGGCCAGATGCTAGAATCCCTAAAGAAACTTACAGAGGATAGGCAGCCACCAGGAGCAGGAGGAGGCATGAAAATCTACTTCTTACTGAGGGGCCAGCCAAGTGGCAATCAGGCTTCCTGTCATTCTGGGGAGTGAGGGCGGGGTGCTCTGACTCCTTAACCAAAGCATTCATGTCAGCTTCACTGACTGCAAGTGCTGGCCACGAGGTCAGGAGGAGCATCTGGGAAGTGTGACCTTACAGGTCTGTGTGACTGAGAATGTGTGTGTGTGTGTGTGTGTCCTGCTGTTTTTAAATTATGTTACACTTCAAGTCATGCCCTCCAATCTTAACATACTGAATCACCAATGCCCCACAATGCATTTGGAGTGGGTCCTTTAAAATGATGATCAAGGTTGAATGAGGCCATGAGAGTGAATCCTCCTAATCCAGTATGCTTGGTATCCTCATCAAAGGGAAAGAGTCTCAGACACTAAAGAGATGATCATGTAAGGATGCAGGGAAGACATAGCCATTGCTGTGCATTGGGTGTGGTTTACGCTGAGGTCTCTGTCAGCCTGATGGATGATTCTGAGATGCTCATACCCTTAAGAGGGACCTATAGTGTGAAGCACTTGGTCCTTGGGTTGTGTTCTCTGTAGGGGTCCAGGTAGCTTTGGAGGAGGATTGTACTAAAGGTTGAGCCCAACCCTGCCCAATATCCTCCCTTCCTACTTCTTAAGGCCCCTACCACAGGAAGCACCAACACCTGACATATCCCGGAGGACCCAAGTAGGAACTGAATATGGTAGGAGCCAGCCTGAAGTGCCACCACCATAAGAGAAATAGTTCAGACTCTGCTTCATTAGTGGCCTGCTCCTGGGTTTTCATTATAGTCCAGGAAAGCTGACTAAAAGAGCTATCTGCAAGTCAAAAAGGGGGCCTGGGAAGGAATGAACCCCAACCCAGCTCCAACCTCCACATCCCTGAGGGAATAAGTTCTTCTTGTTCAGCCACATATTGCTGTTGTTATGGCAACCCCCAAATGAATGCAGATGACCCTCAGAATGGACTCACAAGGTGTGCAGTGCAGCTAAGTACCAAAGCACAAGACCCTGGCTTTTATCCCAGCTCAAAAACAAAAACAAAATAACAAACAAGCAAAAAACCCAAACAACAACAAAAACAAAACTCTAAACATGCATGCATGCCTAGAAAATGGTCCAGGAATCCTTTGGCACATCCCTTCCATAAGGGACACTCCATGTGAGATATAAAAAGAGATTTCTTTTTCCTTTACAGATCGCATTCACTTCCGTTATCCAGAATCTTCAATAGGAGTGAAAAAAACACAGAGAACCAAGCAAGCTCAGAATGGAGAGTCTGCCACAAGAGTTCCACCCTCCTCCTGCCCGGCATCCCCACAGCCCCTGGGGCTCTCACAGAGCAGGGTTTGAAAAATGCTGCATCCATCCTAGTACCTTGCAGAGATCTAACATGTCAGCAAATTACCTCCAGTTCCCACATTATCGTTAATCATGGGCCTCCTGGGATGACAGTGTTCCCCTAGACATGATAAATAACAATGACCCGGAGGCTCCTGCATGCAGATATGTGTCTGTGTGCCTGCAAAGGGGGTCGGCATCCAGGAGAGAGAGAGAGAAACTTTGTTCTTAATGCCTCCTCTGGGGCTTCTTGCAAGGAGGCCAGTCAAGGCAGATTCCACGCAGGGCACTCAGAATGTCCTGGCCAGAAATCTTTCCAAGGTCCTGGAGATGCTCAAGGACATTTGAAGATTCCCAGATCCATGGAGAAGAAATGCCCATCTTGCCAAACAATGACTCATTCTGACATCTCACCTATTCTGCATTTTACAAAGCACTGAGGAGAGCGAGGCCTTAGAAGTTCTCTAGTGAGCCATCTCTATGCTCCCCGTCCCCTCCCTCTGTGCAGTTAGCTAACAACAAGCTCTCATTGAAGATCTGCTTAGCACTTCAGTCAGCTCCTCAGGGTCCCTCACTCCTGGGTTGACCTTGTGGTTGATTTGGGTCATAGCAGTCAGGCTAGTGTCCTTTCAGAGGACACTGGGCACTTGCTGACACATTTCCCAAGGCTGGATGCAGCTAGCCTAACTGAGCTGTCATAAAATATGGTCCCCAGATTCCTGCCAGCTCTGGGTAGGCCTCCCCTAAGGCAATGCTGGCCTTTCTGTCTTCTTCATTCTCTCCTGACCGGTGTTCCCTGAGGTCCTGTGAGCATTGTTGCTGTTTTTCCAGAGTTGACTAAAACAAGTGTGATGTTTATCTCTGAGAAGCGTGAGGTTTCGTAGGAACTCAGCCTTGTGATCTAGACTTTGGAGGGTATTTAAACTATACATCATGCTTCTGTTTATCCCAAAGACCCACCACCTGACTCCACACAGGCCTCATCTCTGTGACTGCTTTCCTCACAGGATGGACTGGGAGCATTACCCCCAAAGTTCTTCTTTTTCCTCTGCTTGCAGCTTCTTCATTGACATATAACAATTATTTTAGATTAAAAGAAAAGCATGAAGAAAGGGCAGGCAACTCTGAATCTTAGCTATTTATTACAAAATGTGAACTTTCAAAAATAACACACTTAATTTTTTTGAACCTCAAAGTTGAGTCTAGGACTGCCCACTGAGGCTGAGTCAGTGGGTCAACTATTTGCATACCCTCAATATTATGTAACATGTAAAATGCACAGGTAAGTACCTGGCACACAATAATTATCTCATAAGGATAATGTTGATGATGATGATGATGATGATGATGATGAAAATTACAAATACTTAATGCGATGCATGTTCAGAGTAGAAGTAGCTCACACTGTGTCAGTTAAATGTATGCAGCCTTAACTGAGTGAAGAGCTTGGTCGGACCAATCAGCATGAAAGCTGGAAATTATAAACCAGGGCACAAGGTCAAAGAAAGCTTGGAGGCTGGAATGAGAGAATTTGCTCCCTTGCCTTAGTTTTTTTTTTTGTTTTGTTTTGTTTTTTTTGGAGGAGGAGTGGTTTTGTTTTCTGAGACAGGGTCTGGCTATGTAGCCCAGGCTAGTCTTCAACTTACCTGTCTTAGCCTTTGGAGTTGCAGGATCACAGGCATGTGCTACCATGCCTGGCTCTAAGCTAAGATTTAGGACAAAGAATCTCGACTCTAAGAATGATCCTCTCTAGATCATTGAGAGAACCAAAACTAATTATAACTACACCCAACAGCTACACCCTGAGCCTTCTGCTTTGTCTGGTAGGCTAAGCTTTGTGCTACAAGAGACATTGACTGTTCTGGCAAACCTGTGGTTTGAAGACCTTCCCTGTTGCTCTGCCCAAAGTGTAATGAAGCTAGATATAGATGCTGGGAGGCATCCCAGAAAATGGCAGAACTTCACACACACACACACACACACACACACACACACACATATACAGATACATATACACAGACATACACACACAGAGATACATACACAGACACACACATATACCGACACACACATAAAGATACACACAGACACACATATAAAGATACACAATCAGACACACATACACACAGTGACATATGCACATACAGATACACGCAGACACACACAGATACATACACACAGATACACAGAGAGACACCCCCACACATATACACAGACACAAACACACACATACATATATACACAGACACACAGGCACACACAAAAACACATACAAGCACACAGACATATATATACACACAGAGACATATACACACAGAGACACACACAGGCATACATGCACACATACAGATATATACATACACACAGAGATACATACACACACACACACACAGACGCAGAGATACCCAGACATACAAGCACACACACAGATACAAACACACATACACACACACACACACACACACACACACACCTGGTTAACAAAGACACAATGTGAGCATAACAGAAATGAATGAGAGAAACAAAGCTTTCTGTTCCACATGTCCATTTACCCATGCAAAATAAAAAGCTACATAGTAATGTTTCTCCAGCAAAGCCAGTGAGTCAGGACAGACCCTGCCTCAGCAGAATGTGAAGCAGCAGATATAAGCACTCCAGGCCAGCAGCCACTTCTCACTGAGAATCCTGCTCAGGTCCTATTCTAAAACAACAAGTCTGTCTAGGTGTGGATCTCTCTACTTTGCCATGCACACGAACTGGGAGAGCCACATTTCCAGGGCCTCTGTGGGATGGGGGCAGTAGATTATCCTCTCGTGGGGTCCTTCCCTTAGAACATGGGTGTGGGAGCCATGGAGATGGTTCACGGTAAGAGAACTGCCTTAAAAGCATGAAGTCACCAGTACCCACACAAAAACTCAGCCATGGCCACCCACACCACTAATCCCAGCACTGGAGACTGGGCAGGACAGGAAGACTGTAGGATTGCCCAGTTCTGCCTGGCTAGAGGACAGGGTGACCCTGTCTCAAGGGAATAAGGAGGCAGATGATAGAGCAGGACACGGATCGTCCTTCTTCACCCTCTGTTCACACACACATGGATGCACAAAAT
The DNA here is from genome assembly GCF_008632895.1 of Mastomys coucha. Lineage (NCBI taxonomy): Eukaryota > Metazoa > Chordata > Mammalia > Rodentia > Muridae > Mastomys > Mastomys coucha. Next base: position 95,187,265 of record NW_022196894.1, read on the forward strand.
CCCATACACATATACATACATCACATATTCACACACACTTGGCCTATACCACACATATACAAACCCACACAAACCTCAGAGTGGCATGAATAGGACACATGTTGGAGGCTGATATACTCCTGTTTGTACGCTTACATATATTGTCCCATTTTATGCTTAAATTTGAAGCTATTTTTAGATCGAATAGATTTAGCTTCCTAAACACCTAAGATCTAGTCAAGGGGAACCAGGAGTTTTTACAAACACTGTCTCTCTGGTCTTTCATATTATCACGGTACAAGGTTCATGTTCACTTGTGATTCTTTCTGATCTTCAGTGACTGTGGGTCTGATGTTACAGCTTATCACTACTATTGCTGTTAACCAGTAGCCACAGCTTTGTGAGAAGGGTGAGTGACAAGAGGTGGGTGTGGCCACATCGAGAAAGATACCCCAGACTCTCACCCAGATGTCGGATTCCTCAGACCTGGATCTTCAACACGATGTTGGTTCATGGTAAGACACATTGGATATTAGCATTGGCACACATTTTTCTCTGATGTAATCAGAAAATATCTCATCAGTTTACTCATATTCCCAGTGAAATATGAAAGAAGCAGTGTACATATTCACGTAGAAAAGCAAATAACTTTAAAATTGCTAAGCCCATTTTTTTTTAGACCTCAACTGAAAGCTCCTTCTGTGGAAAGCCAGAGGTGAAGGGAGCCTTGCTTGACATCAACATTCTGATGTACACCAAACTCCTTAGCAATAATAGTCACGGTATCACCCATCTCAGCCAAGCCATGAGAGTAGGTTTTTCTTAATTTGCTTATTGACATGTGCAATGTGTGAATTCATTCGCTAGCATGTATGTGCATGTACATATGTGAGCACATGGGTGGAGGTCAGAGGTTGACATCCTTTGTCACTTCCACCTTACTTTTTTGAGATGGGTGAACACTGGAGCCAGTGGTTTGGCCAGCCAGCATGCTCTAGGGTTATGCACACACAAAGCAAGGCTTTCCTGTTGAGTGATGGAAGTTCAACTCATGCCCCAGGCTTTGGTAGCAAGCATTTCACCAATGGATACATCTCCTTGGCCTTAGAGCCTCTCTAACAGCACCAACAAACTACCACAGTAAGCTCATGCCATAGCTCAAGTGCAGGACCATTGGGAATTAGTTTGGGTACCCCATATCGTACCAGGCCCCTGTGGCAGGCAGAAGCAGTTCTGGAGGAAGAGGCAGCAGAGTGAAGAAGGGACGGGCTTCAGGAAGCCACTACCAAATGGCTACTGAACCAGAACAGCACACACACCATATGATTTTTGATGTATGGTGGGTTCTCTCAAACATACCCATAGACTGTTGATAGAATGGAAAGCCAGTTCTCTTGCACATGCACGCACACACACGCACACGCGCACACACACACACACACACACACTACTGATGAGTCACTACCAAGGTGGGCGGTCAGCACTGGATCTAGAACGTCTTGTTCTCTCTGTTTATGTTACAAGAGAGTCTCCTTGTATTTCCCCATAGTTTCAACAAGACAATTTATAACTCTTAGCACTTGGCCCTGTCACTGGCAGAGGTGTGAAATGAAGGGCTGGGGTGAGATGGTGTGGAGGTTCCCTTCCCACAGATGCATACTTGCAAATGAGGTGAGGACATGGAAATGCAGTCAGGGAGACTAATGAGAGGCAGCCTGCCTAACTGAGACTGTCCTGAAGGCAGAACATAAGCACTAGGCAGGTAATGGCTTTTAGGAAATTTTCTATAGATTGATTGTCTGTTCCAGTGAAAGATATAGCTAAGAAAATTTGACTAGAAAAGATAATTATTTTTTTCAAAAAGCACACACAATTATTTATACTTTTAGGAAGTTAAAAATGTATTAAAAGACAGAGGTATGGAAGAGCTGACATACATGAATGCTCAAATAAGCACCAATTCCTAATGATTTTGCCTTACCCACCAATTAGCAAATATTTATCTAAAAATTTTTGGAAAGTTTTCATCTTCCTTTAAGTTAATGTTGAATCGATTCACACAGTAAGTAGGAAAATCAGCCTCTTTATCAGCCAACCTGTGATAGATAAATGAGGTTTGAGGTATTTAATTATTAATTGCATAAGAATCAATTTATGTATTTAATTATGATGTTTTTATTTGGAAGGGAAAATAAAGCCAGATGGTCAATATGTTTATTTAATAGGTTAACTTTGCTCCATTATTTAGTTTTAAAAGGGCCCCAACACATGAATTATGATGCCTGCCATTTGGATATTCCAAAGGAAGGTGGCTGGAAGGGCTTGTTTCAAGAAAGAAGGCTGTCAGTTTTCAATGTTAGAACAAGATTGTGCAGTGAGCCTGTTAAGGAAGGCCTACAGTATGGTGAGATGCTTAGAGGAGAAATGCCATTCAGAGGAACTGTCATTCAACTTATTGTTTTAATAAATAGTACCATCGACTGTCAGCTACTGTTAACTCTCGTATTACACCTACTTTGTCAGTTAAACATTATAGCTTAGGTTATGCATATAGGAAGCTGTACAGTACACACAGGGCTTCTGAAGTTCCTTAGCCCTACTAATATAGGAGGTTTCTGGAATGAAGAGGCCTTGAAAGCATCCTCTCTAGCACTTCCCCAAAGACTACAGTAGTTTCTACTGAACTTTGCAGCCAGAGAGACAGTTCTAGTGGATGAAAGATGTTAGATACAGGTCTCCTTTTAAGAGGCCCCATATTCCACCTTCTAACCTTCAGTAGTTTTCCTACCTGAAAACAAAATCCAAATCTCAACTTGTGAGTTGATGTTTTCAGGGCTGGAGGAATGGCTCTGGTTAAAAAGCACTGGCTATTTTTCCAGAGAATGCATGTTTGATTATCAGCCCTACACGGGTGTCACACAGTAGTCTATAACTCCACTGCCAAGAGATCAGATACCCTCTTCTGGCTTCCAGATGCATTAGACACATATGTGGTACATAGGCACACATGTAGGCAAAACACCCATTCACATGAAACAAAATCAAACATTCCTTCCTGCTTCACCACCAGAGAGAAAGACTAGAGGATCTTTGATGGGCAGAGCTTGCTAGTTGTGCTTCCATGGCTTGCCCATCATGACTGGGCAGAGCGTGGCTGGGTGGGTTTTCATGGCTCGCCCATCCCGACTGTGTCTTCTGCTCCTAGGGCTACAGGGAGAGATTGCTCACTGGAGACTACAAACCTCTGTGACACACATCCTCAATGGGAGCATCTGCAGTATCTTATTGCTTGACTCCCTCATTCGTTAATGAGTCAAATAAAGTCTTTGACTAAAAGTCTTTGTTCCTTTATGAATTTGTGCAAGTCACCAGGTACCTCTTAGAGAGTCAAGGCAGGCTTTCTTTGTGGCTTCCTGCAGGCTGTCTCCTGCTTCATACAGCTGGCTCCTTCCTTGATCGACCAAGCTGGATGCCAAGCCGGAAACATACACCTCTCTTCACCCCTCACAGAACTCTATACATAAGGTCTTGATGGCTGCCTGAGTTTATGTGGCAGAGACAATAGGAAACCTGCTACATACGAGAATGCAGAAATCAAAAGGCAGCTGTCCCAGGTGTCCCCTTTTTGGGGGTCACCAGCACTGACAGCTGTGTCTTATCCCTAGTGCCGAATCTTCTCTTTTTTGTCTTTCCTCTTTGACATGTCCTTTGAATGACCTTGAAACTTCCTGCTGTATTTTTACAGATCTTTCTCAAGACCTTGTTTCTGATATAGAATTTCACAACTAAATGTTGTTCCTGGCCTCATACTCATCCTGGGCTAATCCACAACACCTGTCCAGATGCTACACTAAAGAAAAAAATCCTAGTATTTCCTTTCCATCCACCTTCCAAAGACAGGATCCACCACATTCATTTTTTAAATTTTCATTGGCACAGAAGGAAAAACAAAGAAAGCTAGCCTTTCTTAGCTTTTATAGAGACTTGTAATGAACAAATGAAATTAGCTGAAGAGATGGCTTGGTGGGTGAATTGTTTGCTGTATAAGCAAGGGGATCCTCAGAACTTGTATAAAAGCTGGGCACAGTGCTAAGGGATTTGTAACCCCAGTACTCTGGAGAAGGGAAACAGAGATTGATAGATTCTAGGGGCTAATGAGATTCAAGTTCAGGGAGAGACCCTACCTCAACACTAAAGTGTAGAGCAACAGAGGAAGACACCCAAGTGACATTGGGTGTCTTCCACATGCATATACACATGGGGGAGCTCACCCACACACCCATATACCACACACAAATACAAAACCCAACTTAAAAAATTATATGTAGGCAAATTTAAAGAATTAGCTATGCTGAACAATTAGTGCAATTGAATATATTTTTTTATTATTCATAATTATACATTTAATTTTAAAATGTTTTGAACATGTTTATTTAAATATAAGGTGTTGAAATTTGAACAGAATTATTGTATATTACATACTATTATATATCTATCTATACATACAAACATACATATACATATACACACACACATATGTGCTCAGCTCTTATACAAGGAGCCTATAAAATATCTTTTGAAAATGAACACTAAATTTAATACTATGATTATTAAATATTTTAAGGTAGAAACCTTGCTAAAATCTACTGAATATTCTTTTATCTTTCCTGTATATCAAAGTTTTTAAGACAACTTACAATTACATGCCCTATAAACTCACGTAGTGAAAATAAAATAAGCCCTGAAGTATGGTGGGTGTTGACAACGCAGATCTTAAGATACCACTCAGCCCCTAGAGGTCAGTCCTAGATGGCTGGGTGGTCACCTGAAACCGTGCCTAGTCAGTGGAGCACATGCCTTAAAACCATGCTTAGACAGTGCATCCCAACAGTGTGGGCCATCTTGGTCTGTCTTAGCATGTGGGGTGCCATCTAGGATGAATACATTTTCCTGACTCACACTATCCTCGTGCCACTCGCCCTGCCCTGACCTCTGCTTCTGGCTGGTTCTGCCAACTCAGTGTCTGGTGTAAGGCAGTTTGTGTTAATGAACAATACGTGATAAATGAAATGGCTGTGGTGATGCCATCTTGTCTTAATTCTACTTTGTTTCTGCCAAGATAGACTTCAGCCTCTCATCTCCCAACAGCCATATCCACCTTGGCAGCATGGGTCTGTCCATGACCTGGCTGCTGTCCAGACATGTTAACCAAGCTAGGTGACGTTTGGGCAAGTTAAAACACCAAACTAAGATAATTAAGAGAAAGTGTAAATAAAAAAAATAATTGTTGTTTTGTAGTGTTTGGAAAATACTGCTAAGCTTTGCAAGAAAACAGATGCTATTAGAATACTCCACCCCTAACTGATGCAGCCCTGCCCCCTTGAGCACCGGTGTCATTATGGTTTTTGTCTTTTAAAATGCTGTACCCCTGAGCTTGGGTACCAGGAACCTCTGAGGCATAAGCCTATTTTCAGTTGTGGGCTAATAAAAGGACTCATATATTTTTAATTGGCCTAATTAATATGGGTATCAATAACAATCTCCTGTGGATCACTTCAGTAAACAAAAGGAGGAGGAAAAACAAGAGAGAAGGAGAAAAAGAAGAAAGGGCAGATGGCTGGAAGTACATGACCTTCAGCATCTGGCGCTGGAGTGTTAGAGGCCTTTCCTCTCGATAGTCTCAGCTTATACTCTCAGCTTCATGCACTAGCCTAGAAGAGCATCAGGTCTAGCCTTCTGACCCACAATACAGCAGTGCTTTGCATTGAAATGGCTTTTTAGAGCTTGACATAAACTAATTCTAGAAGGCATGCTGAGCATCCCTCCAGTTTCCGAGGCGACCTGAACTGCGTTTCTGCAGTCATTCATCATCAGGCAGAGTTGAAATGAGCCTCATTGGAGTGGACATTTGTAGGGCATCAGCACCCAAGAAGGCTCCTCTGAGCTAGGACTGATTCATGGCTCCTTGGAGGATGCTTTTCTATTACTGCCAACCTGCCTGGGGCTTAGGAGCACTGGACTGGACATAAGCAACTGTCTCCTAGCAAGCTGAGAGCTCAGGGTAAGCAAAGGAAAACCAGCCATGAAGCTGAAAAAATTGATAAGTTTAAATTAGAAAATCTTCAAATAGGATCTATCGCGTGTGTGTGTCTGTGTATGTGTGTGTATGTGTCTGAGTGTGTCTGTGTGTCTGTGTATATGTGTCTGTGTATGTGTCTCTGTATGTGTCTGTCTGTGTATCTGTGTGTGTCCAGGTAAAATGGAAATGTTCCAGACTGTGTCTGGTGAAGGAAACTACTGATTTATCTAAATGGGCCTGATATTGCAAGAAGTAATATAGAGGGCTTCACATGGGTAACATTTCTAAGGCCTTATAGAGAGGAATGTATGCTTGGGAATGGTGAGAGCCACTCAGGCACATTCAGAAGAGCGATAATGGAAGCAGATTTAAACCTCAGCAAAATCAGCTTGATGGCAAGGGAGGCAGTCCTCGGGGAGAGAGTCCACAGAACAAAGGCATAGGGGTTCCCTCAGTCCACAGCTAGCAATCTGAGCAAGCCAACAGGAGCTGATAGTGGGGAGGGTGGGAGGCCTGTGGTGCTGATCAAGGGGGAGGGTGTTGTCCTTATGCTCAAAGAAATAAATTCCCAAGTACCTGGCTTCAGTGTTAACAGGTGGATGATCTGGTGTTTGCAGAGAGGAAAAACATGGGAAATGGGATTGGGCTGTTGTGAGTGGAACATAAAGAGAGCCTACCCAATCCGTGTATGTTCTGGTTCGCATAGGTGCTAGCAGGGCTCCTAAGGCCAAGGTGCATTTGATTGCCCTAAGATTCTCTGTAAAAGCATCCTGCTTCTATAGATCTGCAGTAGCACAATGTATCTGTTCAACTGACAGCTGCTGCTGCTGCTGCTGCTGCTGCTGCTGCTGCAGGTCTGGTCTGGGGTTTGAATGAAGGATCTATGTTCACTGAGAGCTTTCTAATTACACCCAATAAGTTCACCATTGTCAATTCTACATTACCAGTAGCCAGTCACATTTTGGCAGAACATATGGCCTGCAAAGGGAAGGATGGTCTCCTGCTGTGCTGCCCAATGGTCTACAAGGTCTCCATGGAGACTGGGGCTTCTCCCCTTGCAAGGGATAGAAGAGGGAACACTTCCCATCATTGGTAGCTATGGGTAAAGGCGCAGTGATGCTCAAGATTTCCACTCAGCATCAGAACTCTGTGCTATGAAGTCTGACTGTGCTGCTACTAAGGGCTAGTGATCATCTCTTTCCCCTTCTCTGATTCTGTGTGCATCAAACATTATATGCATGGCCACCAAGAAGGCAAAGTCAACCACCCCAAGGAAAAGAGTCAAAATCTATTCATATAACCACCAAGGAAATGCAAATCAAAACCATAATGAGACACTGCCCAACTATAGTAAGAATAGCTGTCTTCAAAAAGAAGATAGCAGGTGCTGGAAAAGATGTGGAAAGAAGAGAACCTTTATACACTGTCAGAAATGCAAATTGCCACAGTCATTATGGAAAATAGCACAGAGTTCCTCAGGAAGTACAAAATGGAATTACCATATGATCCAGCAATCCTGCTACTGGGGATATATATATTCTCTGAGTGGGGAATAAAATCTGTAGATGGAGATACATCTGCAACTCCATGTCTGGTACAACACTATATTCCCAGCAGTCAAGAAAAGGGAATAATTTGAACCCACCAGATAAACAGCAAACCAAATACATGTGGTATATATGCATCATGGAATATTATTTGGTCATAAAAGAATAAAATCTTATCATTTGTATATTATAGGTGAACCTAAAGATCATTTTATAGAATTAAATAGTTCAGGTATAGCAAGAATTCCCTTGATCTCACCCCTGATGTGTGGTTGATAAAAACATTGATTTCATGGAGGACAGTGATAGGAGGATGGTAACTAGAGGCTAGGAAGAATAAGGAGGGAGGAAGAAAAAGGGGCCAGGGACAGACTGGTAACTGTACTAAGTCACAGTGAGACAGGAATGAGCTCTGGCTTGCTACTGCACAGAGAAAGGATTTGTCTGGCTTATAGGTTATAGTCCATAAACCAAGGAAGTCAGGGCAAGAATTGAAGCCGATCCTATGGAAGAACACAGTTTACTGACATCCCTGGCTTGCTCAGATGCCTTTCTTATATATCCCAAGTTCTCATGTCAATTAATAAAAAGCCTCCTTCTCCCCGAACATACACACAGCCAGTTTTACGGAGGCAATTCTTTGGGGATGTTCCATCTTACTAAGAGACTGAAAGTTTGTATCAAGTTGACAACAGAAGCTGTAACACTAGTGGGGAATGGGTGCTTTGAATGTTTCTCCATAGAGATACAATAACTACTTTAGGAGACAGGTCTGTTTAGTTAGCTGTAAACATTACATGGTGGCTGCATGCACTGAAATATCACATGGCACTCTTAACTCTCTTTGTGTGCAAGTTAAAATAACTGAGCCTAAAGGAAGACATGACTTCATTCAAACACCACTCTGCTGAGAGCCCGGCACATTGCCATGGAACCCTCTAGCCCGAGAGGGTGGTTAGAGCTGGAACAGTGATGTGGGAAACCTTCATTTCAGGTTGTCCACTTTAACACACTCGTGGAAAGATCACATGCTCTATATTCCCTTGGTTTCATTTCTAGAGATATCATTGCCAGACACAATTGAAATTCTAGTTATTTCTCCACCAAAACAGCAAAGGTACATTCAAGAAAGCTCACAGAAATTTCAAAGAGAATCCACAGCAGTGTGCCAGCTAGAAACAGAATCTTTCATGAGATTCATGTAAGCCATCATGGCTTACAGCACTAATGTATAACATGATAGCCACAGAATAACAGACACCATTTTCTAGATTCACACATCAGACACAGCAAGTTGAATAAGGTGACACATACCTATAGATCCAGAATTTGAAAGATACAGGCCATCTAAGGCCAGCTTGAGCTACACAGTAAAATACTAGCTCAAACACAACACAACACAACACCAGGTTACTTTTAAAACCATTAGTGACATATACTGGCTTCATTTTCTTTCCACACTGCTTAGTCTAGACACACTGTTTCCTCAACTTATAAGATCTGAGTCTTAGCCCTTTTTATAAAAGTATTTGAAAATCTCAAAGGGCTTTATCTAATGATATATTAAAATATAATTTTAAGTTTAAAAATAATTGAATTATACAAACATCAAAAGCAATTCTTGTCTAAGATAAATGTTTTATCAGAAATCTATTTTTCTCTTGGGTTGTTAATTTTCAAATGATTGGAGAACTAGTAATACATTTTAACACACTCATTATGTGTAAAGAGGTTGAATCAATAATAAAAAGGTATCTCAGTTACAAAACAGGTCAGAGAGCTAAAAACAAGAGAATGAGTTTGAGGCCTAAATAGGACATCTATATAAACCCACCACTACCCAGGCTCAGAGAACATCACAGAAGAGGCAATGGAAAGAACGTGAGAGGTAGGGAGTCAGGGGGTGGGGGGGACTGTGAAGTGCTGTCCTCTAGGACAACCTGGCTGCTGTACTCATAAGCTCACTGCAGCTATGGCTGTCTGCACAAGATCAGGCCAGCTAAAATCCCATAATAGCCAGAGTAGATGATATTCAGGCCTCATCCTGCATTGTGGAGCTATTGGAAACAGGCAGTCATAAAGGAAGATGGAGTAAAAATGATAATAACTCCTTGTATACGTATGTGTAAAATTCTCACAGTATTTTTGAGTTTCCCAGTAAAGAAAACTCTCAAAATGATCAATGTCTGAAAAGAAATTATTGAAATCTATGTAAGTTACCTCATGAGCAACATGTCACTTGGCACCCCACAAATAAACACAGTTCTTATGTTTGGACATGGTAGCCAAGGTGGGAGAATTTGGAGGAAAGGGAGGGCAGATATGTACAAGATACACTGAATATAGGTATAAAAATTTCCAATAATGCTGTTTCTCACCAAATATCAATGAAGAACTAACACTTTTTTTTCTCAAATTCTCCACAGAAAATGCGAAATATATTTTCCAAGGCCAGCATTAGAAAGAATACCATACAAGAAAGTTGCACGCCAGTATGACATGAAGAGCAGACACAGAAGGCTCCAACAGACTACCAGCAAAGTGAATCTAAGAACAGCACAACTATACAACGAGGTGGGATTCATGTCTGGTATAGAAAAGAAGATTTGACATAATGCAAATCTGTAAATGTGATGTTCAGATGTTTTAAAATGAAGGGACAAGACAGGAGACTTCATACCACTGGTTTAAAAATAGACTACAAAGAAACAACTATCAGAACAACATGGCTTTTCTATAAAAACAGAAAGTTCATTGGAGTGGAGATATGAGAGATCATTTACATTTATGCTTAGTTGATTTTACACAAAGATTCTGAAAACATATACAGAATAAATGGTTGTCTATCTAAAGTCACTGGTGTAGAGATATGAAAATAAACCTTTGTAATACAACATATGCAAATGTCACTACAGAATATATAATATACTCAAATGTGAAGCCTGAAACCAGAAAACTCCTGGAAGTATAGAGGGAAGGCTGAAGGGAAGCTTAGCCAGTAAAGCATCCACCGTGTAAGCAAGGGGACCCAAGTGTGGCTCCTGAGCACGTGGCAGCAAACATCATTTCAGGGCTTAAAATCCAGGTGTTGCGCCATATATCTGTAATACCAGGGCTGGGAAGTCAGGGATGGGTAGATCCTTTGACCTTACTGAGCCAAATCGATAAGGTTCGGGTTCAGTGAAACTCTGTCCCAAAATTAGGTGGATAATGATTAAGACACCTGATTCCAACCTGTGGCCTTCACACACATGTGAGTACACATAAACACATACATACATATATCCCCCCAAGACATAGAAGAACAAAGTCCATGGCATTAGCCTAAACAGTATTTTTTTTCATATAATCCTAAAAGCACATAAAATGATATAAAAATTGACAGTTGGGATTATATCAAAGTAAAAACAGCAACATTAACTGACTGTTTCTTATGTTCAACAAAAAATTTTATATTTGTAAGCCATACATGATAATGAGTTCATTTGTAAGCTAAAATGATAATGATTTAACATCTGAGATATATAAGAATTGAAACAATCCAACAGCAAGAAAATAAATCAAAAACAGGACCTGATTAGACATGTCTAAAAAGCATATACACAAGTGGCCAACAGGTATATGAAAGAATGCTCATCCTGTGTAATTGCTGAAGACATATGAGTTAAAGCTATCAAGAGATGCCGCATGTACTTGATAGGGTGGCTCTTGTCAAAGACCAAAAGATTAACAGAATGTGATGAAAGGCACAGATACAGAAGGGTCCTGGCTCACTGCCCATAAGAGGGTAAATCAGAGCAGGTGTTCTGTTTGTTTGTTTTTATTAGATATTTTCTTTATTTACATTTCAAATGTTATCCCCTTTTCTCATTTCCACTCTGAAACCCTACTATCCTATCTCCTCTCCCCCTGCTCACTAACCCACCCACTCCAGTTCCCCTCTCCTGGCATTCCCCTACACTGGGGCATTGAGCTCTCACAAGATCAAGGGCCTCTCCTCTCATTGATGTCCCACAAGGCCATCCTCTGCTACAGCTGGAGCAATGAGTCCCTCCTTGTGTACTCTTTGTTGGTTTAGTCCCTGAGAGCTCTGGGGGTACTGGTTAGATCATATTGTTGTTCCTCCTATGGGGCTGCAAACCCCTTCAACTCCTTAGGTTCTTTCTGTAGCTCCTTCATTGGGGACCTTGTGCTCAGTTCAATGGATGGCTGTGAGCATCCATTTCTGTATTTGTCAGGCATTGGCACTGGCAGAGCCTCTCAGGAGACAGCTATATTAGGCTCCTGTCAGCAAGCACTTGTTGGTATCCACAATAGTGTTTGAGTTTGGTAACTGTATATGGGATGGATCCCCAGGTGGGACAGTCATTAGATGGCCTTTCCTTCAGTTTCTGCTCCACATTTTGTCTCTGTATCTGCTCCCATGGGTATTTTGATCCCCCTTCTAAGGACAGAAGTATCCACACTGTGGTCTTGAGCTTCATGTGGTCAGTGAATTGTATCTTGGGTATTCCGAACTTCTGGGCTAATATCCACTTATCAGTGAGTACATACCATGTGTGTTCTTTTGCGACTGGGCCACCTCACTCAGGATGATATTTTCTAGTTCCATTCATTTGCCTAAGAATTTCATGAATCCATCATTTTTAATAGTTGAGTAGCACTCCATTGTGTAAATGGACCACATTTTCTGTATACATTCCTCTGTTGAAGGACATCTGGGTTGTTTCCAGTTTCTGGCTATTATAAATAAGGCTGCTGTGAACATAGTGTAGCATGTGTCCTTATTACATGTTGGAGCATCTTCTGGGTATATGCCCAGGAGTGATATAGCTGGGTCCTCAGGTAGTACTATGTCCAATTTTCTGAGGAACTGCCAAACTGATTTCCAGAGTGGTTGTAACAGCCTGCAATCCTACCAGATATGGAGGAGTGTTCCTCTTTCTCCACAACTTCACCAGCATTTGCTGTCAGCTGAGTTATTGATATTAGCTATTCTGACTGGTATGAGATGGAATCTCAGAGTTGTTTTGATTTGCATTCCCCTGATGACTAAGGATGTTAAACATTTCTTTAGGTGCTTCTCAGCCATTCAGTATTCCCCAAATGAGAATTTTTTGTTTAGCTCTGTAGCCCATTTTTACTGTGGTTATTTGGTTCTCTAGGTCTAACTTCTTGAGTTCTTTGTATATATTGGATATTAGCCCTCTGTCAGATGTAGGGTTGGTAAAGATCTTTTCCCAGTCTGTTGGATGCCATTTTGTCCTGTTGACAGTGTCTTTAGCCTTACAGAAGTTTGCAATTTTATGAGGTCCCATTTACCAGTTCTTGATCTTAAAGCATAAGCTATTGATGTTCTGTTCAGGAAAATTTCCCCTGTGCCCATGTGCCCGAGGCTCTTCCCCACTTTCTTTTCTATTATTTTCAGTGTATCTGGTTTTATGTGGAGGTCCTTGATCCACTTGGTCTTGAGCTTTGTACAAAGAGATAAGAATGGGTAGATTTGCATTCTTCTATATGCTAACTGCCAGTTGAGCCAGCACCATTTGTTGAAAAATGCTGTCTTTTTTCCACTGGATGGTTTTTGCTCCTTTGTCAAAGATCAAGTGACCATAGGTGTGTGGGTTCATTTCTGGTTCTTCAGTTCTACTCCATTGATCTTCTTGCCTGTCACTGTACCAATTCCATGCAGTTTTTATCAAGATTGCTCTGTAGTACAGCTTGAAGTCAGGGATGTTGATTCTCCCAGATGTTCTTTTATTGTTGAGAATAGTTTTAGCTATCCTCTGTTTTTTGTTATTCCAGATGGATTTGGAAATTGCTCTTTCTAACTCTATGAAGAATTGATTTGGAATTTTGATGTGGATTGCATTGAATCTGTAGATCGCTTTCAGCAAGATGGCCATTTTTACAATATTAATCCTACCAAAAAATGAGGCTGGGAGATCTTTCCATCTTCTGAGATATCCTTTGATTTCTTTCTTCAGAGGCTTGAAGTTCGTGTCATACAGATCTTTCATTTGCTTAGTTAGAGTCACACCAAGATACTTTATATTATGTGTGACTATTGTGAAAGTTGTTGTTTCCCTAATTTCTTTCTCAGCCTGTTTATCCTTTGAGTAGAGGAAGGCCATTGATTTGTTGAGCTAATTTTATATCCAGCCACTTTGCTGAAGTTGTTTATCAGGTTTAGAAGTTCTCTGGTGGAATTTTTTGGGTCACATAATATATTATCATATCATCTGCAAATAGTGATATTTTCACTTCTTCCTTTCCAGTTTGTATCCCCTGACCTCCTTTTGTTGTCTGACTGCTCTGGCTAGGATTTTGAGTACTATACTGAACAGATAAGGTGATAGTGGACAGGCAGATCTAGTCCCTGATTTTAGTGGAATTGCTTCAAGTTTTTCTCCATTTAGGTTGATGTTGGCTACTGGTTTGCTGTATATTGCTTTTACTATGTTTAGGAATGGGCCTTGAATTACTGATCTTTCCAAGACTTTTATCATGAAAGGATGTTGGGTTTTGTCAAGTGCTTTCTCAGCATCTAGTGAAATGATCATGTGGGGTTTTTTTGTTTATATAGTAGATTACATTAATGGATTTCCACATATTGAACCATCCCTTCATACCTGGGATGAAGCCTACTTGATTGTGATGGATGATCATTTTGATGTGTTCATGGATTGGTTTATGAGAATTTTATTGAGTATTTTTGCATCAATATTCATAAGGGAATTGATCTGAAGTTCTCTTTCTTTGTTGGGTCATTGTATGGTTTAGGTATCAGAGTAATTGTAGATTCATAGAATGAATTGGGTAGTGTTCCTTCTGTTTATATTTTGTGGAATAATTTGAAGGTATTGGTATTAGGTCTTCTTTGAAGATCTGATAGAACTCTGCACTAAACCCATCTGGTCCTGGGACTTTATTTGGTTGGAAGAATATTAATGACTGCTTTAGGGGTTATGGGACTGTTTAGATCATTTATCTGATCCTGATTTAACTTTGGTACCTGGTATCCGTCTAGAAAATTGTCCATTTCATTCAGATTTTCCAGTTTTGTTGGATATAGGCTTTTGTAGTAGGATCTGATGATTTTTGGATTTCCTCAGTTTCCATTGTTATGTCTCCCTTTTCATTTCTGATTTTGTTGATTTGGATACTGTCTCTGTGCCCTCTGGTTAGTTTGGCTAAGGGTGTATCTTGTTGATTTTCTCAAAGAACCAGCTCCTGGTTTGGTTGATTGTTTGTATACTTCTTTTTGTTTCTACATGGTTGAATTTAGCCCTGAATTTGATTATTTCCTGTCTTCTACTCCTCTTGGGTGTATTTACTTCTTTTTATTCTAGAGCTTTCAGTTGTGCTATCAAGCTGCTACTGTATGCTCTCTCCAGTTTCTTTTTGGAGGCACTCAGAGCTATGAATTTTCCTCTTTGCACTGCCTTCATTGTGTCCCATAAGTTTGGGTATGTTGTGTCATTTTCATT